>NC_091287.1:157033536-157381036 GCF_032444005.1 Ranitomeya imitator | reverse complement strand
TTCGAAGTTGACGATCCAACCTAACTCCTGTAGGGACGAGATCGTATTAGATAAACGAGTTTTACATTGAAGTGCAGAGCTTCCTACCACTAGAAAGTCATCTAGGTAGGGTATTATCAAGGTATCTCGTTGGCGTAGATGAGCCATCACTTCTAGTATCACCTTAGTGAAGACGCGGGGAGCCATAGAAAGCCCAAATGGCATTGCAACATATTGAAAGTTACGAACCTTCCCCTCCAGGGTGACTGCTACCCTTAGGTACTGCTGATGTTCGGCATGTATGGGAAGATGGTAATAGGCGTCCTTTAAGTCTATTCCGGCCATGACACACCTAGGGAATAAGAGTTTTATGGTAGAACTAATGGATTCCATTTTGAAGGTATGATTACGCAGGAAAGAATTTAATTTTTTAAGATTTATGATGGTTCTAAATGAACCATCTGGTTTATTAATCAGGAATAAAGGGGAGTAGAACCCTTTCCCTTTTTGATCCTGGGGAACTTCAATCAGGACTTTCTTAGATAGAAGAGATAGGATCTCTATTTCTAGAGCCCTCTGTTGGTCCTGACCTTTTGGAGATGTTATTATGAAGGAATCCCAAGGGATTCGATCAAATTCTAATTTAAGGCCGTATTGCACAATGTCCAGAATCCACTGGCTGGATGTTATCTGTTCCCATTGGGGAAGAAAAAATTTTAATCTGCCGCCTACTTCCTGGTTAGCGGTATTTACGTCTCGGATTATGGGACCCGCTAAAAAAGGCACCTTTTTGCTTTGGGTCCTTCGACTCCCATCGCTCTCTTTGTTCAAGCGGCTTGTTCCTAGTAAAGGGGCGTCTCCTGAAGGCTCTCCTGTAGGATGGAAGATACTGGTTAGGGAAGCCTTTCTTCCTTTCACCTGCTTTATTCAGAAGTTCATCCAGCGTCTTCCCAAAAAGGAACTCACCCTGACAGGGAATCGCACAAAGTTTCGCTTTAGCTTGTGCGTCCCCCTTCCAATTCTTTAGCCAGAGTGCACGCCGGGCTGTGTTGACTAGGCCGGCTGACCTGGCTGCAAGACGTAGCGAGTCCACTGAGGCATCAGCTAGGAATGCTACTGCTTCTTTAATTTGAGGCAATTTCAGCAGGATAGATTCCTTCGAAGTTTTGCCTCTAATCTGTTCCTCCAATTGCTCCGTCCATACTAGTAGAGATCTTGCAGTACAGGTACTAGATATGGCGGGCCTGAACGCCCCCGTATTGACTTCCCATGACCTCTTTAGTAAAGCTTCTGCTTTACGGTCCAGCGGGTCTGTCAGGACCCCTGAATCCTCCACTGGTAGGACCGACTGTTTGGTTGTGGAGGCTACCGCAGCATCAACTTTTGGCACCTTTGACCAGGTGTTTAGGTCTTCATCGCTGAAGGGATAGCGCCTTTTAGAGGATGATGGTAAAAACCCTCTATTCTGCTTGTCCCACTCCTTTTTAACAATATCTTTGATGGTTTGTATGACGGGGAAGGACCTACGTTTCCTCTGTCCTAACCCCGCAAACATTATGTCCTGTGCTGATTTCTTTTCTTTCCCATCTGGGCACCCCATCGTGCTCCTGACAGATTTTATTAAATTGTCCACATTACTGTTGGGAAGACAAAGTCCCCCTTCAGTCTCGGATGAGCTCGGCTGAGATCCCTCTTCGTCTGAAGAAATACATACACCCTCTGACTCCGAACTAACCGGAGACCGGGACCTGCTAGGCTGACGGGTACTGGCGCTACTTGTCTGCGCCAAACCCTGCATCTCTTCTCGGATAATAGCTCTGACATCTGAGGGAGTCATGATATTTTCCTGCCGTAGAGTTTGCATGATACACTCTGCACACAGTTTTTTGGCATAATCATCCGGGAGGGGCTGCGTACATAAAGCACACTCTTTATGCTTAGATTTGTGTGTCCTTTTCTTAGTCTAGAGGAAGGATACAGGAGGAACATATATCAGCATATAGGAAGAGACTCTTTCAAAAACTCACCCAGTGAAGCTGACAGGTACCGGTTCTGGAGGCGGAATTCGTTTGGTGGTAGAACTCTTCTCTGGAGGTCGGCCACCACTCTTTGTGCTGCTCCTCGTGCTTCTCTCCCTGCTGGGAGAGCGCTGTTGCACTGCGGGCAGGTGCGCTTCGTCGGCCGGTGAAGCCATTTCACACACACCGGCCCGACGCTAGCGCTGCATTTTTAAACTTGCCGCCCATTCTCCTGCCTCCCCGGACCAACCCGGAAGTGCTCCCGCGACTTCCGGGTTAGACGCGCCGCTCTCACTCACCATGCGGCCGCCAGAGGCTATTAAGCCGGCCGCTGCAGCGCGCGCGTCCTCACAGTGCCGGCCGGACCTACGGTGACCGGACCCGGACCGTGGATGTTTGGCCAGACGAGGGGGGAGGCTGCAAGCAGGGGCTCCCCCGCCGCTGCTTCTGGTACCGCAGCCCCTGCCGTTCCCACAGAAACCGGCGCAGGCGGGTGCATGGCCCAGGGATCCTCTTCATCTGTAGGTAAGCCGGGTCCCTGTAGGAACAGGAAACCTAAACTGAGGAGGAGAGGGGACCGCCTCCTTTTATTCTGTAGGTTTCCTGTTCCTATGGGCGGATCCCTCTCTCTCATGTGGGGTGCTGTCGTGGCGAAGGGTAAAAGGCCTGTTGTGGATCCGAGGGGCCGACGGACGGTGAGTATAACGATTTTTTATTTTTTTTATTATTTTTAACATTAAAACTTTTTACTATTCATGCTGCATAGGCCGCATGAATAGTAAAAAGTTGGTCACACAGAGTTAATAGCAGTGTTACACCACGGTCAACGCTGCCATTAACCCTGTGTGAGCGGTAACTGGAGGAGAGTACAGAGCGGGCACTGACTGCGGGGAGGAAGGAGCGGCCATTTTCTTCCGGACTGTGCCCGTCGCTAATTGGTCGTGGCTGTTTTGCCGCGACCAATCAGTGACTTGGATTTCCATGACAGACAGAGGCCGCGACCAATGAATATCATTGACAGACGGAAGTGACCCTTAGACAATTATATAGTAGATATTATATACATATTTATATATAGTTAGAGCGCTACATATGCATGTGTGTGTGCATACATGCATGCAATAAAAATAATAGTCCTAGATAACTAGATAAACGCCTTAAGAGTATAGAAGCATTAAAAAAAAAACCTCTGGAGGACTTCCATCATTAAGAAAAATACATGTCCGTAAAAAAAAAATTCTGACAGCGCTGGCTGCAGTGAAATCCAGCAAATTTAAAGAATGTGGATGCCCAGTTGCCATAAAAGTTGCTAATGCTCATGCAGTCACTCATGCAAAAGTATGTCATCCCATATTATTCATGTAAGCAGATTCATTCCATTGCCGGTGCGTACCTGGTGTAGTAATCTTATCTTTTGGTGGTGCAGATGTTGCTCTACTGATCTCTCCTTTCTGGACTGTCTGCTGAATTGAAAATACCTTTGAGGCCGGTCTCTCACTTTTCTGTGGGGTAAATATTTTGGTAGACAATGTGTTTCCGTTCTGAGCAGGGGGTAAATATTTCTCCGTCAGCTTGGAAGGAGCAATGCTTGCTGGTTTATCCTCCAATGACTTGGATTTTTCTGTCTTGTTTGTGTAAAATACAGTGGAGCTTGTGAATTTTGCCTCTCCAATTTTATTCTCCTGTAAGTCAAGGAATAATAAAACTGAATAATAAAGTGAATTATAATATTACAATTAAAATTAGTAAAGGTTTGCATTATACATCTTATACTCTGTGCTAGAATAGCAATAGACATAATACAAACAAGTACATTTATGTAATTCGTTATTAGTAATGAAACAATAAAAGTGCACTACATACCCCCGTGCTGGAGACTGAGGCCTTATTCACAGACCCAGCTTCCTGCCTCACACTGCCACTATTGATGCCGGCAGATGCTACACTGGCAGTGGACACTTTTGATAAACAAGCAGTACCAGGCTTTTCTTGTGTATTGTTTGCTTTAACACTGACATGACTTAGATCATCTTCCCAGGAACCAATTGTTGCAGCAAGGTTGGCAAAACGACCTCGTCGGGTTGAAGGAGTGTCCAGATTGGCAGGAGTATGTGGCTTTGGAGGGGACTGGATACTTTCCTTAGCTGGATTGAGGTTTGGCGACTCTGGAGGACTACCTGTAAAGGAAATTTTCATGACTATATTTTGCTTATTTGTGACTCATCTCATGAATTAAACAATTCTTTAACTGATTTCTGTGCTTTACCATTAAAATCCCAATGTCGCCTCTGCTGCGCCAACTTCTGCATACGGGATTTCACAGAAGACACATTGTCATGGTCCGCAGGGTTAATGCTTGGCTCTTCTATCTTCAAAAGAACAGAACTTGGAGGAGACAGAGGCACAGATCTTACTTGTGCCAGTGAGGGATTCTCTGGAGGACTCAATTTCTCTGGGATTTCGGGCTCTTTGTTTTCTACCTCTGATTTCTGTGTATCAACATTATCAGAACAGCGTCTTTTCGACGGTGATGGCTTGGAGCTTGGCTTAGCTGAAAAGAGAAAAATATTTTTTATTATAAACACTTCAAAAAGTAACAAAAAAACAAAAATCAGCACTCTAATGTGTTATTCCTATTTAGTACAGTATAGGCCATTAATGACAAAAAAGGTTTTTATTTATGCTTTCTGTATACCAGTTTTAGCTGATGTACCATTTCTTTGGTGTCAGCAAAGTGAATTCCTACCTCTGATCTGCTTTACGTTATGCAGACTACATTTCCCGTGATGCTCCCAGCTTTGCAGAGAGTGAGTTTCATCATGAGGCTTTTGTCATATCTAATAGCAAGCAGTGCAACCTGTCTGCCCTGCCCAAGTCAGCGTTTAGAGGAACACTCCCACCAAGTCTGTATTCCGTATTCCTTTCTAAATATATAGAATCATAATCCAAAAATCCTAAGAAAAGGCAGAACACCTCACCAGACATAACCACAACCCAGGATACAGTAAATAATTCCAGGCTCAGAAAACATACTTACGGTAATATAAAAATATACAGTGAAGGAAATAAGTATTTGATCCCTTGCTGGTTTTGTAAGTTTGCCTACTGACAAATGTGGCGCCCCAGGGTCTTGGTCGTCACAGTAGCATTGCTTTCCTCCCGGGGAGAGTGACGCTACGTTTAGAGGCAAGAAAGGATAACTGCAACCAGGTACCACAAACATGCAACACATTCACACTGTAGGCCACCAGGGGGAGCTTTTGATCCTATTTACTAGGTGAGATAGATATAGATACATATATATATATATATATATATATATATATATATGTATGTATGTATATACACACACATACATGCATACATACATACACACACAAAACAGCTGACATGTCCCGGCTTTGATGCGGGCTCACTGCCGGAGCCCGCATCAAAGCGGGGGTTCTGACCTCGGACATACTATCCCGTCCGAGGTCAGGAAGGGGTTAAAGACCTTTCCCTTTTACACGGGCGCCCAGGGCCACGGACCGGGTCACAGCCACCATGACATTCCCCTGTGAATCGCAGGACCCGGTACAGAGTACCCTAGCCCGTGGGGCGACTCACAAAGACATGAACAGTCTAAAATTTTAAGGATAGGTTAATTTTAACACTGAGAAGATAGAAAATCAAAAATAAAATCCAGAAAATCACATTGTATAAATAATATAAATTTCCATTTTGCAGTGAGAGGTATTTGATCCCAACCAACCATTAAGAGTTCTGGCTCCAGCGACCAGTTAGATGCTCCTAATCAACTAGTCACCTGCATTAAAGACAGCTGTCTTACATAGTCACCTTTATAAATCACTCCTGTCCACAGACTCAATTAATCAGTCAGATTCTAAACTCTACAACATGGGCAAGATCAAAGAGCTTTATAAGGACGTCAGGGACAGGATCATAGACCTGCACAAAGCTGGAATCGGCTACAAAACCATATGTAAGACGCTGAGTGAGAAACCGACAACTGTTGGTGCAATAGTAAGAAAATGGAAGAAATACAAAATGACTGTCAATTGACATCGATCTGGGGCACAATGCAAAATCTCACCTCGTGGGGTATCCTTGATCATGAGGAAGGTGAGAAATCAGCCTAAAATTACACGGGGGAACTTTTAATGATCTCAAGGCAGCTGGGACTACAGTCACCAAGGAAACAATTGGTAACACATTACGCCATAAAGGTTTAAAATTCTGCAGTGCCCGCCTTGTCCTCCTGCTCAAGAAGGCACATGTGCAGACCCGTCTGAAGTTTGCCAATGAACACCTGGATGATTCTGTGAGTGATTGGGAGAAGGTGCTGTGATCAGAGGAGGCAAAAAAATGGGGTCTTTGGCATTAACTCAACTCACCGTGTTTGGAGGAAGAGAAATGCTGCCTATGACCCAAAGAACACAGTCTCCACTGTCAAGCACGGAGGTGGAAACATTATGTTTTGGGGGTGTTTATATGCTAAGAGCAAAGGACTACTTCACTGCATCAATGGGAGAATGGATGGAGCCTTGTACCGTGAAATCCTGAGTAACAACTTCCTTTCCTCCTCCAGGATCGTGGCTGGGTGTTCCAGCAAGATAATGACACAAAACATACAGCCAAGGCAACAAATGAGCGTCTCAAAAAGAAGCACATTAACCTTAATCCCATAGAAAACTAATTAATAGAGGGAGTTGAAGCTTCAAGTTGCCAAGCGACGGCCTCAAAATCTGTGTAGACATCGCAGATTTGCCTGTGGAATTTTTTGTGCAGATTCTGCATCTCTTGGCAGAAAACGCAGGTAAAAATCTGCGCGTTTTTGATGCGGATTTTCATGCGTTTTAGGTAACCTAAATAAAGATCTATTGTTTATTAAAAAAAAAAAAAAAAAATTGCGATGTAATTTCTTTGTCCAACATCTTATTTTACATACTCCATTGAAGAATAATGTTTACACACAGACAGATGATAGATAATACCAAGGCCGATGTTTAGTAAAGAACCTAATAAAATGGTACATAGTTAAATAAAGACACAATCTGCACGCAATATCTTTAATTTAAAACAAAAAATAAAAATGACGTGGGCCCGCACACAATGTTCTGCACCAGAGTGGGAGAGCCAACGGCTGGGGGCCATTGTTTCTAGCCTGGAAAGGGGTTAATACCCATGGAGCTTCCCAGGCTATGAATATCAGCCCGCAGCTGTGACGTGGGGTCCCCCTATATTTAATAGCCAGAAAGGCTATGCAGACAGCTGCGGGCTGATATTCATAGCCAGGAGAGAGAGGCCATGGATATTACCCCCCCCCCCCCCCCCCCCAGCTACAAATACCAGCCCCCAGGCGCCCCAGAACTGGCACATTTGTAAGATACGCCAACTCCGGCACTTAGCATCTCTCTCCCACTTCCCTGTAGCGGTGGCATGTGGGGTAATAAGGGGTTAATGTCACCTTTGTTTGTAAGGTGACATTAAGCCCGGTTAATAATGAAGAGGCATCGTCAATGAGATGCCTATCCATTACTAATCCTATAGTAGTTGAAGAGTTAAATACACAGCCAGAAAAAAGTATTTTAATATTCTTAATTTCACCATACTTACGACCACACCTAATTCCCCAAAGCCATCAATCACCTGCAAAAGATAAAAAGTAATAAACCAACAGTATACTCCCTGTTCTGATGCAGTCCAATTAATGAGTGTCCCACGACGATCTCTCCTGCAGAAGAGTGACATTAGTGATGTCACTGCTCTATAGGCCTCCCACGATGCACTGGCAAGAGATAATGGCTCCTGCAGTGCATCACTGAAGAGGTTACCTGAGTTCAGGCTCACTTTACAGCAATGCTGTGTGGGAATTTTTATCACACAGCGCTGCCAGTGAGAATGAACTCGGTGACCTCTCTCCCCGCAGCGGCGGAAGGATACATCACGGAGGATTCCCTCCACCTGTCAGTTCATCGCAGAGGCCCTGCAGAGAACTGACATCGCTCGATGTCACTGTTCTACATGGGAGATCGTCGTGGGACACTCGATATTAACTGGACTACGGCAGAATATGTACTGTATGTTATATGGGGTATGTACTGTCTGTAATGTATGTCCTGTATGTCTGCTGTATGTTCTGTATGGTTTTTTTTTTACTACTGAACACATGCATTGTCTGATGGGACTACTTTCCCCATCATCGGCAATGCTGTCACTGTGAGCATTTATAGCCAGATGGGAGCAGTAGTCCCATGAGACAATGGCTGCTTACACAGGCACACACACACTACCCTCCTCCCGATCAGCAATGTTTCTCGCACCCACATCCGCAGATATTTTTTACACCTGCGGTTTTGCTGCAGATGTGCCTGACTCAATGGAAGTCAATGGGTGCAGAAAGCTGCATTTCCGCAAAAAGAATTGACATGCTGCTCTGGAAAATAAAATGATACAAATCTGCGCAGATTTTTCCCGCATCATGGGCACAACAATTCTTCATTTCACATTGAATAACATTGGTAGTGCACTACACTGCAGATTTGATGCAATTCTGCTCATCCAAAAACGCTGCGGATCCGCATCAAAATCCGCAACATGTGCACATAGCCTTAGAGATGATCTGCAGAGAGGAGCAGAACAAAATTCCTCCTGACATGTGTGCAAACCTCATCATCAACTACAAAAAAAATAAAAAATCTGACTGCTGTGCTTGCCAACAAGGGTTTTTACCACCAAGTAGTAAGTCTTGTTTGCCAGAGGGATCAAATACTTCTTTCTTTATTTATATAATTTATACAATGTGATTTTCTGGATTTTATTTTTGATATTCTATCTCAATGTTAAAATTAACCTACCCTTATTATCATACACTGTTTATGTGTTTATGTCTTTGTCAGTGGGTAAACTTACAAAATCAGCAAGGGATCAAATAACTATTACCTTCACTGTATAATATATATATGTATATGTATATGTATATGTATATATATATATATATATATATATATATATATATATATATATATATATATATATATATATATATATATATGTATATATATATATATATATATATATATATATATATGTATATATATATATATATATATATGTATATATATATATGTATATATATATATATATATATATATATATATATATATATATATATATGTATATATATATATATATATATATATATATATATATAAATAAATATATATATATATATATATATATATATATATATATATATATATATATATATATATATAAACACGGGAACATGTCATATTTGTGAGATATAATGAGAGCCTGGGAAAAACCTAAGACATGAAAGGGATCACACACTAGTTTCCAGGGGTACAGGACAAAGTGGCATTGCTAATCTTAATTTAAATATTGATCTATCGCCACATAAATGCTAAATAAGTGTAATAGAGTGCAGGGTTAAGTATGTCACCACGGAACAGACAGACCAAGTGTGGGAGGAATTTCTTAACAGGGAAAATATTCTCCTCGCAGGGAGAAAACAGTAGAATATGAACTGAAAATATAATGGTGCAAAATTTGGGAGTCAAACAGTGTAACAGCATTAAGTGGGATTTCCTGAGAAAAAGAACACTTATTTGTCTGTTGAGGACTTGCTTGAAGGGTCGTCTTCTCCAACGTAGGCGCCGAGAAACAGCGGCACTTGTCCGTGGGCGGAGTAATCTCTAGGAATCCGCTGCCTGGGGTTTCGGAAGTTAATGTGATATGCTCCGAGTCTTTAGCTTTTACAGCACAGCCTATCCCGGGAAAACGATGCTCAGTCTATTATTAAGTCTCTTAACAGGAATCAGGGGCTCTGCACTGATATCGTGGGTACTAGGCGTCACAGTCTCTGCACTGATACCATGGCTACCAGGGGTCACAGTCTCTGCACGGATACCGTGGCTACCAGGGGGTCACAGTCTCTGCACGGGTCTCAAGGCACCCCTCTCCAGTCACAGCAGAGTCCGCTTTCATGTACTCACACGATGCAGTCTTTCTGGGCAATCTCCCTGCATTTGTCCTCTGACCGGGAGCCCTTTCTCCTCCCCGGAGCGCAAATGTGATCTGCCCCGACCACTACTCTGCCACTTGCGCGTGCCTTTCCCGCTCTCCGCCTGGCTTCCTTCCTGTCCCAGTCTCTAAGTCTGCCCCCCCCCCCGGGGAACCTATAGCACAACTCCATGGTTCCAGGCATAGAGCAGAGAAGGTAACCGCCCCTGGACTCTTGTGTTCCACCTCCTTACATTCTCCCTCTCTTAAAGCTCGCCATTCCACGGGCGAGGAGGCTTCGTGCTTCTCTTTGCTCTTTTGAGGGGAGACAGTTTCCTGCAATTCTCGCATCTCCTTCTGCCTTTCTCCTTGCACATACTGCCAAACTAAATGGTCGAGGAGTTGTTCATCAGTCAGGTTGAGATATGCCTCCTCCACGTCAACAACTGCTGGCCTCTTATTTTTCTTCTTCTTCTTAGCTTTGCCGTTAGCAGATGTCTGCGTATAGGATTCATCCTCTTCCTTGTCGCCATCGGAAACTCTAGGGACTTCTTGCTCAGGCTCCTCAGTTTGGGGGCTTAGTGCAAATTCTTCTCCATAGCTCCCCCTCTCTTTGACAGGAGCATTCTTGTCCAAAGTAGAATCAGTTGAATTAAGATCGTGCAAGCTGGATTCTTTGTTATCTGCGCCGGGCTCTGCGGGCAACACTTCCCAGGGCTTCTCAGCCACACGCCCCGTCTCTCAGGATCTTGTGAGCTGACAGCCAGCACACTCTTCACCTGAGGGGATGATATTAGTGGTTCCTCCTTCTCATTGATGAGGACCTCGAAAACGAGCGGTACACTTGGCACTTTCTCTCCTTCGCGAACTAATGCTGGGCAAGGTAGTAAAGCACGTCGGTGGTCTTCTCAAGTGGACGTCCCTTTCTTTCCTCCGGGCTGAGTCTCACAGACAAAACCTTCAGACCCAGGCTGGAGTTCCACCAGGCACGCCTTCACGCATCGGGACAGCGCAGTCATTCCACCAGAGATGCTTGACACCTTCTCCACCTCTCCTTGGCGTCCGACATTGTGGTACTGTCTTGCCTTAGGTGGAACTCTTCTCTTCCTGCCGTACCATTCTTTCCAGGGGCGACATTCCCTCCAGTTAGCAGGACCCTCAGAGGGATGAGCGGATCTCTGCCACCACTCTTCTCGGGTAGGGCAATTTCTGGACATGTGTCCCACCCTTCTGCACGACCAGCACTCACGTCTGCGTCTGTCTGGAGGGCGCTTCAGTCTGGATCGTCGACCTTGGCGGGGGACATCTCTCATTTGCGGTTGCTCTTCACCCCAGTATACAGAGTTACACTCTGGGGCCACCACTTAAGCCTTCTTCATGCTACGCACCTCTCCTCTATCTTTTTCTGGCTGCTTCCGCACGTTACCTCGAGGTATGCCGCTGGTCCCCAAAACGGCAGTAAGGGCTTTCCCCCAGACTCTCGATCTCCTCCCAGATTCTTCTTATCTTCAACTGGGAATCTCGGGTTCACATCGCCTCCTCTTCATTTTGACTGGGTGCTCCGCAGTTGTAGCATGTAGGAAGTCTTCTTCGCTGAGCGGCACTAGTCTCACTTTGGGGGCCAGTCTCTCTCGCACCGGAGGGCTTCTTATATTCAGCCACTTCCTCATGGACTCGCTTAACCTCCTTCTTCAAGTCTTCCACCCATTGAGGGGCAGTTACCTCCCCACTCCAGACCTTCCCCACTGGCACTATCACCCCTTGCTCTTGCTCGCATGTGCGTGCCTCACTCCCGACCTCAGAGAAATTCATATCTGGCTTTACGCGTATGCGCTCTCGCAGGGCCTGTTTCATCAACACATCTCGCAAGCCTGTCACCAATTGGTCTCGCAGCACAACGTCAATTGACCCCACACCTACGCCGTCCTTCCATATAATGGCAGTATGAAGCTCCTGCAGGGCATTCATATATTGTGTCACGGTCTCCCCCTCTCTTTGTAACCGGCGGAACAGTCGCATGCGCAGCTCCCCTACGTCAGTGGGGTCCCCATGCGTCTCCTCAAGTATACGTAATACTTTGTCAGAGTATCTCTCGCCTGGGTGGGGTCTGAGCATAACAGAGTCCCGTGCATCCCCCTCTAGAGGGCCATCACAGCTATTTCCGCCTGCAGAGCCGGCGTCATAGGATGTACCCGCATCATCCCTCGGATGCGCTCCGCCCAACTCCACAACATGAGTTGCACCCCGAAAAATTTGGCAGGTTAACTAACATGGCTCCCAGGGAGATGCAAGACCTGGGGCCTCCCCCAACTGCTTGGTCTGCCCCTTCCGCGCTACCGTGTGACATCCTGCCAACTACGCCAAGTGTAATAGAGTGCAGGGTTGAGTATGTCACCACGGAACAGACAGACCAAGTGTGGGGGGAATTTCTTAACAGGGACAATATTCTCTTCGCAGGTGATGTTTGAAAATACAGAAAGTACAAGAGGCAACGGTGGGGGGCGTGACCGGATGTGGAGCTGAGCGGACGTGCGAGGCTCGAGCTCCCTAACCACCAGCTATCATAAGCGGCCCAAAGCACAGTGAGGTGACCGGAGGAGGTCAGATCTGAAGATAAGATAAGCCAGGCGGTGGTGCACTCCAGGAATGAAGCGAGGGAGAAGGAGGGGGCAGGCGCCCAGCAGGGTCCAGGTCTTTGAAGCGATGGGTAGTTGGATCCAA
Source organism: Ranitomeya imitator (assembly GCF_032444005.1). Classification (NCBI taxonomy): domain Eukaryota; kingdom Metazoa; phylum Chordata; class Amphibia; order Anura; family Dendrobatidae; genus Ranitomeya; species Ranitomeya imitator. The sequence continues at coordinate 157,368,293 of NC_091287.1, read as the reverse complement.
GATGGCGACCGCAACTCTCACCACGCGGCCGCCGGCAGCAGCAGGAGTGATGGCAGTGTGAAGCAAAGGTCAGAGCTGCACAGTGAATCACTCCACCAGCCCCAAACTCCCAGCAAAACTGAAAGATCCCTGAGCACACAGAGCTATTCACCAACGCTGCAGGCCCTGCTTTTCCCCCCTGCTAGGAATGCTGAAGGTTCAGAGCCTGAAGATTTACAGCCACTAAACACAGCCCTGACCGTCTCCTCAGACTCTCCTATTACAGACTCCAATTCTGCCCCTGTCACTGTAGCCACACTCAAATCCCTGCTGGGAGACCTGAAGCAAGCCATTCATACTGATATCACAACGGCTTTCACTGAGCTACATAAAGAAATAACGCAGATTGGCGACAGAACCTCACACATAGAGGGGAAACTGGAGGAATATACTACGGCGCACAACCAACTAGTAGACGCGCATAATGAAGCGGACGAAGAAATCATGGCCCTAAAACTGAAGCTTGCAGACCTAGAAGACCGATCCAGGCGCAATAACCTACGTTTCAGAGGAATCCCTGAGAGTGTGTCAGCGGATACACTAAAGGAGTTTCTAATGGACTTCTTCACAATTCTGGTGCCGTCAGCAGAACAGAGGGACCTGCTGATTGACAGGGCACATCGGATCCCCAAACCAAAGTCTGCTCCCAGCTCCGCACCGCGAGACGTGATAGCCAGGCTGCACTTCTACCATTTCAAGGAGGCAGTGACCAAGTCAGCGTCAGCAAAGCAAGAACTTCCAGAAAGATTCCGGAACATTCTGGTGTTCACCGACTTGTCTGCGACAACCCTGAACAGGAGGCGAGAATTCTCATCCGCAACCAAGATTCTACGGGACAACAGTATTGTCTACAAGTGGGGATATCCAGTAAAGCTCATTGTGACGAAAAACGGAACTTCACACGTCCTTGCGTCTCCCAGAGAGGCCATGACCCTGCTCCAGGAATGGTCCCTGACATCAGTGGATGAAGATACCAGCTCCCCACTAAAGAAAAGACCCCCGACACTGAACAAAGAATGGACCTGATTCTCACGCAAGTACTCTGTTACCATATGTATCCCGTGTGCCTATGCCAGGACACCACACTGTTATTTTTTTGCCTGGCTGGCAGGTTGAAGGGGCATGAGAATATTGCTTTCGTTTTTTCTATTCTCTCCCCCCCCTTTAATACTGGATAGGAACGACTATCCAGTTGGTTCACATAGAACCGGACTCTGAGTTGTACAAGTTGTACTTGTTCTGGTTGTTGTTAATTACTCTAACCCCTTTGTTTCCCTTATTATTATCCTGTATCTGGTGACTGATTGAATTTTTTTTTCTTTTTTGTAACTGATGGTATTTCAAATATCTAGCATTAATGTGAAAGGCCTAAACAGCCCTTTCAAGAGATCGTTATTATGGAAGGAAGCCCAGGCACTCAAAGCGGACATACTATGTGTCCAAGAAACTCATTTAAATCGTGATGATACCCATAGACTACAACATAAAAATTACCCCCATATCTATGTGTCATATGCGGCGAAAAAGAAGAGAGGGGTAGCGATTGCAATAAAAGACACTGTAGCGTTCCAGCTTGTTGATAGCGTTCTGGATGATGAAGGCAGATATGTAATATTGATATGTAGCATCAATAACAAGGTGTATACAATTGCATCTATATATGCACCCAATACAGGTCAAATCACTTTTATTAAAGACCTCATAACTAAATTATCCAAAATAAAACAAGGATCCCTGCTAATCTGTGGAGATTTTAACCTCGTCCCGATCCCCAACATAGACAAATCTTGGTGCTCAAAGAAAAAGTCCCAATCCCATGCGCTGTCCCAGTGTCTTATATCAGAAGAATTGTATGACACGTGGAGGGTCCTTCATGCTTCTGAAAGGGATTATACATATTACTCCCACCCACATAAAGTATATTCAAGAATAGATCTAATAGTAGTGGATAAATGGCTCCTACAAAATATACAATCAGCAAAAATTGGGAACATAACCTGGTCGGACCACGCTCCTGTAACATGCCAAATTAAAGAGACGTACAATAATTTAACTTATTCTCCGTGGAGAATTAATAACTTCTTAATAGCCTCAGATAATATTAAATCCCAACTTAACGACCTTCTCCAGGAATTTTTTGATATCAATAGTACCCCTGACATATCCCCGACCACAGTGTGGTGCGCCCACAAGGCCTATATAAGAGGGCGGCTAATACAGATAGCAGCGCAACACAAAAAATTGAGAATGCGACAAATAGAAGAGCTCAATAAAAATATAGCAACAATGGAAAACATCCATAAACATAGCCCATCACCCACGGTATATAGGAAACTACAAAAGGCAAGATACGAACTATATCAGCTATTCCAATATAAATATGAGCATAATTTGAGGAGGAATAAAGCTAAATATTATTGGCAGGGGAATAAGGCGAGTAAAATACTTGCCAATAAGATTAAAGCGAGATTAACAAAGCAAAAAATAGCTCACATACAAGATGATCAAAAGAACAAAATATACAACCCTAAAGAAATTGCGAATACTTTCGCAAGATATTACTCCTCACTCTATAATCTCAAGACCGACAACCTTATCCCACAACCCAACGCTGAGCTAATTAATAATTTCCTGAATAGCATATCTTTACCCCAAATCCCAGAGGATAAATTGATGGCAATAAATCAACCTATAAGCCAAAAAGAAATCCAACAAACCATTCAGGCAACAAAAAATAATAAATCCCCAGGACCGGATGGTATAACTAATGAATACTTGAAGTTATTCAACCAAATATTGTCCCCACATCTATTATTAGTCTTCCAAAATATATTTGAAACAGGCAAAATACGAGAAGAAATGTTACAAGCGACTATAGTCCCTCTTCCCAAGCCAGGAAAAACTCCCGATCATCCAAGTAATTTCAGGCCAATATCCCTACTAAATACTGACCTCAAGCTGTACTCCAAAATCTTAGCAAATAGACTCTCCGATGTAATCCCTTCCCTGGTGCACAGAGACCAGGTTGGATTTATCAAATCTAGACAGACATTGGACGGCACCAGACGAATGATTGACCTCATCCATGTGGCGGGGAGCGACCGGACGCCTTCTCTGCTCCTATCCCTGGACGCGGAGAAGGCGTTCGATCGGGTGCATTGGGGATACCTGTTTGAGGTTCTGGCCAGATTCGGATTTACGGGTAATATTGCTAAAGCAATCACTCTGCTATATTCTCACCCATCAGCATCGGTTTCTGTCTCTGGAATGATGTCGGACAGGTTTACTATTACTAACGGGACGAGACAGGGGTGTCCGCTATCACCCCTTATATTCGCTTTGGTGATTGAGCCTCTAGCGCAGAAAATTAGATCACACTCGATGATATCAGGAATTCAGGTGAATAAAACGGAACACAAAATAGGCTTATTTGCTGACGACATCATTCTAGCGTTAACAAACCCGACAGAATCATTACCGGCAGCAATGCAAGTAATCGATTCATATACTAAAATATCATATTATAAGCTGAACGTGTCTAAATGCCAGGTATTAAACCTGACCCCTCTCACAAAACACCCCAAAAGCTTTGAGAATAAATACCCTTTTAAGTGGGAAAATGACCACATTGAGTATTTGGGTATTCGGCTGACACTCTCGGCAGATAAAATGCTATCACTGAATTATGAGTCTCTAAGGAAGAAAATCCAAACTGACATGTTACGTATGAAGAAACACGAACTATCATGGCTGGGCAGGATTGCATCGGTAAAAATGTTCATTCTCCCACAAATACTGTATTTGTTCCGCAATCTCCCCATCATATTCCCAATGAAAATATTAAAAGAGATTCAAGCAATGATTTTAAAATACATTTGGCAAGAGAGAAAACCCAGAGTCCAAGCGGACACGCTTTACATCCCTATGAGTAAGGGTGGCCTAGGGTGCCCCTCAGTGGTCCGGTACTACAGGGCCGCATTATTCGAACAGTTACGATTCATGTGGAATAATGATGATGATCGGCACTGGATAGCAATTGAAAAACATTTGATGAGAACCTCCAATGTCTCAGCTTTTTACCATGCACATCAAACTAAAGTCCCTAATAGAAACCTAAAAATGTCCCCAACAATAGACGCGGCTCTGGAGCTATGGAGTGTGTTGACTAATAAATTAGGCCTTATACAAACCGCATTCCTCAAAGCTCCTATAGAGACACTGGAGCATTGTATCCCGGACCTCAAACTTAAAAATTGGAATTTACCCAAAACCACCTCAATTGGGAACTTGTATGAGGGGGAGGAATTAATTACTTTTACATCATTGAGAGATAAATACAATGTTCCTCAAAGGGATTTTTACAAATATTTGCAGATCCGGCATTTCCTAACTGAAAGGAAAAAACAGATGCCTGCACCGCCATCTAAACTTTACTCTATGCTGATGAACCCGACATCACAGATTAGAGCGCTGTCCACAAGCTATGACTGTATGTTGGAGAATACTCTGCCCTCTCTAACTACATACCTGCAAAAGTGGGAAAAAGACCTAAACTGCACATTCACACCGGATCAGTGGAGGGCATCCTTCTTAATTATTGGAAGCCAATCTAAATGTACTAACCACATAGAAAACGCCAGGAAATTGTTATATCGGTGGTATTTCACTCCCAGTAGATTGTCCAGGATGTTCTGCAGTTCCCCAGACACGTGCTGGAGGTGTGGAGACCCCTGTGCAGACATGCTACATATATGGTGGAGTTGTGACAGAATTAGACGTCTGTGGGCAGCCATAGATCATCTGATGTTCCAGATTTGTGGTATACCGGTGACTCTTAATGCACAGCAGGCGTTACTCGCTATTGATTTGGACTCGTTTCCCTATGAGTTCCGTACAGTGATTGTACATATTATTGTAGCAACAAGACTCAAAATTGCTAGTTACTGGAAAAACTCCAGGTGCCCCTCACTGCCCGAGGTCGTATCACTGATCAACGAAAATTGCCTATCAGAAAAAATAATCGCTACATCTAATAATAATATAGCTCAATTTCAGAAAAAATGGAACAATTGGTTATCTTTCCGTTTAAATACCGTTCTTAAATGACTTTGCAGATTTGCATATAGAGAATGTGATTGGATAGTTATTGTAATGTCACCATTTCCCCTATCCTCTTCCCTTCCCTAATCCCCATAACGTTGTGTTAATTAAGAATTTAATGTCAATAAGATGTAATGCTTGACACAATTTGTAAATAAAAATTTATGTTTAAAAAAAAAAAAAAAGAAAGTACAAGAGGCAACAAAGTCAAAAGGGACACACAAAAAAAAAAAAAAAAAAGTGTCCCAGAAAGCCAGGAAGTGAGAACAGTTACCCTACAACCATCTGTGACTTCATTAGAGGAGCCAACCTTCATTTTCAGATGCCATATTTGCTTTTTGTTTTCCTCCCTCCCCCCATCAAATGTAAACATTTTTGTACCTTATCATTCAAGTAATTTGGACAAATTATCTATGCTTCACATCTGTGTTTAATTATTGGTTATCCGAATTTATCACTAACATTAATTTTGTATTTGGTTATAGTGGCTCTGATACATATTTCTATGCAGCTTATGGGGAATGGCTATTTAACATTTTTTGTAATATTAATTCTTTTAATTAGATGGTCTGTTCTGTCTAGATTATTTCGATCGTGCTTATCATACATTTTTTCTTGTATTCATTAGTGGTCGGCGGGCACTTCAAAATGCTGCATGCGGGCGTATCTGCATACAACGCATGTCACTGTGTATCCAATCTTATAGATAGGTATGCAGGACGCATGCAGAAGTAGGCGGAGCTTAAGGGAGGAAGTACGCAGCCATACACAGACCAGCCAAATGCTAGTGTGTATGTAAGAGGGTGGTGCTGTTATGGACAATAAGAAACACGCTATCACTTTAAGAGGCTGCATCCCCTTGTCTGGTGTGATGGTATGTTCTGCTTTTCTCCCCTACTCTTATGGGTGTTATGAGCTGGTCTGTGCTGTGTGCAGGGGGTGGAGCTGAAGCAATGTGGAGAGAGAGAGTTTTTAGAGAGGTCTGAGAGAACTTTGTGCTGTTCTGGACACCAGAAGGAACTTTGGCTGCAAAAAAGATTACACAGCTTGAGACGAACTGCGTTTGCTAAATAGACTTTCCCGGTTACAGCAAAGGGTGGCTGTTCTGTGCTAGTTTGTAAAGCCACGAAGATACTGAGAAGGGGACTTACAGTTTCCAGGAGCAAGGAGAAGACCACGCTTTGCAGAGCTGACAGGAATCCGTGCGCACCACCGTTTTGGACTTTGGGGGCCCCCTGGGACTGTACTTGTGTCCCCAACATCCCCGTGAGTTTGTTCCTGTTTGGTGCACCTGTTAGGGCCTAGTGCAGGCTTCAGTAGTTAGAGCACGGTAGCCGTGTGGCCTGCGTAGTAAAGGCCAGGAAGGTTATATGCAGAGTAGCATCGATATTTGTTTTGTTGTGTAAAGTTGCTTGTTAAGGCCCCTTCACATTAAGCGACGCTGCAGCGATACCGACAACGATCCGGATCGCTGCAGCGTCGCTGTTTGGTCGCTGGAGAGCTGTCACACAGACCGCTCTCCAGCGACCAACGATGCCGGTAACCAGGGTAAACATCGGGTAACTAAGCGCAGGGCCGCGCTTAGTAACCCGATGTTTACCCTGGTTACCATCCTAAAAGTAAAAAAAACAAACACTACATACTTACCTACAGCCGTCTGTCCTCCAGCGCTGTGCTCTGCACTCCTCCTGTACTGTCTGTACAGCACTGCTTAGACACACAGTGAGATGGAGTGTCATTTGACTCTTGGGAGAACAAATTGATGTAAACTAGTTTGCGAACTCTATATACACAGTGCCCCCAAGTGCCAGAAGAGCAGAATTCCCTCTAAAATGACCCCATTTTGGAAATTACACCCCTCTGGAAATTTATCTACAGGTATAGTGATGATTTTAACTCCATAAGGGTATGTGCACACGTCAGGATTTCTTGCAGAAATTTTCCTGAAAAAACCGGACATTTCTGCCAGAAATCCGCATGCGATTTTACAGTGTTTTTTATGCGTTTTTTCCCAAATGCATAGAATTGCGGGAAAAACGCAGAAAATCCGCAAAAATAATGAAGATGCTCATTTTTTTACCGCGATGCGTTTTTTTCGTGGAAAAAAACGCATCCATGTGCACAAAACATGCAGAATGCATTCTAAATGATAGAATGCATAATGTATGCGTTTTTAATGAGTTTTTATAGCGTTTTTAGCGCGAAAAAAACATGAAAAAACCTGAACGTGCGTTTTCAAGAAAGAAGCAGTAGTCGATGTTGCCGAGTGAAAATTGCAAACTGCCATTGTAGTGACCAGTACATTATGCCCAGCCTGTGCTTCTGGAGGCATGCACCTGTAAATTAGGAGGGCTCTTATCGCTACAGAACATTTTACATAACATTATGGATCACATTTATCCTGCGCTATGCACTGAGCACTTACTTTGGGGTTTCCATTGAAATCTCCGAGTGACGCGATTCAGATGAAACCCCCGAGGGATCCATTCACTATAATGAGGCAGCAGAGTTACTCTGGACTCCGACTGACCCGTGTTCAGAGTTGTCCTTTTCAGAGGTGCACAAAACTGTGGCAAACCGCACTTTTATACTCGCATAAAAAGACGGAAACCGCCGGATCACAGGTCAGACGGAGTCCACTGTGCCTCAATCTTCCGCCGGGGTTCTATCTGAATCACATTTCAGAGATTTACATTGAAACCCCAATGTATGGGCTCAGGACAGGGAGCAGGATACATGCGAGACGAGCATTACTGTGATATTTGGGAGGCAAAATGAACAAATCAACAGCAGATGAAGAATTGGTTTTATTTACGCCATTCCTCGTGCAGTATAAGTGACGACTTTATTCTCCAGGTTGGTGCGATTACAGCGATACCAGACTTATATCAGGTTTTTATGATTGGCTGCTGTCACGCACTAAAAGACACTTTTTTTTTTTTACAAAAACATTTTTTTCCTTGTTTAGATAGCTATCATTTTGCCATATTTATGATTTCTGCTGACAGTTATGTGGCTGCTTGTTTTTGCAGGACAAGTTGACAGTTTTAATGGTAACATTTTTGGGCACGTGACATTTTTTGATCGCTTTGTATTCCGATTTTTGGGAAGCAGCGTGAACAAAAACATCAGCAATTCAGGTTTTTTTTGTTTTTTTTTTTATTGCAGTTCCGCGTGTGATAAAATTAATAAGGCATCTTTATTCTTCAGGTCAGTATGATTACAGCGATACCATATTTATATTTTTCTTGTTTTGCCACTGTTACACAATAAAAACTATTTTATAGAAAAAAAGAATTGCTTTTGCATCACTTTATTATGAGAGCTATAACTTTTTTTTTTTTTTCTCCATGTATGGCGGCTTGTTATTTTACCGGACAAGATGACGTTTTTATGGGTACCATTTTTATTTCAATTTGACTTTTTGATCGAGTTTTATTCCACTTTTTGTGTTCGGTGGCATGATTAAAAAGTTTTTTGCTCCATTTTTTTATATTTTTTTTTACGGTATGCACAAAAGGAGCTAACTAGTAGTAGTTTTATAATCAGAAAATATAAGGGGTGCTCACTGCTATGGAAGGTGCTCTGGAGAAAAATACCGTAGATATATAGAAAAAATACTCCGGCACACTTAAAGGGAACCTGTCCCCCCCAAAATCAAAGGTGAGCTAAGCCCACCAGCATCAGGGGCTTATCTACAGAATTCTGTAATGCTGTAGATAAGCCCCCGATGTAACCTGCAAGATGAGAAAAAGAGGTTAGATTATACTCACCCAGGGGCGGTCCGGTGGGCGTCATGGTCCGGGGCCTCCCATCTTCTTACGATGATGTCCTCTTCTTGTCTTCACGCTGCGGCTCCAGCGCAGGCGTACTTTGTCTGCCCTGTTGAGGGAAAGGTCAGAGAGGCCTGGCGCCTGCGCACTTCAGTACTTTGCTCTGCCCTCAACAGGGCAGACAAAGTACGCCTGCACCGGAGCCGCAGCGTGAAGACAAGAAGAGGACGTCATCCTATGAAGATGGGAGGCCCCGGACCGGACCGCGACGCCCATCGGATCGGACCGCCCGCCCAGGTGAGTATTATCCAACCTCTTTTTCTCATCTTTCAGGTGACATCGAGGGCTTATCTACAGCATTACAGAATGCTGTAGATAAGCCCCTGATGCCGGTGGGCTTAGCTCACCTTCGATTTTGGGGGTGACAGGTTCCCTTTAAGATTCAAAAAACAAATGGTACAGTTTCTTGCAATTTCCAAGATTATAGTTTATTGCATGTCCGACACTCAGTGCTCAAATGGTACAAGTTAATCAGGTACATGAATCATGTACCTGATTAACTTGTACCATTTGAGCACCGAGGGACAGTTTTATAGGTCAAGTCGTTCCGGATTCAGCAATACCAAATGTGTGTACTTTTTTTTTCTTTTTACATAAATATACGTATTTACTGGTTTAATATATTTTGTGAATTTTTTTAAATACTTTTAAAACATTTTTTCACTTTTTTTCTGGCAGACCTGGAGTTCATCATGTGACTTCCGTCTGCCATGACAAGGCTCGGTTCCACAGTGATTTGATCACATCTCATCATGGGGGATGTTAGAGAGGTGAGTAAAGCAGTGTTCTCTCGCTCACTATCTTGTAAATGCCGGCATCTGGAAGATAGCAAAGGGTTAATATCATAGGGACCTGATTCAATCAGGTCTTGATGACGTCACCTGTCAGAACTACCGCTCTGCACCGGAATCGCAGCGCTTGAAGGACCCTGGGGGTCCTGAGAGCTGCGAGACCACAGATAAACCTACGCGCTGCACAAAGCCCTGCAAGCACCGAAATTATCTACAGTGGGTGGTCGGGAAGTCTTTAACAGTCGTGGGTGGATTGATGCTCCACCTGCAATGGTTAACCAGTTAAATCCCGCTGTCAATCTCTGAAGCCCTGCTATGTATAGCACGGACAACAGCAGCTTTAAGTCTCCTAAGGGGACTACTAAATACAGTAAAAAAGTGGGGGGGAAAAAAAAAAGTTTAAAAATATGTATTAAAATTAAGTTCAAATCGCTCCCCTTTTGCCCTATTGGGAAAAAAAAAAAAAAAAAAAACACCACCACACATTTGATATCGCTGCATTCAGAAATGTCCGATCAAAATCTAAAATAAATTAATCAGATCAGTAAACAGCAGAACAAGAAACAAAGCATTGAAGTGTCAGAACTTTTTTTGGCCAACACAATGCAATAAAAGTATCAAAAACATTGTATCTACCGAAAAATGGCATTTAAAAAAAATCGGTTCAGAGCACAAAAAAAAAAAAAAAAGCCCTCACACAGCTCTAGATCCCGAATAATGGAGACGCTACCAGTCTCAGAAAATAACGACAAAAAACTCTTTTTCATGCAAGATTATAAATACATGCAATTCTAGCTATTTTTTTCTTTTTATCTTTGTACATGGGGACCAAACAATTACCAGTACATCATATGTCAAGAAGGTTTTAGTAGAACATTTTTTGAACACACATTTTTTACATTTCCAAACTTAGAGGAATCTGAACCGTTACTAATAGTGTGCGGGGGATTTTATCAATGCCTAAAACAAGGGCCAAACTTATTACGAGACGTACACTTTTTTTTTTTTTTTTAATAAATTAGGCGCACCTCAGTATACACTATACAGACTAAAGGTTTAGTCTTGATAAATCCCACTTTGTGCATATAAAATATTTTAAGCAGTGTAACATTTTTCAACAAATAGCAGCATTTTTTTACCTTCTTCAGCCGCTGTAGGAGGCTGATGATTTGTCTCAGTAAGGGGCTCTCTTGGTCTTTTGGATAGAGCCACTGGCCGGGCACCAGCTGTTGGTCTGTCTGCCATTTTCTTCTGCAGATTCTCTCTTCGGGCTCTCGTCCTTTCAAGCAATTTCTATTGATACATAAGAAACATAACAAATATTACTATGAGTGAATAAAAATAAAAATAAAAAATAGCAAGCTGACCTATAAACATTGATCTGACATCCTAAAGAGGCTGTCCAGTGAGGTTAAGTCACTACCTAGAGTAGAGGATTGTTACGGTATATATTTTCCTCCTTTCTTGATGCTTGGCTTTTTCTTTTAAATGAAAGTTTTCCAGGAATTAAAAAAAATAAATAAGGAAATGATGTTCTAAATAAAAGGATAAAAACTTTTAATTAGCAATTCCCAATCGTTTAAAAAGGGACAAAATTACTGTTCAAGTAAAGGAGTACGGTATACCCTTGGAGTAGCCAAACATGCACCGTTCCTTCTACCGTACTTATTCTCTGTCCAGCTCTGCCTCTTTAAAGTTAGAGATATCAATCAAATAGGGGGGTGGAGATAGAAGGAAAACAAGCAAGGAGGAAGGTGCACTTAAAAGTTTGCCCAGCTGTGATGCCTCAAGTGCCTGGACTTGGTAGGAAGTTATTCGGTGCCGACTGCCTTTACAAGAGACACTGCCTTACTGCTTATTTTACATGAAGGAGGAGAAGACAGTGTGATGTGTCATGGCCGCTCTCTGCTCTCCTGATCTCACTGCAGAGCTGTGTGTGATTATACCTGACATCTGCAGGTTCCTCTCAGCTTCAATATAAGGCTATGTACCCACGATCAGGAAATAGCAGTGTTTTGGACACAACATATTTTCGCTGCATCCAAAACGCTGCGTTCTAATCACTCAGGTAAATCCGCATGTGCTCAGTGAACCATGCGGATTTACTGCATGTAATGAATGGCTATGGGTGAGACGACGCAGAAGACTAGCATCTCTGCTGCAGATAATTGACATGCTGCGACTCGTAAACCCGCACCGTGAGTTTATGCAGTGTTAAATAGAAGCAGAGTGGGCATGAGATTTCTATAAATCCTATTCATTGTGCTTGTAACCTAGAACGCAGCGGTTTGGACCCAGCACAGGTGAGCTGTGACCAAACCGCTGCTATTGCAGATTGTGGGCACATGCCCTCACAGGTAGACAGGGCTGGAATATTGTTGTATACGGCAGAGCTGAGAGAGCCATGTGGAGGTCCTGGCTGAGCGCACAGACTATGCCCTTGCAGGTCACATGATGCTGGTGACTTTGTCTGGCCAGGAACAGATGTTTAAATGGAGATCACCACTGAAGAACATTATTTTACTTAAATTGGTTGTCCACTACTAGGACAACTTCTTCAGAAACTAAAAGTTACGCCCCAATAAAGTACATACACCTATAATCACTTACCAGAGAACAGCTCCGGCACGGGAGGAGAGTATAGGTGTTGTTATTTTATCTGGGCCAAACATTTAGTTTAAAGAAGGGGTTGTCCTATTAGTGGACATCCCCTTTAAGGGAACTAGTTTGCCAGTATGGCTGGTACTTTAGCTTCTCAAGTAGCTGACGCCTTGGAACTCCTGCCCGGGGCACTCTTCATCTCACGGTCTCTGTTCTGTACTGGCCTGTCACCTCTCTGAGTTATAAATTCAGGGTTGTACTGCTAGGCGTCCTGTCCCAGGACCCGTCTCCAATGTATCACTGTCTTTTGGTCACTTTTCCTTCCTTTACTTCGCATCTCGCTATCCACTGTCGGTCTTCACTCACGTCAGGGACACCCACGTCATGCGGCTCCGCTGACTAGTCAGACCTTAGCTCTGCTCCTGGCACACACAGGGTCCTATCCAACTTCCTGACAGGAAACTGTCTCTGTCCCTGCAATTTCACACTTCCCACTCTAGGCTAGTCCCAAGTAACTCTCACTCTCCCAACTGCCGAGCAGAACACAACACCATCACTAATAACACATATCACCATTCACATTATAAATCATAACAGTACACGTGTCTTCAAAGGTGATTGTGGGCAGTATGTCCATCTTCTTACATTAAAGGCAACCTGTCACCAGAAATAATGCTGTTGACGTGTAGATATGTGCTTCATCTGCAGGTTAACAGTGTTATGATGCTGCCCAGCGCCTGCACGCAGCCGAGTGCAGCAGGGAAAAAATTCTTTATTCTCCCTGCCAGCATTCAGTAATCAGTCACAGGGGCGGTGCTGGTTCACTCACCACTATGAGTATACAGAGTGGCTGCTGTAATCGCGCACCCCCGGCCCTGACTGACACTGGCTCTACGTTGTTGTCAGTCAGGGTCGGGGGTGCGCGGTTACAGCGGCCGCTCTCTATTCTCTGTAAACCTGCATGAACTCATAATTTGCAACAGTCTGCATTACAATGCTCTGCTTAGATCAACAATTCAAAACCACCCCAAGTAATTAAAAGAAAAAAAAAGTTTAGTCATTGAGGAAAAATGTCAGGAGCCGCCGCACCCATTTTCATTTGAACAGGCCAATAGTGACATTAATGGGTGCTATCTACATTTCATTTGTCCTAGCAGACAACTTCTGGCTGATTCCATCACGCCCTCATGCTGCAGCTTGCTAAAGAGAAGCCGTTGTACCGAGCATTTTTCCATAAGTATTTGCTGGAACCTTGCCCATAACCGACCACATGTTTTCTGCAGCGAAAAATACCTCCTTCCAATTATGGAAAAAACAGATGAGTGAACGTTACACAGCGTCACCAGATGTCTTGAACAGATTTGAAAAAGAAGCAACAGTCATGAAACAGACATAAAGGCAAAAATGTAAGAGGAACGTGGCTAACCAAAAAACAATCACATATCTCATGTAAAAATCTGACAAAGAAAAAAAGGTTACTGCCAGAAAAGCAGGTTACTACAGCACAGGGTCCCGACATATTAATATACTGCCTGTCACAAGAAGTCTCTAACAAGAGCTCAAGGGGAAGATTGTGAGCAGGGACAACGATGATAATGTGTGCAAGCTGTAAAGCGCTGCGGAATATGTTAGCGCTATATAAAAATAAAGATTATTATTAAGGGGCTGCACTACTCTGATATATTCCTGTCAATACACACGACCATACTGAGGATCTCTATAAGATAGTGAGTATATCACTATTATGCCACACAGATACAAATGATAACAGATAATGTCAATTCAGGTATTAAACTAAACCTCATCTTCCTTCCATTTGCTTCACTGATTAAAACTATTGTTCCCAGTTATCAGCTATGATAGGCTGGGGAGAAGCTGATTGTCACATTACATACCCATTGATTTCCAGAAACATTTCCATAAATGTGTGAATATTTACAGCATGTGCGGTCATATATGAGCAGACAGGTGACCAATACACCTACAAATGTAATGCTGACAACTAACTTTTGGGTTTCTACTTATACCCCTCTTTATTGACTATTGGCTCTGACTAACTGGGTTATCATGTCTACTGGATATCAGCCACAAACTTGTAGGCTATATAGTGAACCCTGGAGCCATCTATAGACCATATTTCATAATCTTTACAAAACAAGCTTTTTTTGGTCATTGGCCACCTGAAATCACCCCTATCCATAAGAAGCTGTGAAGAGACAGGCAGAGGACGCCAGTGGCAGAGAAGAGCAGCGAGGGCCCGCTAGGTGACTTTCTTATTGTACCGTATTATTGGCCCACTAATATGTTTATTAGTATTTGGACAACCCTTTAATTTGTTCAATAAAAAAAATTGAGGGTGTTTACACTTCTATTCAAAACAAACTAAAATAAGGGATAGAAAAAGAAAAGTATATCCCTAGGGGGTTGTCCCATTTCAGAAAACTCTAATAGGCTGCCACATAAAACAAACTATTACTTACCCTCCCCGGGTCCAGCGCCCGCTTGCCCCTGCTGCTCTCGGTGTCAGTTACCGTCTGCAGCGCTGATATTGCGTCAACAGCACCGCAGCCAGTTGGCGTCTCTTACCATCTACATGGGCCAAGCCGCTGAGGTCGATTTCACATGAGTGCTGCATACAAACAGCAGATACCAGGCAGCAGCGGAGAGCCAGCGCTGCAGCATGGCAGTGTAATACTCATTGAATACCCACTTATTTTGATTGCTTATGAAAGAAAGCTGAAAGATGACCATTAGTGATGAGTGAGCATGCTCAGATGTGTAATCCGCAAGGCAGTGGAGTCGGAGTGGTGAATTCTGTGTCCATTTTGGTGGAGTCAAAGTTGGTAGAAAATGGACCGACTCCTAAAATATATAATACATTGGGTACAGTAGTACAATGCAGGACGTGCTGTAAGTGTTTGCATAATTTGGGAAAGTTATGAAATGTCCTATAAATGTTTGTTCTGTTCCTGATCTAAGGATCTAAGCTTTTAGTTGAGATGAATCTGTGCTGCACTTCTATGTACATAGAATCATAGAATGTTAGATTTGGAAGGGACCTCCAGGGTCATCGTGTCCAACCCCCTGCTCAATGGATTCACTAAATCATCTCAGACACATTTCTGTCCAGTCTCTGTTTGAAGACTTCCATTGAAAGAGAACTCACCAACTATTGTCGCAGCCTGTTCCACTCATTGATCACCCTCACTGTCAAAAAGTCTTTTTCTAATATCTAATCTGTATCTTCTCCCTTTCAATTTCATTTCATTGCTTCTCATGTTTCCATGTGCAAATGAAAATAAGGATGATCCCTCTACACTGTGACATCCCTTGAGATATTTGTAAACAGCTATTACATCTCCTTTAACCCCTTCACGACATGCGCCGTACTATTACTGCGCATGTCGTGTCTCCCCTTTGATGTGGGCTCCGGCGGTGAGCCCACATCAAAGTCGCGACATGTCAGCTGTTTTGTACAGCTGACATGTGCGCGCAATAGCGGCGGGTGAAATCGCTATTCACCCGCCGCTATTAACCTGTTAGATGCCGCTGTCAAACACAGACAGCGGCATTTAACTACCGCATCCGGCCGGGTGGCCGGAAATTACGTCATCGCCGACCCGTCACATGATTGGGGGTCGGCGATGCATCAGGAAGGTAACCATAGAGGTACTTGAGACCTCTATGGTTACTGATGCAGGCCTGCTGTGAGCGCCCCCCTGTGGTCGGCGCTCACAGCACACCTGCATTTCAGCTACATAGCAGCGATCTGATGATCGCTGTTATGTAGCAGAGCCGATCAGGCTGTGCCAGCTTCTAGCCTCCTATAGAGGCTATTGAAGCATGGCACAAGTAAAAAAAAAATGTTTTTAAAAATATGAAAAAAATATAAAAGTTTAAGTCACCCCCCTTTCGCCCCATCCTAAATAAAATAAAAATAAAAAATCAAACATACACATATTTGGTATCGCCGTGTTCAGAATCGCCCGATCAATTAAAAAAAAGCATTAACCTGATCGCTAAACAGCGTAGCGAGAAAAAAATCAGAAACGCCAGAATTACGGTTTTTTGGTCGCCGCGACATTGCATTAAAATGCAATAACGGGCGATCAAAAGAACGTATCTGCGGAAAAATGGTATCATTAAAAACATCAGCTCGGCACGCAAAAAATAAGCCCTCACCCGACCCCAGATCACGAAAAATGGTGACGCTACGGGTATCGGAAAATGGCACTTTTTTTTTTTTTAGCAAAGTTTGGAATTTTTTTTCACTACTTAGATAAAAAATAACCTAGACATGTTAGGTGTCTATGAACTCGTAATGACCTAGAGAATCATAATGGCAGGTTAGTTTTAGCATTTAGTGAACCTAGCAAAAAAAGCCAAACAAAAAACAAGTGTGCAATTTCACTGCACTTTGAATTTTTTTCCTGTTTTCTAGTAAAAGACATGGTAAAACCAATGGTGTCGTTCAAAAGTACAACTTGTCCCGCAAAAAATAAGCCCTCACATGACCATATTGACGGAAAAATAAAAAAGTTATGGCTCAGGGAAGGAGGGAAGTGAAAAACGAAAACGCAAAAATGAAAAAGGGCCGCGACTTGAAGGGGTTAAGTCTCCTCTTAGCCTTCCTTGTTGCAAGCTAAACATTCCCTGCTCATTACATGCTCAGTAGTGACCGATGCTGTGGGGCGGAAGAGTTAAACGGACTGTCAGCACCAAATAACTGTTCAAACCAAGTACAGAAAATAGACAAATGCATGGCCAAACGTGCAGCTTTCCACCTACTGTTCCTTCCATCTCTGCCCTTCTCTGACTCTATAGCTAGAACTGTCAAAGAAGAGGGGGATGGAGATAGAGGTAAAACAAGCAGGTGGAAAGGTGCACCGAAATGTGTGAAGCACCGAGCGCCTGTACTTGGTTTGAACAGTCATTCTGTGCTCAGAGATCCTTTAAAGGGAACCTGTCACCTGAATTTGGCGGGACCAGTTTTGGGTCATATGGGCGGAGTTTTCAGGTGTTTGATTCACCCTTTCCTTACCCGCTGGCTGCATGCTGGCCGCAATATTGGATTGAAGTTCATTCTCTGTCCTCCGTAGTACACGCCTGCGCAAGGTAATCTTGCCTTGCGCAGGCGTGTACTACGGAGGACAGAGAATGAACTTCAATCTAATATTTCGTCCAGCATGCAGCCAGCGGGTAAGGAAAGGGTGAATCAAACACCTGAAAACTCCGCCCATATGACCCAAAACTGGTCCCGCCAAATTCAGGTGACAGGTTCCCTTTAAAGCAGGGGTCCCCAACTCCAGTCCTCAAGGTCCACCAACATGTCATGTTTTCAGGATTTCCTTAGTCTTGCCCAGGTAATAATTGCATCACCTGTGCAATGCAAAGGAAATCCTGAAAACATGACCTGTTGGTGGGCCTTGAGGACTGGAGTTGGGGACCCCTGCTTTAAAGGGAACCTGCCATGTAATAAACCACACACCTCTACTAGCCTGCAGATATGAGGTGAATCTGCAGGTTAGCCATGTTCTAAAGCCATATTGGTGATGCACTTCCCGAAACAAAATAACTATTACTCCCAGCAGCCTCTGGCTTTCAGTAAGGCTACTTTCACACTAGCGTCGTGCACTGCACGTCGCAATGCGTCGTTTAGGAGAAAAAAACATCCTGCAAAATTGCTTGCAGGATGCGTTTTTTCTCCATTGACTAACATTAGCGACGCATTGTGACGCTTTGCCACACGTCGCAACCGTCGTGCGACGGTTGCGTCGTGTTGTGGCGGACCGTCGGCAGCAAAAAACGTTACATGTAACGTTTTTTGCTGCATTGTGTCCGCCATTTCCGACTGTGCATGCGCGGCCGGAACTCCTCCCCGCAACTCACAATGTGTCAGCGGATGCGCTGGAAAAATGCATCCGCTGCCCCCGTTGTGCGGCGCTTGCATAGTATGCGTCGGTACGTCGGGCCGACGCAGCACGACGGCCCTTGTTGTGAATTCTGTTGTCGGGCTCCCTCCTGTGGTCATGAATGGTACTTCAGCTGGTTCTGTCCATGGACTTCCTCTGGTGGGTGTTTCTGAGTTTCACAGGTGACGAGGTTAATTCGTTAGCTGCTGCTCTATTTAACTCCACTTAGATCTTTGCTCCATGCCACCTGTCAATGTTCCAGTATTGGTCTAGTTCACTCCTGGATCGTTCTTGTGACCTGTCTTCCCATCAGAAGCTAAGTTCCAGCTTGTATTTCTTTGGTTTGCTATTTTTCTGTCCAGCTTGCTATTTAATTTTTTGTCTTGCTTGCTGGAAGCTCTGGGACGCAGAGGGAGCACCTCCGCACCGTGAGTCGGTGCGGAGGGTCTTTTTGCGCCCTCTGCGTGGTCTTTTGTAGGTTTTTGTGCTGACCGCAAAGTAACCTTTCCTATCCTCGGTCTGTTCAGTAATTCGGGCCTCACTTTGCTAAATCTATTTCATCTCTGTGTTTGTATTTTCATCTCTACTCACAGTCATTTTATGTGGGGGCTGCCTTTTCCTTTGGGGAATTTCTCTGAGGCAAGGTAGGCTTTATTTTTCTATCTTCAGGGCTAGCTAGTTTCTTAGGCTGTGCCGAGTTGCATAGGGAGCGTTAGGCGCAATCCACGGCTATTTCTAGTGTGTTTGATAGGTTTAGGGATTGCGGTCAGCAGAGTTCCCACGTCCCAGAGCTCGTCCTTATTATCAGTAACTATCAGGTCATTCCGTGTGCTCTTAACCACCAGGTCCATTATTGTCCTGACCACCAGGTCATAACAGGCCCCGTACCGACGCTAGTTTGAAAGTAGCCTAATAGAGGCGTGACTTCAGTCAGCACTTAGGACAAAGTAAGCAGCGGCTGTAACCACGTCCTGGCACTGACCAACAGCTGGCTCAGCTTACCAAGTGACGGGTTAACAAAATATGTCTTATCTCAAAAAATACCGCTAAAATATAACATTTATCTGAATCAAATTTTAAAAATATTAAAACTGTGAACATTAGGGCTAGCTGATGGTGAGCGGGGATGCCAGATTGTGTCCAAACTAGGGAACCACCCTCCGTAGTCAGGATTCTTAGAGCATCAATAGGGTGAGAGTACGCCAGAGTTAAATTTTAGTAGTATTGTTATATTTGAACATCTTTTCCTTGTCTACTTTTTGACTATTTTAATATGGATGAACTCATATGAACTCGAGCGTGGGAAAATATTCTGAAAAGTTCCCAGGCTCGAGTTCATGAGTTCATCCAGCAGAGGGCGCATCACCGCGACTCGAGGTAACTACAGTACATTCCCCTGCATTCCATTCATTCACCAAGTTTTAGGCTATGTGCACACGTTGCAGATTATTTGCGGTTTTTTAGCGTCCGGATTTCCACAGGAATTTTCTGCATGAATTCCTGAACGTGTGCACATAGCCTTACAGTCAGGAGCACAGCTGCATTAGGAGAGCTCCTGGGTGTAAAATGATTTAACCCTTTCAGATGGATTTACAGCGTGGGACAAGACTAACGACGGAAGGTATGGAATATTGTTGTTTGTTTTTTTAACTTTATTTCAGGTGACAAGAGTCTTCAGGTGGATTAAGAGTATAATAAAATATTAAAACACCCTGTGTCTTTATTTCATTAAAATACTTTGTAATAATGTGTGTTTTATTAACCATTTCGTACTATTGGATTAATAATGGATAGGTGTCATAATTAATGCCTCTCCATTACTAACCTGGCTTAATGTCACCTTACAATAGCAAGGTGACATTAACCCTTCATTACCCCATATCCCACTGCTACAGGGGAGTGGGAAGAGAGAGGCTAAGTGCCAGAATAGGCGCATCTTAAAGATGTGCCTTTTCTGGGGTGGCTGGGGGCAGATGTTTTTAGCCAGGGGGGGGTCCTATAACCATGGTCCCTCTTCTAGGCTATTAATATCTGCCCTCAGTCACTGGATTTCCCACTCTGGCGGAGAAAATTGCGCGGGAGCCCACGCCAATTTTTTCTCGGATTTATCCCTTTAATTTAATAGCTAGAGACCCCAAATTTGACACAATGACACTTCTTACACTACTAAAGCGGAATATGTAATAAAAGAAGGGATATGAGATGGTTTACTGTATATAAACCATGGCTCATATCCTGTCGGGTTTGTGAAGGAGATAGCAGAAAAGCCAGTAATTCAATTGCCGGCTTTTCCTATCTAGCGCTGAAATATATCTTTTTAAGAATATTTGAGCTGATGGATCCATGATATGTCCATTTTGCAAGCCTGCGAGAAAGGAAAAAAAAAAAATAAAAATCGCCGTACGGAAGCCATACGGATAAATTTGTGCATAAAAATCGTATCCTCGCATTGAATACGGAAGTGTTTTGGAACAATTACTGCCTATTACAGCCGTAAAAAACGGACCGTATTTTCATACGCTGAGTGTGACCCCGGCCTAATGAGCACGTTACATAGTTTGAAACAAGACTTTACTTCCATCAAGTTCCACTTTTACAGATGTAACATGCAAGTGTGAATGAGGCCTTATATATGGGGAGTTGGCTGTGTCCCACAGACGGCTCCGTGCTCCATTATGCTATGACATTTCAGAATGGCAATGCAGAGTATTATGAAGGTCCGCCCGGATGTTTATAATCTACTAGATGGTGGCCCGATTCTAACGGATCGGGTATTCTAGAATATGCATGTCCATGTAGTATATTGCACAGCCCACGTAGTATATTGCACAGCCACGTAGTATATTGCACAGCCACGTATGCAACAGGTTAAAAGACTTAAAATAAAAAATAAACATATACTCACCTTCCAAGGGCCCCTTGTAGTCCTGGTGCCTGTGTGCAGTGCATGCGGCAGCTTCCGGTCCCAGGGTTGGTATGAGCGCAGGACCTGTGATGACGTCGCGGTCACATGACCGTGACGTCATGGCAGGTCCTTCTCGCATAGCATCCTTGGCATTGGAACCTGCCGCTTGCACTGCCGAGAACAGGGCGCGACGTCGGAGGGTGAGAATAACGTTTTGTTTTTTTATTATTATTTGTAACATTAGATAATTTTACTATTGATGCTGCATACGTAGCATCAATAGTAAAAAGTTGGTCACACAGGGTTAATAGCTGCGTTAATGGAGTGCATTACACCACGGTCCGTTAACGCTGGCATTAACCCTGTGTGAGGGCTGACTGGAGGGGAGTATGGAACGGGCACTGACTGCGGGGAGGAAGGAGCGGCCATTTTGGCGGCGGACTGTGCCCGTCGCTGATTGGTCGTGGCAATGGTCGTGGGTGTTTTGCCACGACCAATCAGCGACTTGGATTTCCATGACAGACAGAGGCCGCGACCAATGAATATCCGTGACAGACAGACAGAAGGACAGACAGAAAGACGGAAGTGACCCTTAGACAATTATATAGTAGATGTGTGGTTTGGAAGTAGTTAAATAGGTTTACTAGTTTCAGAAAACCTGCCCCCTGATGGTTTATTTAAAGAAGCCCTCATCAAAGCTTTTATCGTCTTAATATACTGCAATCACATTATTATATAGCACTGTGTACTTACAATTGCTCATTTTGCCCTTAGAGCCATATAATTCTTCTCTTTTCCTTTAGCTCTATGACATCAAGTGATTAAAACCTGACTAGCTGAACAGAAATTAAACCCATAGTCCAAGGTATTAATTGAAGTCACTTCGACAGGAATAAATACATATCCTGGTATGGAATCCCATGCCAGAAAAGAAGTGAGAGAGGAGAAAATTCATTCAATAAAAGAGTAAATTTTATTACATAAATAAATCTATACACAAAATAATAAAAGGGTGATGAAAAAGAACATGGGTGCAGATAAATAATGCACATACCCTAAAAAGTGAGCTGCCACATAGAACAATTTCTAAAAAGCAGAACAAAAGGGATAATAACGCGGCCCCAGATATATATAACTATTGCAGGTTAATAGTACAAATTCCCCAGAAAAGGCTGCCAAAAGAACCAATACCTGAACAGCAGAGCCCCTGTTGAAGAACAGGGGCGCCCCCGTTGAAGAAGCTTGTGCGAAACGGCGCTCATCGGGCTCGGGATCATAGCACCGGCACCTCCAAGCAGGCACAGCACCCTCTCCTGATTTACATCAATATTGCAGGTAATATCAACCCCACTTCGGCTAAGGCTACTTTCACACTAGCGTCGGAATCTCCCCGTCGCAATGCCCCATTGTGAGGTGCGGGGAGGTGGGGGCGGAGTTCCGGCCGCGCATGCGCGGTCGTAAAAAGCGGTCCGTCAGGAGCAAAAAACGTTACATGTAACATTTTTTGCTCCCGGCGGTCCGCCACAACACGGCGCAACCGTCGCATGACGGTTGCGACGTGTGGCAAAGCGTCGCTAATGTTAATCTATGGGGCAAAAACGCATCCTGCAAACAACTTGCAGGATGCGTTTTTTGCCATAAACGACGCATTGTGACGTCTGGCAAAATACGCCAGTGTGAAAGTAGCCTAAGCCCTTTATTCCTGGCAGGCATTTCTAGGCACTGTTTAGTGCTTGCACATACCAGGTCTACTAACAACTTTGGCTGTATTCCCTGGTTTCTACTGTCTCCTTTGCTCTGCTGTTCAGGTATTGGTTCTTTTGGCAGCCTTTTCTGGGGAATTTGTACTATTAACCTGCAATAGTTATATATATCTGGGGCCGCATTATTATTATCCCTTTTGTTCTGCTTTTTAGAAATTGTTCTATGTGGCAGCTCACTTTTTAGGGTATGTGCATTATTTATCTGCAACAGTTGTATATTTTTGCGGCTGTGCCGTTACTATGCTTGTTATAGCCCACATTGCTGCATAGCTTTACTTTGGGTTTCTTGCTCTCATTTACTCTTGGAGTATGCCAATTTTGGTGCTATTTATCCCGCTGTAGTCTGGTGTTTCTCCACCACCTGTTCTTTTTCATCACCCTTTTATTGTTTTGTGTATAGATTTATTTATGTAATAAAATTTACTCTTTTATTGAAAGAATTTTCTCCTCTCTCACTTCTTTTCTGGCATGGGATTCCATACCAGGATATGCATTAGCTGAACAGAAAGTCAAATATCCTTGCCCATGAGACATAAGTAACTGCAAGAGTCCATGGTAGGGGCTGGAGGAGAGCAGATGGGTCAGGAGTTGGAGAGGAATGATAAATTCAGAGACAAGAGACTTCCTGTTCCTACATAGGAGCAGAGAAAATAGAATAGAAAAGCAAAATGAGCAATTGTAAGTACGTGCTATATAATATGATGATTGCAACATATTAAGATAAAAACTTTGATTGGAGTGCTACTTAAAAAAAACATGGCTTTGCTCACCCTCTCTACCTCCGAGTCTTGGCGTCTGCTTCCAGTGTCTGTTATTGTCTCCAACATTAACGTCAATAACTGAGCTCAGCCCACGTTAACAGCACGAGCCGCTGAGAGGCGCAGAGCTGATTGCCGGCAGCGTGACATCAGACCACCGACAGCACCAGACATTGGGAGCAGTGAAGACAAAATGCTGAATTGGAGGATCGGAAGGGGGTGGCCAAAGCAGTTTTGTTTTTGTTTTTTTAAAAAAGGGAACCAGTCACCAGCAAAAACGTTATTAACCTGCTTGGTGCCTGCACGTAGCCGAACGCTGTGGGCAGAAAATTATATTTATTCCCCCTGGCAGCATTCGGTGTCAGCAGGGCTGTGGATTCGGAGGTCTGGCTTACTGACTCCACAGCCCTGGGTGTCAGTCACAGGGGCTGCGCCAGTTTAGTCACCGCTCTGAGAATGCAGCTGCACTCTGACCCTGACTGACAGCCCCAATGCAGAGCCAGTGTCAGTCCGGGCTGGGGTCCGGTTACAGCTGCTGCTCTCTATTCTCAAAGTGGTAACTGGACTGGCGCCATCCCAGTCACTGACACCGAACGCTGCCAGGAGGAATACAGTAAGTGCAGACGCCGGGCAGGTTAATATCTGCAGGTTAACCCCTTAATGTCCAATGACGGGCAGAGTCCATCATTGGACACCTCCTTCCCCGTTTGGTTCAGGCTCCGGTGATGAGCTCGCACCTTTTTCGGCACATGACAGCTGATCTGATCAGCTGTCATATGCCCAGAACAGGCGGAGGTGGAATCGCGAATCAACCGCGGCCTTTAACATGTACGCGCAGGAAGCGCATCATTACCTAATCCCATCAGCGCCCATGTCACATGACCGTGGGCCGCCATGACAACCCGGGGTCAGCAGGAGACCCCTGTGGTTGTCATAGCCAGATAGCTGCCCAGTGGTCGGTGCTCATAGCAAGTGAGGTATTCTGCTACATACAGGAGATCTGATCGGCGCCTGTATGTAGCAGAGCCGATCGGGTTATGGCAGCTTCTAGTCTCCCATGGACACCATTGAAGCATGCCAAAAGTAGAAAAAAAAATGTTTTTCAAAATATTAAAACAAAACAACAAAAATATAAAAGTTCACATCACCCCCTTTTGCCCCATTCAAAATAAAATAATATTGATGGAGAAAAAAAAAAAAGTTATGGCCGTGGGAAGAAGGGGAGATAAAAAATGGAATCGCAAAATCAGAAATACCCCGATGCTTAAGGGGTTTTCACGCGTTTTTGCTGGTGACAGGTCCTTTTAATACGCAGCTGGGGAAAAGCTTGTCTAAAGAAAAGAATACAGAAAAGCCTTTTAGTACAGGACTCCACCGTGTCCGCAGAGAGAGGACCTGGGCACAGCAGGGTCAGTGCGCTCCACTACATCACTCCTGTGTGCAGTAGTCTGGCGTCACCGCTGCAGACGGTCAATAACAAGTGGCAGAGGTGGCAACCTGCAGGTAAGGCTCAGGCCATCACTGGAGAGGACTAGGAGACCTGCAGCCCCTCAGTATAGTGAATGGTGAGGGAAGCCTGGCACCAAGCACACAACGAGTGGCTGCCAGGGAATGCTGAGACTTGTAGTGTGACAGCAGAACAAAGAGCAGCATTCTCAGAAATAACAGAGAGCAGTAAAGACAACAATCGGCTAGGCCCGGACACACCGCATGTGACCGCAGTAATGACCCGTGCGCTGCGGCAATGAGGGAGCGTACAGCCGCCGATACACGAGAGCCCTGTACACACAGCGCGCTCCTACTGCTCACCTCAGTGAACGGGTCCATGGCTGAGGCGGGAGTGTGCGGACGGCAGCGCCGGGGTCTGTGTCACTCGCTTCTCTCACTCGCTAGCAGTATACGCAAACGATTCAAAATTTCGAATTTCGCCCGCCGCACCGCCCCTGACGGTCACGTGACATGGGTTAGGCTACGGGGAGTTCCGATTGGTCGGTTTTAGGAGCGTTCCTGTGACTTCCGCTTGCACTGCTGCAGTCACGTGGTGCGCTGGGTGGGAGGAGGCTGGAGCGTAGTTGTCGGAGGAGGATTATGGCAACTGTGCTTGAACGGCTGTGGGGCGCGAGGCGGGCGGACCTGGGTGTGTAGAGCCGCGGTGACGCCCAGGTCTGACTCTGCTGGTCTGTGACTGTACACTCACAGCGAGGCTGCCGTCACACTAGCAGTATTTGGTCAGTATTTTACCTCAGTATTTGTAGCCAAAACCAGGAGTGGGTGATACATGCAGAAGTGGTGCATATGTTTCTATTATACTTTTCCTCTAATTGTTCCACTCCTGGTTTTGGCTACAAATACTGATGTAAAATACTGACCAAATACTGCTAGTGTGACGGCAGCCTGAGTCTGTACACTGCTGAGGGGTCACACACGGCGTGTCTGCCACAGGGACGCTCCGTGCAGGATGCGCACACTTCTGTGTGAGGCGTTATTGTATTACTGACTTGTGTGGTAGATCCAAATAATGTAACTGCAGATGAGGGCAAGAAAGGGATCTCACAATCCGGGGGTCTCCGCCGAGCTGTCAGCTATGTCAGTGTGGATTTGGACACAGTGATGATGTCTGTAGTCTGGAATATGATCTTCAGCCTGTATTGCGGCTACATTTCAGCTGCTTCACACTCGTTTATTCTGCTTTGCTGATACAGCGCCATTTTTCCACAGCGTTTTCCAGACATCACTGTCCCCGATGGGCTCACAATCTAGACTCCCTATCATGGGAGGAAACCAGAGAACCCGGGGGAAACCCACGCAAACACGGGAAGAACATACAAACTCCTTGCAGATGTTGTCCTCGGTGGGATTTGATCTCAGAATCCTTAGGCTGTGTGCACACGTGGATTTTTCGCGTTTTTCGCTATAAAAACACATACATTATGCATCCCATCATTTAGAATGTATTCCACAATTTTTGTGCACATGATGCGTTTTTTCCCGCAAAAAAAGGCTTTGCGGTAAAAACGCATCATGTTCATTAATTTTGCGGATTTTTCGCGTTTGTCTCGCTATTTAATGCATTGTAAAGCTCAGGAAAAAAACGCAACAAAACCGTGAGAAAAACACATGGGGATTTCTTGCAGAAAATGTCAGGTTTTGCTCAGGAAATTTCTGCAAGAAATCCTGAACGTGTGCACATAGCCTTACGCTGCAGTGCTATCCACTGAGCCACATGTGCCTGTCATTGATTTCTGCCCCCCGTACATTAGGTCTGCTGTGGTGATGGTGCTTGCACCAAACTCTAGTGCTGGGAGCTAGGCTTGAGCGAAACGGATCGAACAAATTCAAAAGTCGCCGACTTTTGGCAAAGTCGGGTTTCATGAAACCCGACCCAATCCTAGTGTGGGATCGGCCATGCGGTTGGCGATCTTTGCGCTAAAGTCGCGTTTTGTATGACGCGTTTGGCGCCATTTTTTCAGCCAATGAAGGAGCGTGGGCAGAGTGATGACCTAGGTCTTAGGGGCATGCACGCCTATCGCCATCTTCTCGCTTGTGACTTTTGAGATAGTCGGGTTTCGCGAAACCCGACTCGACCCTAAAAAAGTAAAAGTCGCTCAACCCTACTGGGAGCCTTATCCGCTTTCTCATGAACACGGCCCTTCCACATTAAATGGCTGTTTTTTCCCCTTAGGCTCAACCCACCTTAATACATATGCTGTGGCCCACCTGTGGTCTCTGCTTATGAGGAATCTCTAAGAATCCGTTTTCCCAAACTCCAGTCCTCACAGCCCCATCACACAATGTTCTCTGCGTCTCAGTATTGCACGGGTGATGGAATTATGGAATTATTATTAAGGGATCAGAAATTGGCCCATCTTCTATCACCTGTACAATACTAAGGGAATCCTGACTGCAGGATCGGTTGGGGGATGGGAGAGTGGGACACGGCTATAAATGATTGTACACACTGCAGGGTGATTACTTATGTATTCCTCAGATTCTTACATATGATTCAGGGAGGAACTAGAGGGCAGAGCCACTAATCAGCTGAACGACAGCATCCTGCTATTGTCTGCAGTGGTCCCAGACCAAACACTCCCGAGGATACAACCGGGAATGGCGGCCATTGTATAATTAACAAGAACAAAAAAGGTAGGGAGCACTACTATAGGGCATGTCTAAATAAGGACTAATATGAATGGGGCTGCTGCCTCGTGCACAGAGAGGCTAAACGTGGAAAGGAGGAGAAAAAGATCCGTGCATACAAGGCGCACACCCAAAATCACAAGACAATGTTGAAATTATGTGCAATATTTATTAGTAGACAAAATAAAACCATTAAAAGACAGAACACATAGCCAGAAGTCCCATATGACTATGACATATCAATACAATGTCAAGGCAAAGTGCAGCATATATATGTGTGCACACATGAATAATTAGCCCTGGAAAACAATATCAATGCCAATAAATCTTAAATCACATGAAGCCTCACACCAGGCGTCCCCAGGGAGACAGAAGAAAAAGGAAGTTAATGCAAGATCACAATAAATCCTGATGTAGAACTATAAACCCCTCTTAGCAAGTAGAAAAGTGAGCAGTTCCCTGGTTGTGTAAGAAATGGAGGAACGCTGAAAACAATTGCAAAATGAGAGGGGAAAAGAGAAAAAAAAAGAGGACGTCCAGGATGAGAAAGCCATCAGATTTACAGTGTAATGGCTCCACATAGTGTTTCATACAGTATAATGACCACACATAGTGCTCCATACAGTATAATGGCCCCACATAGTATTCCATACAGTATAATGGCCATATATAGTGCTCCATGCAGTATGATGGCCCCACATAGTGTTCCATACAGTATAATGGCCACATATAGTGCTTTAGTGCTTCATACAGTATAATGGCCACATATAGTGCTCCATACAGTATAATGGCCACAGATAGTTCTCCATACAGTATAATGGTCTCATATAGTGCTCCATACAGCATAATTGCCACACATAGTGCTCCATACAGAATAATGGCCCCATATCGTGCTCTATACAGTATAATGACCCCACATAGTGCTTCATACAGTATAATGATCCCACATAGTGCTCCATACGGTATAATGGCCTCATATTGTGCTCCATACAGTATAATGGCCTCACATAGTGTTTCATACAGTATGATGTGCCCATTTAATGCTCAATACAATGTAATGACCCCACATAGTGCTCCATAAAGTATAATGGCCCGATATTGTGCTCCACAAAATATAATGGCCTCACATAGTGCTCCATACAGAATAATGAGCCCCATATAATGCTCCATACATTTTAATGGCCTCACATATTGTTTCATACAGTATCATGCACCCAAATAATGTTCAATACAATATAATGACCCCACATAGTGCCCCATATAGTATAATGGCCCCATATTGTGCTCCATAAAATATAATGGCCCCACATAGTGCTCCATACAGAATAATGAGCCCCATATAATGCTCCATACAGTATAATGACCCCCATAGTGCTTCATACAGTACAATGGCCCCACATAGTGTTCCATACAGTATAATGGCCACACATAGTGCCCAGCGTTTCAGGCTAGATATAGTCAGGTGACCCACCTGGTGTCGCGGGCCAAATATACTCACCCTGTGGGCCAGAGTTTAACATATGGGTTGGAGATATTTGGGCTGCTTCCCACAATCCACATCATTTGTCGTATTGTTCTGAATCTCACAATACATTTAATTAAGGGCTTTTCTATCTTTAACCTTTTTTTGGGGTTAGTGTTAAAGTCCCTCAAACACATTAGGGTAATGTTAGCTGAACCCACCAATTTTGACAGTTTCAGCTGACTCTCCAATGTGTTTGAGGCCCAGGACAGCTGATTGTCGAGGGAGTGAGAACCTGACTGCTGATTTGTGCTGCCTTAGGCTAGGTTCAGATTGCGTTAGGACAATCCGTTTAGCGCTAAGCACTAGCGGATTGCGCTAACGCAATGTCTTTTTCGGGGTCGTGTTTAACGTCCCTGCTCTCGCAGATACCCGATCTGCGAAAGCGGGGAACGGACCTCGAGCGCGCTGCGGACGCTGCAAGCAGCGTCCGAGGCGCGTCACAAAACACCGGCACATCGCTAGCGTGTACCGAAAATGGCTGCCAATGGGCGCGCTAACGGACGCGTTGCACGGCGTTAATTTCGCCGTGCAACGCTATTCGTTAGCGCGGTCCCATTAACGCAATCTGAACCTAGCCTTATCCGTGGGCAGCATGCATCGGGCGCTGACTGTAAGATCACAGCCATGTATGTTTGGCTCTGAGGCTGGACGCCTCCCAGCTTTCTGCACCAGTAGTGAGAGCCAAGCCTGTACTATTGGAGTACTACTTAGAAGCTGTGACCTCTCTCTAAGGCCGGGATCACACATACGCGAGATACGGCCGAGTCCCGCAGCAGCAGGTGAAAACCCAGCTCTGGGGCCGGCACTCCGGAGCGGAGCGTGCAGCTCCATTTATTGCTGTGCTGCTGCACGCTCCACTCTGGAGTGCTGGCGCCAGAGCTAGGTTTTCACCTGCGAGACTCGGCCGTATCTCGCGTATGTGTGATCCCGGCCTAAGACTGTATAATAATAATGGGAATATTAGAATAGCACTTCTGTGT
This sequence comes from Ranitomeya imitator, assembly GCF_032444005.1. Classification (NCBI taxonomy): domain Eukaryota; kingdom Metazoa; phylum Chordata; class Amphibia; order Anura; family Dendrobatidae; genus Ranitomeya; species Ranitomeya imitator. The sequence goes on along the minus strand of NC_091287.1, from coordinate 157,337,949 downwards.
GTCTGATCTATTCTTCCAGGATTTATTACTGAATTAATAAATTAATGAATTAGTTATACTCTGCAGCTACTTACAGCTTTGTCAATTGTCGTGCATCTGCTTTTAGACTTTTCATTTTGTCTGGATCACAGGAATGACCACTCCTTTCCCTATTTTTGGTGGTGTTTTGTCAAAGAATTGCTAAATTCCTTAATGATGTGTCTTTTTTTCTTTCAGCCCCTTTTTCACTATTCCTCTCAATGCTGACATTGTTTTACTTTTCAACGGTTACAAATTCCACACTACAATCATTCCAGCTTCACGTCCTGTGACTCAGCTTGCCGTTCCCAGATTTGCTATTACAAGCAAAGTGGGGAAAATGCAGAACTGCAGGGTTTTATATTCTACTAGATGGCAGCCCGATTCTAAAGAATCGGGAGTCTAGAATCCATATATACTTTATTTATTCAAATGTAAAAATAATACAATTAATAAATAATAGTAAGAAAGAACAAAAAATGGCTGCACTCACCAGCTCTTGACAATTCTTGTTATTTAAGGTACAGTTACACAGGATCCATGAACATGCTTATGAGGGGAGGGATAAAAGACATCAGACAACAACTTTGCGTGTTGTGGCAAATGCCACAACAACGGTTCTTTGCTTAAGAACAATGTCAGGTAGTAGGAAAATAGCCAGTTAATAATAGGCAATAGTTCTTTGCAGGAATGCAGATATTAATAAATAGGCAGTTTATATTGCAGAGAAATTGCTGGGCAATAATGGACAATGTCCTTATGTGGCAAATAATAGAGCAATATACCCAATGTGGCAAAGAAGAGGTTAATAAACGGCAGTCTCTCAGTATAACAGTCAGTGAATAATAGGCAGTATATGGAGAAAACACCAAACAAAAGTTCAAAATTGGTGTGAAAATGTCACTGAACCACTTCACAACTAAATATATATAGTTTTGGTAAATGGTATTATCATTTTTTTGACGAAATTCGGCAGGAGCTTGAAGAGTAACGTCACTGGGCCCGCCTCCACGCAGTAGAAACTTGCTGTGAGGTAAAAATTCAAAAATCACACCAAAATGGCGGGCGGAGTGTGTCACAGTAGGGCACGTTTCTGATTGGTCGCTCGCAGCAGGCGGCAACCAATCAGACACTGGACACTGTTGACGTCACTTATCTCCGGACATTAGCTCCGGACATTATCTCCGGACATTAGCTCCGGACATTAGCTCCGGACAGGAAGTTGGCACAAATTGCAGGAAGTAGTATTCTAGGCAATTATATATTAGATTGCCCATAAGCCATGTAGATACTGTGTATTATAATGCTATATAGATTTTAAACAGAAGAACATCATCTTTCATGGCTGACTACTAGAACTTAGCTAAGAGACCAATGAGCGACTGATGGTAGGGCGTGAAAATGTATGGTTGGGTTACAGAAGAGTCATTGCTTAAAATTAGTTGTGCCGTTTGGTGCATCAGTTTTAATTTCTTGCCTTATGGGTGGAGAATCTGATACTTGCATAGTGAGAATTAGGATGGTTTTACATAGCCATGCTTCACAGACCACAATAGACTAGTCAGGGGTCTCCCGACCTGAACTCAATGTCCTCATAGTCACTAGTCAAATATGAGACTGTTCAGGTTAGGAGACATCTGCCCAGTCCATACGTAGCAGTTCATACTTGGACCGTGAAACGCTAATTTTATGAGATTGCCGTTAAGATGCGTTCACACTTCCATTTGGACATTTCATTTGCCTTTTGGAGAAACAGACTAATGGAATTAATGTCCAAAATGATCACTTTTATAGGACCTCTTTCACTCCAGCGTATTATGTGACACACAATATGATAATTAGTCGGAATGCATCAGTACTGCTGTATTTGATCACTTTTTACATCTGTGTTTTTATTCATTGCAATTTTCTTTTTGTTGTGCAAACGCAAATCTGAAATTAATAGTAATATTTGCAGATAATGATGCAAACGTTGATCGAATAACAAATTACTAATGCATTTCTATTTTAATAACAGATGATATACGGATGAGAAATGTGTTCATTATTATTATTATTATTATTTATTTATATAGCACCATTAATTCCATGGTGCTGTACATGAGAAGGGGTTACATCAAAATACAAATATCACTTACAGTAAACAAAATTAACAATGACAGACTGATACAGAGGGGCGAGGACCCTGCCCTTGCGGGTTTACATTCTACAGGATTATGGGGAAGGAGACAGTAGGTCGGGGGTTGCAGTAGCTCCAATGGTGTTGAGGTGCCCGTGTAGTCATTACAGGTTGTAAGCTTCTTTGAAGAGATGGGTTTTCAGGTTCCATTTGATGGATCCAAATGTGGTGGATAACCGGACTTGTTGGAGCACAGAATTCCAGATGATGGGGGATATTCGGGAGAAGTCTTGGAGGCGATTGAGTGAGGAGCGAATAAGTGTGGAGGAAAGAAGGAGGTCTTGGGAGGACCGGAGATTACGTGAGGGAAGATATTGAGAGATTAGTTCAGAAATATATGGAGGAGAAAGGTTATGGATGGCTTTGTAGGTCAGTGTTAGTAATTTAAACTGGATACACTGGGAAATTGGGAGCCAGTGAAGGGATTTGCAAAGAGGTGAAGCAGGAGTGTAGCGAGGAGAGAGATTAATTAGTCAGGCAGCAGAGTTAAGGACGGACTGAAGGGGTGCGAGAGTGTTAGAAGGTAGGCCACAAAGGAGGATGTTGCAGTACTCGAGGTGGGAGATGATTAGGGCTTGCACAAGCATTTTGTTGGCGTGAGGGTTGAGGAAAGGACGGATTCTGGAAATATTTTTGAGCTGGAGGCGACAGGAGGTGGTGAGAGCTTGGATGTACGGTTTAAAGGACAGGGCAGAGTCAAGGTTTACGCCGAGGCAGCGGATTACTGGGACGGGGGAAAGTGTGAATTAATTTATTGTGATAGATAGATCAGGTAGGGAAGGTATGCGAGATGGAGGAAAGATAATTAGTTTGGTTTTGTCCACATTTAGTTTGAAGAAGCGAGAGGAGAAGAAGGAGGATATGGCTGATAGATACTCTGGGATTCTGGAGAGCAGAGAGGTGACATCTGGGCCAGAGAGGTAGATCTGAGTGTCATCAGCATATAGATGGTACTGGAAGCCATAGGACATGTGACTGTTACAGTCAATAACTGTCTTCTGATTGACCACACCTATCACAAAATGCCTCCTACCAGAAGAGGAAGTGAGAAGAGACATGCAACATATCCGAGAAACAGTAGCGTAATTTTAAAGGGAACCTGTCAGCAGGATTGTGCACAGTAACCTACAGACAGTGTCAGGTCAACGCCCATAATGATTAAAACGATACCTTGGTTGATGAAATTCGTCCTGTGGTTGTTTAATCTTTATTTTCAGTTTTGAGTTAATGACGTGCTCATGCTTCGGGGGTGGCCTGTGTGAGGGGGTCTTCATGTGTATGGCTTCTGATAGATCTCTGATCCCACAGTGACCTGCCCCCTAGTTTACATAATGAATGTTATATATAGTTTTGAAAAAGAAATCCCCTTCTGAAGGCAGGTGCTGGCGGTGGTGCCTGCACTGCAGCATTATCACTTATGTAATGTGCACATACCGTATTTTTAGCTTTATAAGATGCTCCGGATTATAAGACATACCCCAAATTTTCAGGAGAAAAAGAGGAAAAAACTTTTTTTTAATAAAATGGTGGTGCTACTTATAATCCATGCGTCTTATTGCTTACCGTAGCTGCTGGCTGTGGTGAAGCGGGGGTCCCAGGGTCGCTGGTGGAGGAGGCAAGAGTGGAGCGTTGCCGCAGGCTGGGATGAGTTGGTGTTCCAAAGTGTGGCATGCTGCTGCAGGTGTCCCGGTGGCGGTGCTGCGCTGTGTCACGGTTACGGTGCTGCTCTGTGTCCCCAGTGGCAGTGCTGTGCTGTGTCCACTGTCAACAGTGGCGGTGCTGTGTCCACTGTCAACAGTGGCGGTGCTGTGCTGCGCTGTGTCCCCGGTGCTGCATTGTGTCCCTGGTGATGCGGAGGGCTCTGCCGACATTTTGTGAAAGGCCAGAGCCCCCTGCCAGTTCTTCCATGGTTTCCTGACTCCTGTGCGGCGGTGGACTCCAGGAAAATGGCCGCCGGGAGGCAGCACATGCGCAGATCGAGATCTCGGGAGATGACCACCATGGAGACAGTGCAGCACTGCCACCGGGACACAGTGCAGCACCGCCACCGGGACACCCGCAGCAGCATGCCAATAAAGTATATCCGTATTATAAGACGCACTCCCATTTTCCCCCCAAATTTGGGGGGGAAAAGTGCGTCTTATAATCCGAAAAATACGGTAATTAATTTGTTTGATATAATCCTGATATTCATTAAAAAAAAATCAGTTTGAAAATGGCAGCGCCTGCGCAGTAGCGGCTATCGGTGATCGCTGGTAGGTAACTGCTACTTCGCAGGTGCCGTCTTGGAAGGGGAAATTTCAATCTCCAAGATGGCGGCGCCTACCCAGTAGCAGCTTTCCGATCACCTATAGATGCTACTGCTCAGGCGTGTCCGGTGCCATTTTTACACAGATTTTTTTTTTTTTAGGAATATCAGGATTATATCAAACAAATTAACTTCTGTATTTTTCAGACTATAAGACGCACCGGACCATAAGACGCACCCCAAATTTGGGGTGAAAATTGCAGAAAAAACGATTTTTTTATAAGATGGGGGTCCGTCTTATTGTCCGAATTTACAGTATCTTACCTGAGGGCTGGCGGTTGCAGAGCAGGGTCACAGGAGGCATGGTGTCGGCAGAGGTGCAGTGTTGCGGTGGGCGATATGGCGTGCACCTGAGCAGGGTCCCTTCGTGTTTAGGTGAGCGACGCCACGGCCTGGTGTCCAAAGGGGGGTTGCAGCAGTGCTTTGGCGGTGGAAGAGGTGCAGGGATGATGAGGCGCAATGAGCGGTATGGCATGAGCAGGGTCCCTTCCAAAGGTGAGGTGACGCAGCGGCCCGGGATCCAAGGTAAGCAGCAGAGCCGGGTGAATCATGGCTTTATCATCTTTCTGAGGCCACGCGTGTGCAGATGAAGTGCTCTGCTTCCCGGGGCTTCAGGAAAATGGCCGCGGGAGGCCGCGCGTGCGCAGATGGAGATCACGGCGGCCATTTTCCTGAAGCCGTGTTCGCAGATTTAGATCTCGCTTCAGGAAAATGACCACCGCGATCTCCATCTGCGCACGCGCAGCCCCCGCGGCCATTTTTCTGAAGCCCCGGGAAGCAGAGCACTCCATTTGCGCACACGCAGCCTCAGGAAGATGGCCGCCGCCACCGATAAAGCCATGATTCACTCGGCTCTGCTGCTTACCGGGCCACTGTGTCACCTCACCTGTGGAAGGGACCCTGCCCACACCATACCGCTCACTGCGCCTCATCATCCCCGCACTTCTGCCGCCGCCGCAATTCTGCCGCCGCCACACCACTGCCGGTAAGCCAGCATCCCATCTATTAGACGCACCGCCCATTTTCCCTCCTTTTTGGTACATGCACATTATATATGCGATCATGCTGCCTTCAGGTTTTTTTTCCTAGCTATATAAATATATATATATATATATATATATATATATATATATATATATATAGTTCATTATGTAACCTGCCAGACACCATACCTAATCAGAGCACCACATGAAGACCCCCAAAGACCGCCACGGAGCACGAGCATATCATCAACTCAAAACTGAACATAAAGATCAAACAACAACCATAAGACGGATTTCATCATCCAAGGTATCATTGTAATCAGTATAACGGCGCTGATCTGACAGTGTCTGTAGGTTACTGTGCACAATCCTGCTGATGGGCTCCCTTTAAGACCATTAAGAGTTCATTTTTAAATAAAACATGAAATAGTGGACAACTGTTTTAAAGCTGGTGCCAGAGAAATTTGGGACAATAATAATGACAGTCCACATTGACTGGAACCCTGGAGAGAAGACGGAAATGGTTTTCCGTTGCCTATGTTAATCTTGGTGATCATGTGACAAGTATATAGTCTATTTTAGGTAACACTATCTGTGTCACGCTCACGCCCTGACTGGTGGACGTGAGCTTGGGGTTTTGTGGCCCCACTGTGCCACAAACCTGACTACTCTGGAAGGGGCGTGACTATAAAAGCTGCCTAAGTTTTCACTAGAGCCTCTGATGGTGAGGTCAGGCTTGTGCAGCAGGCAGCTGCCAGGTGCTACTCCAGGGTGGTGTCTGGCTGTGGCTGCTGATCCCACTTGGAGAACCGGAACACTAGGACAGGTGCGGACATCAGGCAGGACTGGCAGAAGAGCACAGCTGAAACTCAGACAAGTAGGCTGGCATGACTGAGACACAGGGCTAGCGGAGACACGGCAGAAAACACAGGGCTGGCAGGCACGGCAGAGAACACAGGGCTGGCAGGCACGGCAGAGAACACAGGGCTGGCAGGCACGGCAGAGAACACAGGGCTGGCAGGCACGGCAGAGAACACAGGGCTGGCAGGCACGGCAGAGAACACAGGGCTGGCAGGCACGGCAGAGAACACAAGGCTGGCAGGCACGGCAGAGAACACAGGGCTGGCAGGCACGGCAGAGAACACAGGGCTGGCAGGCACGGCAGAGAACACAGGGCTGCAGGTATGGATATGTAGTATGAAGGAACAGGTAGTGACCTGTTCACACCGGAGGTGCAGGTACGGAAACAAGCAGTAAGGAATAAAGTATGAAGAAACAGGTTGGGACCTGTTTATACAGGAGATGCAGGTACGGAAACAAGCAGGAAGGAATGGAGTGTGAAGGAACAGGTTGAGACCTGTTCACACAGGAAGAGAACCGCAAGGCTGCGGATAGGAATGGTAGAGCAGCAGAAGATGGAGCAGCAACAGAAGAAGCAAAGCAGAGTGGAACCGCAAGGAATGCAGAGAGGAGCTGCAGCAAGAGGTTTCTGCAGCAGCAAAGCAGAGCGGAGCCACAAGGAATGTGGAGAGGAGCTGCAGCAAGAGATTACTGCAGTAGCAGAAGCACAGCAGAGTAGAACGGAGCAGAACTGCAGGAGTGCTGAGCAGAGGTAAAGCCACAAAGGTACAGAGCAGGCAGAGCCACAAGAGTGCGGAGCATAAGCAGACTGAGAACACAAGGAAAGACTACAGGGAAGGAAGCCACAGACAAGGAGACCGAGATAAGACTAAGTTCAGACAAGGAAATGGAACAAGGCAAGAAACAAGAACAAAAACACAGGGACCATGATATTCTGCCTCCTGGTGGGCGGACAACAAGATCAAGGCAAGGCAAGGAGAAAAGCCTCTAGAGAGGGAGTAACACAGAGCAAGGCCTGGCAAACTCAGAAGCTAAGCACAAACTGAGCTAACACATTGCACAGGCCCAGTCCACTGGGTGGAGCTGCACTAAATACTGGAGGCCTCTTGGTAATTGGTCAGGAACAGATTACACAGGTGCACCTGATTCCTATAAGAACCAGAGAGTTCAGGCGCCGCCCCCCATGCACACAACAAAGAAGCATGCAGAGAGCAGAGGAACAGAATATGGAGCTGGCAAAAAACAGAAACCACATCATGACCTGGAGCAGTGGGTAAGATAGTGTGAGAGATGAGAGCCCATGCCGTGATGCCAGCAGAGTTGTTACAATATGACTATTAGGAAAATGTTTTAAAATGTAAGAAAGTGGTTACCAGCTTTATAACGTTGAAAGTTAATCTGTCACCTGATTTAACAATAATATGTATTTATTATTAAATAGATGAATTAAACCTGATAGGACAAGTAGATTTACTTTGAAAATCCAGATCAAAATAAGTGCATTGTCTTGATATTAATATGATCATTTTAGTTCCACTATACGACGAAATCGAAAGTGAATTCAGTCTCTGCCCACCCTGCCTGACTGACAGCTGCATCTTGTCCTGAGCAGTGTGAGATCAACAGGGAGGAGAAACACTGAGGAACTGTCAATCAGAACAGGTAGGTAGAGACTGAACATCCTTATCAGTTTTAACAAATCTATTTAATAACATATAGTCTGATCTGATGACAAATCCATTTTATGCCTAAAAAATGGAAAAAAAAAACTGTATAAATAATCTTTATGAAAAAGTTAGCTGACACTGACATTCCAAAAAAATAACATTATAGCTGTAAAAAAGGCGAAACTGCATTTGGTCCTGTAGCTCCAAAATACACTAAACCTGAACAGGTTAAAATAAGTGCCCAGTTATAAAGGCTATGCACACTTTTTTATTTTTTTTTTTGGTTGATTTGATTTCTAAATAGTATTCAATCTATAGTTCATACCATGTTGCTGCATGATTGTCTTCTTCAGTCCCACAGATTTGAAATGGTGCAGTGCTGTCCAGATCCATGTATATGAATGGCACAAGACCCCAGTTCTCATGGTCAGTTGGGGGCCCAAGAATAGGTGATTAGTTTTGATTGTGGGATAACCCCTAAAGCTTTGCCTGTTTCATTGCTAACAAATAAGTGTGCTTATGCTGCAAGCTAGAAAAACCTTGCTGCATTCTCCTTTAGCTACTGATTTATTTTTATGACTGTCAGCATAACCTGTACAACAAGTATTACTGGCTTCAGCACAAATTGTGGCCTACTGCAAAGCTGCTCAGCTTTTTGTTATCTATAGGAAGCACTACAATATTAGCACTAGTTGATTAGAAGGGAAAAAAACAACAAACTGGTTTAGGCTTTGTTCACATTGTCTGGATCTCTTTACACCCTTGACCCACTAACACAGATGTGTACAGAGCAAAATGCATCCTGTGATCATGTAATAGTGAAGTCTTAAGTTAATGTGTTGGAAACATGAAAAATAGGCAACTGTAAAGAATTGAGCAACTTCAACAAAACCCAACTTATGAGTGCTAGATTAGTTCCTCAGATCATCTCCAAAATGTCAAGTCTTGTGCGTTTTTCCTGGCATAAGATTCAGTACGGGAAAAAAGCAAGTTGGTCAAAGCAGTATGATGCTCGGGACATTGTTCTGCTGGGAAAGCTTGAGGCCCTTCGTTTTTGTGGTTATACATTTTTAGATATGGTACCTACAGTCTCACAAAATTAGACTATCATCAAAAAGTTGAATTATTTCAGTTCTTCAATACAAAAAACGAAATTCATATTATAAAGAGTCATTACAAACAGAGTGATCTATTTCACGTGTTTATTTCTCTTAATGTTGATGATTATGGCTTACAGACAATGAAAACCCAAAAGCCATTATCTCAGTAAATTAGAATAATAAAAAACACCCTCAAAGGCATCCTAATTGTTTAAAAAGGTCCCTTAGTCTGTTTCAGTAGGCTCCACAATCATGGGGAAGACTGCTGACTTGACAGATGTCCAGAAGGCAGTCATTGACACACTCCACATGGAGGGTAAGACACAAAAGGTCATTGCTAAAGAAGCTGGCTTTTCACAGAGTGCTGTATCCAAGCATATTAAAAAGTTATTATTGGAAGGTTGAGTGGAAGGAAAAAGTGTGGTAGAAAAAGGTGCACAAGCAGCTGGGTTAACCGCAGCCCAAAAATGAACACTTGAAATAGATAACTGTGTAATGACTCTATATAATATATGAGTTTCACTTTTTGTATTGAAGAACTGAAATAAATTAACTTTTTGATGATATTCTAATTTTGTGAGAAGCACCTGTACTTAAACATTGTTTCACACCAAAAACACCCCTAGCAACTTGAAGGGGTTCTCGAAGAATGTGAGCCTGCATGATGTAATATAAACTGCAGCCCATCCTAGTCACGTGTCAGGAAGGGTTGCAGTCCAAAGAAACACAGCTCTAGACCTGTCTCTCAACTGACAAAAGAGCACTATCGTAAGCACACATACCTCCAAGAGCTGAAGGTAGTGGGGCTTTGAAATAAGAAGAAATACATTTTGCTGATTGAGCATGAAGGATTTGTTCTCCAACTTCAGCTCTCCGTGCTTAGTCATTGGTTGAAATTTTTTTCTTCTCCTATCAGTCACTTCTTTGGATGCTCTGGTATTTGTGCTTATGATACAACTCCTCTGTCAGTTGAGAGACAGGTCTCAGGAGCTGTGTTTCTTCAGACTGCAACCCATCCTGACACATGACTAGGACAGCCTGCAGTTTGAAATTTGTCACAGTGGCCATTTTATCATTTTCTTGGTGAACCTTTAATGGCTGTGGTCACTGTCATCCGGATAATATTCCCTGCTCCACTGCAAAAAAATATTTGGAAGAGTTTGAAGAAGATGAGAGAGTTCACGGTGTTGACTTTGTCTTCAACTTCCTTAGAATTTAAACAGATGGTGGAATTTGCTAAAACATATTTCCAATATTTTTACATTTGAAAAGTAATTGTCCCTGTCTGAGAGCATTAGAGAGCCCGGTCTCCCATGTGGACTGTTAGCATGTTATTATGGTTTTTTGTTTTTTAATATTTTATGTATGAATAAACCCAAATGTTACAATCCCAAATAGTTTGGCTATATTGCACGGTGTTCTCATAAATTTACAGTTGGAACCACTATTGGTTGTCTAAAAATATAAGGTTCATAGGATGCCATTCTGGACATCAACATTGACAATTGTTTATGGGGTTGAGATGGAACGGCCAATATTTTTTATATACACCCCCAAATATTGGAAGCATATTCCTTTTGTTCTATTTTCGATATATATCTTATATGTCTGTAGTGCTTCGACTAAAAATAGTGGTAATTTGCATTACAACCTGAAGCAATCCAAACATAGACCTGGGCAGCTGGGAGAAGTAAAGTCTCTTGTAGTCCCCATGCAGGCTATCACACGTTATGGGATAATTTACAGCAATGATTTTTCATAAAAAGCAGACTGTCATTAGCTGATGCACTGTAAGACATGGCGCAAATGTATTATACTAACTTTATATTTGCTGAATAGTTAACACCATAAGTAAGGTACACTTTAACTTAGCAATGCTTAACACAATGATACATTACTACAATCCAAATAATATATACGGTATTTATTTTACTGTAAGACGTAACTTTGCTTTAAGGCATTTATGTCAAGTCACAAATAAAACTCTTTAATACAAAGATTACAAAAACCGTAAAGCAATAAAATGAAAGGTCAAGCTCAGCATTTTTATTGTGCATTTTATTAAATTTCTGGCAAAATATAGAAATTGCACTGTGTCCTGCTTTCTGCCTGATCCCAGATTGTTGATTTAACCAATCAGCATTCTCAGCTCTTCATCTGTTAGATCATTCACCTGCATGATTTTCTCCAGATATTCCATGTATCGACCTCTGTCTTGGAGGAACTGAGGAACTCTTGCATTTTGAAGAACAGCAAGGTCTTTGAAGCGCTCTATATCTTCATAGGAAACCTTACAAAGAATTGAAGATGTGAAAAAAGTCAGTACGCCAATAAATTAAGCTTTCAACATGATATGGTGTTAATTACCATAATATTAGACTCTTACATGTTTCATATTACATATATCTGAAAAAAATGGCATTTTTAAAAAATACTTTTTAGCTAGATTTTTTTAGTTTTTGTTCATGATTAGTGATGAGCGAATATACTCGTTACTCGAGATTTCCCGAGCACGCTCTGGGGTCCTCCGAGTATTTTTTTGTGCTCGGAGATTTAGTTTTCCTCACCTCAGCTGAATGATTTACATCTGTTAGCCAGCATAAGTACATGTGGGGGTTGCCTGGTTGCTAGGGAATCCACACATGTAAGCAAGCTGGCTAACAGATGTAAATCATTCAGCTGCGGTGAGGAAAACTAAATTTCAGAGCACTAAAAAATACTCGGAGGACTTCCGGGCGTGCTCGGGAAATCTCGAGTAACAAGTATATTCGCTCATCACTAGTCATGATATCAAAATTGGAAGACTGATTCTTTTTTCCTTTCTGATGTCAGGTACGTGCTGAGGTATAAGTTTTGGATTCAGATGATTTCTGTTTGAAATATTCAACAAACCTTGTCAGATACACCTTAACAGTAAGTTTAATGCCTATAAAAATGTACCTTTCCCATAGCTGTGAGAAGGCGAAAATCTATGGTCTCTCTATGCCTAAGAATTCGTAGAATTCCATCAAGATATACCTGGTCTTTATTGAAGCAACCTGGGAATTAGGAGAAAAAGCACTGTGAGCATTCACAACTTAATACTGTTCTCAATAACTACAGAATAAATGAATATGTGTGTAAAAATAAAATGATAACAATCCAATCATTTTCTAGGTAATATACCAACACGATAACAGAAAACTATACAAATTGAGCCAATTTTTCTATATTAGCCAAGAAATCACTTGCAAATAAACCACTTCATTGGAAGCATTTGGTTATTGGTAGTGATTAGCGAACGTGCTCAAATAAGGTGTTATCCGAGTGCTAACTGAGTGACTTTGGCGTACTCATAATATGTTTGAGTCCCCGTGGCTACATGTTCTACCGCTGCAACACATGCAGCCTCGGGGACTCGAACATCGGTTAGCACATAAGCATGCTTGGATAACACCTTATCCCAGCACGTTCGATCATCTCGAGTTATTGGCACTGAAGTCAAGCTATTTTTTTCTTACTTTTTTTTGCTGTAGTGAAACCGTAATTTGAAATGAATTGGTTAATCATCTTATGTTTGGAACAGACAGAAATAACTTCAATGAAATTTCTGCCTTGATCTGAAAAGTAAAGCAATCTAAAGCAGTCTGATCGCTAGAATAGTGCTTACCATTAACATTTAACATTACCAACCGGACTTCCTTAGGTGACTTAGGCTACCCTCACACACTTTTTGTCAGCCTTTGTTTTACTTAAAAGAGCATGTTTTTTTCATCAGACTTTGGTGTATTTTTTAAATTTATTGTGTTTTGGAATCTGCCTTGATCAATCAAGTGATCTCAACATTCCACTAAAAATCATATGCATTTCTCCAAAAAATTAAGGGGACACTTAAATCACACATCAGATCTCAATGAATGGATTTAAGTTGAAAATTGTAAGTGATATATGTTGTGGTATTCATTGATAACAAAATGACCTATCAGCAGTCTTTGGAAACCAAATCAAGCAATTATGGGATGGATTCCATATTACCCCAAAATGCAAAGTAAAACATTTAAATAGCAGTGAGAGCCAATGTGCATGAATTTTATCACAGCATTTCACAATGTGACTAGGTTGTGTTTATAACCCCACGTGTTTGCATACATTCCCAACAATGTCTGGATATGCTCCTGAAGATAAGCAGATGGTGTCCATGAGAATTTCCTGCTGAACCAGGATCAGAACACCAAGGATCTCATGGACAGTCTGTAGTATTACTTGGAGGCATTGGATGCATTGATATATAATCTCCTAGAGGTAAGCAATTGGATCCAGGTATCAATGCCTTTGTAATCCAGAAACTACCTACACACTAGCCACCTGAGGCCAATCATTGTCCTACACAGAAGGAATCCAGGGCCCACTGCATCACTACAAGTTCTGACAATGGCTCTCGGGAGTTCATCCTGGTACATAACAACAGTCAGAATATTGTTGGCTACAGACATGCCTCCATCACTGACCCACCAATTGGTTAAGCTGGATGATATATCAGCGTAATGTTTGCCACAGTATAGGTACCGTCACATTAAGCGACGCTGCAACGATATAGGCAACGATGCCGATTGCTGCAGCGTCGCTGTTTCGTCGCTGTGTGGTCACTGGAGAGCTGTCACACAGACAGCTCTCCAGTGACCAATGATGCCGAAGTCCCCTGGTAACCAGGGTAAACATCGGGTTACTAAGCGCAGGGCCGCGCTTAGTAACCCGATGTTTACCCTGGTTACCATTGTAAATGTAAAAAAAAAAAAACACTACATACTTACATTCCGGTGTGTCTGTCCCCCGGCCTCAGCTTCCCTGCACTGTCTCAAAGCCGGCCGGCCGTAAAGCAGAGCGGTGACGTCACCGCTGTGCTTTACGGCCGGCCGGCGCTCACAGTCAGTGCGGGAAGCTGACGGCGAAGGGACAGACATCGGAATGTAAGTATGTACTATTTTTTTTTTTACATTTACAATGGTAACCAGGGTAAACATCGGGTTACTAAACGCGGCCCTGCGCTTAGTAACCCGATGTTTACCCTGGTTACCAGTGAAGACATCGCTGAATCGGCGTCACACACGCCGATTCAGCGATGTCTGCGGGAGATCCAGCGACAAAATAAAGTTCTGGCCTTTCTGCTCCGACCAACGATGTCACAGCAGGATCCAGTTCGCTGCTGCGTGTCAAACACAACAATATCGCTATCCAGGACGCTGCAACGTCACGGATCGCTAGCGATATCATTGTTAAGTCGCTCAGTGTGAAGGTACCTTAACTCCAAACTCTTTAATGTCTGCTACCTGTGCTGAGTGTGAACTTTCTCTCATCTGTGAATATTCTGGTGCTACTTCTGGTGTAATGTGGCTAATGCCCGTTAAGCTGTATGATGCCACACTGTAACCATACCACATTTTAGCCGCTCATGTCTCCTTCATTGTGTTTTTTTTTCTGACAGTTTGGTCATAAATATGCACACCAGAAGCCCATTATTGAACTCTGGCGGTGCTGCTCTTGTTCTTCCTTTTATAAAAAAGAAGATACCAGTCCTTCTGTTGGGTTGATGCTCTTCTATGGCCCTGTCGGTCTCTCCTCCCATCCCTGGGTATCTGTTTCATACTTTTGAGAACGTGCTGTGAGATACAGCAAACCTTATTTATACTGCACATATAGATGTGTCATCCTTGAGCTGGACTACCTGTGCAACCTAGATAGGCTGACAGTACAGCCTCATGGCACTGGTAGTTACAAGAACACTAACAAAATGCAAAACAAGAAAAATTGGGAGAATATGAAGAGCATAATTGTCTGTGGCCTATTCCCTTTATAGGGATTGTCTAGCTGTTGCCTCCTGACGTTAACGGACATCGTTATATTCTGACACTTAAGTGTTCCCTTAATTTTTTTTTTTGAGCAACATAGTTGTTATATAAGAAATGCTATAAGAAAACACAGGACACATTAACAGATGTAGGTCTATGAGAGAAAAACGACACAAGGTGCCTGAAAACGTACCATACCTAGAGCACGACGTGAGTAAACATGAAAATGTGAACAGTTGAAAAAAAAATAATTTAAACAAAAAATCTGATTTAGCTTCTAATATCTACAATTTTGCACAAAAAAAGCAACAAATTAACCAGCAGCTCATTTTATTTAGCGCCCAGAGATGGACGGCCATTCATTTGTATTTATTTGTTTCAAGAAGTTATTAAATCTGTCTCATTTGTGAGTTTTAATGTTGTTATTATTAGCAGTGTCAAATCTTTTAGTGATGAAGAACCCTCTTTCTGGACTACTACCTGTATGTGTGAAATGTAGACTTTGTAATTACCTGGCTGGGATGTATCGGTACATCCCCTCTTTGCTCGCACACAGTAGTCCCATCTTGTGTTTTGGTCCTTAACAAACCGGCCAACATCTTGGAACAGTTCACTGAAGGACATATGGCTGGCTTGGTAAACCGTATAGTATAGGAGGGCAGCTCTCCACAAAAAGGGGTCTTTGCGAAACAAGACACTGTGAATGCTTGCAAGACCTTCTTCTGTCGGATTGACTGGTTTAAGTCCATATTTTTTTCGTCCAGTACTGGTATTCCAGGGTTGTTGATTATTGTTCATTCCACGAAAATAATGAGTTCCTGCATTTAGAAAATGTATGGTTTTTATTAAATGATTGGCATAAAAAAAATTCCAAACACACAAACTGCATGTGCGTGCTGTTATCACTGAGGTGCGTGCCAGTAATGAGAATGAAACTAACACCCAACATCTTAACAGTTTTGCTAAATTACTTTTACCAAATATTTGTAACACTTTGGTCCCAATTCACTAAGTTGTGTATGTCAGAATTCTGGTGTAAAACTTAATGAGTCACAATATTTTTGAGCAATTCTTAAGTTGTGCAAAATTGCTGTGACATTTGGCATTTCCATGCTAGGATTGGCGCGCTATATCAATATGGCATGGGTGGGACATGGATTGAGCATGGAGGTGCCTGTCCTTCAAGTTCATAAAAAGTTACAGCCCTTTACTCCTTAGGCTGGGTTCCCCCAGTCCGTTACACTATGCCACAATGGGCGTGTGCTAGGGATGTGCCGTCATTGAGTGACGGACCCTGAGACGCGGGCTGCAGCGTTTCCGGGTCCGTCACTGCTAGTGCAGATAGAGCTAGCAGATGCTCTATCTGCACTAGCGATGTGCCAAAGTCGGCACTTGCGTTACAGCAGCCCGTTTAACGTATGTGTTGAACGGGCTGCTGTAACGCAGTGTGAACCCAGCGTTATTGGTCTACATTTCTGGCAGTGGCAAATGCCATTTAACAGATGCGCCTCATTTATTATGCGCCTCTTAATGAATTTGGCGCATTGCACTTCGAGCCATTTCACTGAGACTGGTGGGCACAACGTCAGTCTTAATTAATCGGCCCCTTTATATTCAGCTGAAACATTAGATTAGAAACTCTCTATGATGGTGTACTTTATCTTCCGGTCCACTAATGAGGATAAAACTACACACTGCAAAAAAATTGATATTTTCCAGATGAGCTTCAAGTAGGATTGTTCAATTTTCAAATATGCAAGAAAAAAACAGCGGCACTCGCCATCAAAACATATTTTTATTTTGATCCAAAACATGGTTTATAGGGTTGAGCGACCTTGACTTTTTTAGGGTCGAGCCGGGTTTCGCGAAACCCGACTATCGCAAAAGTCGAGTCGAGTGAAATCGGCCGATTATGGCGAAAAGTCGAGGATCGACCGAAACACGAAACCCAATGCAAAGGCAATGGGATTTTTTTTTTTCTCTCTCTCTCTCTCTCTCTCTCTCTCTCTCTCTCCTCCGTCCGTCCCTGAACTGAAAAGCTGGTGTTACACAGTGCAAATCGCTACATCGCACAAGCGACAACATGGCGATAGGCGTCCACGCCCCTAAGACCTATGTCATCACTCTGCCCACGCCCCTTCATTGGCTGAAAAAAATGGCGAAAGTCGCGTACCGCATGGCCGACCCCACACAGGGATCGGGTCGGGTTTCATGAAACCCGACTTTGCCAAAAGTCGGCGACTTTTGAAAATGAACGATCCGTTTCGCTCAACCCTAATGGTTTATATAAAACAAGGCAACGACTATATCACTTGTATGTGGGCTTGATCAGGCCTGTGCTGTATCAGTCAAGTTGTCCTTGTGTCTGTCTTAAAAGGGTTGTCCATTACTAGGACAACCCATTATCAATCTTAATGCCTATGTTAAAATAAAAACAGTTATACTCGCCTCCCCTGCCGCTACCATTCCAGCGGTGTCGGAATCTGCATTTCCATGGCTCACGTGAGCTTATTGCATCTCATGAGCCCTGAACCCAATCAGTGCTGGCGTAATTGTCCCTTCTTCACATGTACAAGTAATCAAGAGGGAGTGTGAGCTGCGGCTTGTCTCTCACTTCCTCTTGATCACTTATATGTGCTAGAACAACGCTGGCAGGGGAGGCGAGTATAAGAGTCTTTATTTTTATGGGGAAAAACATTCAGATTGAGAAGGGGTAGTTCTACTACACTGAAAGAACTGTGAACGAGTGTTGTTTACATGGCAAGATAATAAACAAGTGTTGTTAACAGGTTGCCGATCACCCAAAGAGCAAGCAAAACATTTGTTCATGGGGTGAAAATATCTTTTGCTCGAGCTAAAGATCATCGCTCTTGGCAGTACATTGTCCTGTGTAAACAGGACTCACACTGCCGGAAACAATGACACAGTGTGGCAGTGTGAGTGTAATCTAGTACAAATTGCTTAGTGTGCATCATTTACGTTGGTCTGTCTGGTAAACTTTTACCAATCGGCGGTTGTTTAATAGCCTGTTTACACAATCAGTGACGATATGTTTCCGTCAGTTGGTCCGTGAAATGGACCCTAAGGCTCAATTCATACATCTGTGTCTATTTTTACTTCTGTATTTCATAAAACATCATTAATACATTGATTTTTGGCAATGTATCAGTTAAAGCCAGGTGAAACACAGATGGCAAACTGAAGTAAAAAGGATGTCTCCAATTTTTTATCCACTTTTAATAGATCTCCATATAACTTTTAACCCCTTCACGCCGAAGCCTGTTTTCACCTTCCTGACCAGGCCAATTTTTACAATTCTGGCCAATTTTTACAATTCTGACCACTGTCACTTTGTGAGGTTATAATTCGGAATGCTTCAATGGATCCCGGTGTTTCTGAAACTGCTTTTTCGTGACATATTGTACTTCATGTTAGTGGTAAAATTTATTCGATATAGCTTGCGTTTATTTATGAAAAAAAACAGAAATTTGGCAAAAATTTTGAACATTTTGCAATTAAATCAGAGAGTGGTGTCGCACAAAATAGTTAATAAATAACATTTTCCACATGTCAACTTTACATCAGCACAATTTTGGAAACATAATTTTTTTTTGTTAGGTCGTTATAAGGGTTAAAAGTTGACCAACGATTTCTAATTATTCCAACAAAATTTACTTTGGGGGTAATATAGTGACACCTTTCTATAAACTGCACCCTTCAAGGTGTGCAAAACCACATTCAAGAAGTTTATTAACCCTTCAGGTGCTTCACGACAGCTAAAGCAATGTGGAAGGAAAAATGAACATTTTAATTTTTCACAAAAAAATTTACTTTTGGACCACAAAATTTGTTGTGCAATTTCACCTGAGTACGCCAATACTCTGTACGTGGGGGAAAGCCAATGTTTGGGCACATGGTAGGGCTCAGAAGGGAGGGAGCATTGTTTGAATTTTTGAACGCAAAATTGGATGGAATCAATGGTGACACCATGTTTGGAGACCCCCTGATGTACCTAAAGAGTGGAACCCCCAATTCTAGCTCCAACCCTAACCTCAACACACCCCTAACCCTAATCCCAGCCCTAACCATAACTCTAACCACAACCCTAACCCCGACACACCCCAAATCCCAACCCTATCCATAATACTAACCACAAACCTAGCCTTAACACATCCATAAACCTAATCCAAACCCTAATCATAATCTCAAACATAACCACAACCCTAACTTTAGCGCAACCCTAACTTTAGCCCAACCCTAGCCCAACCCTAACTTTAGCCCAATTCTAAACCTAGCCCCAACCCTAACCCTAGCCCAACCTTAACCCTACCTTTAGCCCAACCCGAACTTTAGACCAACCCTAAATTTAGCCCAACTCTAACTCTAATGACAAAATCGAAATAAAAACATTTTTTATTGTATTATTTTTACCTAGGTAAGGGGGTGATAAAGGGGGGTTTGATTTACTATGTGTTTTTTATTTTGATCACTTTGTTAGGGTCTATCACAGTGATCAAAATGAACCAATAAGAAAAATTTCCTATTGTTTCTGGGTGCCGGTCGCCAGATCTCGGTGGGCACATTGCGCATGCACCTGCCAATTTCTATCCGGAAGAAGATGCCTTCAGCCGGGGACAGGATCGGGGAATGCAGGAGGATTCAAGGACACTGGAGGTGCCAGGGGCGATTACATAAAAAAAGAGAGAAATTGAATGGGTATTCAGACTTTTTTTGCTGTCGCCGTTATTCCGTTAATAACAGCGATCGTAACACTGGGATTGGTAAAATCCAACCTGAATCATGTTCTCTGGGGTCTCAGCTACCCCCGGTAGCTGAAACCCCGGAGAAATTCCGATACTGAGGGGCGCTATACACTTATTTCTCAGCGCCGTTAAAAGCGTTAAGGGGGTTAAAACATTCTCTCTCTCATTATTCTGGCCTTAGGCAAATATTAATAATTATGGTAATCCTAATTGACCTAAAATGGGAAAGGTTTATTCTGATTTCATGTCAGATATTGAGAAAAACATGTATATGTCTTTTTATATAGTGTTTGTAAACTTCTAGTCTCAAATGTGTATATATGTATATACAGTATATGTTGTACCCAGTGCTGGCCATCAACCACTCCTGCCAGAGATTCAGCTAAACCCTATCAACAGAGCAGCAGTTTCTCTTCCTGTTGACAGGGTGGGACTATTGATGCAATGCTGTTTAACAGACGGCTCTCCACTGCCTAACTGGGGGAAGCCAGCTGTCACTTAGCATGATGCACTTAGTCCCGCCCTGTTAATAGGAAGAGAAACTGCTGCTTTGTTGACAGGGAGCAGCTAAATCTCTGGCAGGAGCAGTCGATAACCAATGCCACTAGCTGCCTCTGTTAGCAACTACAAGCATTTTTTTAAGTTACAGATACCCCTTTTAGTTATGCCAAATTGGGATCTATGTTTTCTATTTGTTCACTTTTTATTTAAAAATGTGTACATTTTTTAATTATGGTAGGAAACTAGACAATCCAAAGTAAACAAATACGTGAAAGAACACAGATTCCATGGATATTTTACCTGCTCAAAATGAAGGCAATGGTCAAAGTGTTGTAAGTTGTTATATTACACACTGATTTATGATGTGCTGATATATGATGTAAACCTAGGAAATCTTTTACCTATTTCATGTTTAAGCATCCCCTCCAGCCACTGCTCTCTTGCAGTGGACATGTTGATAGTCAGTGTTGGTCGACCATTTACGACAGTCATAGAAGCCCGAGAAAGCAAATCATCTGTAAGGTGCACAACAATCTGAAACATATAGATCAATATTGTCATTTTAGGGACTTGTAATAGCAAAATTACAATTATTCAAAAATAGAAATTAACTTGACACTCAAATGGTATGTGGCTTGAAAAGTCTTTTCAAGCCACGATACCATTTGAGTGCCAAGTTCTTTTCTATTCTTGGACTGTTTCGGGCTGGACGCCCTACTTGAGCACCTCCCATCCTATTTTGTATGAGTGCCATGTTGTCACTACCTCAAAATTACAATTATTGTTAGACATACTTTTCTTGCATAAATATGGAACATGTGTTGCTTATATGAAGCAGGTGATTGTTTGTATAAAAAGGTAGATGAGTTTAGAGATGGGATATTCATGCAAGGGACACCTGCTCTTTTTGCTCGCTGAGAAGTAAAGCTATTGTTCCAGGAGATGCAAAAATACAGTGATCCATCAAAACTGACTCCAAGGTGAATATGTAAGGGGAAATTTGGCTGACATCTGTTTCCGCACCCCAAAACATCTTCCAGAGGGGTCCCTGGGTGTGTGCATTCGGTTGTGTTTCTGTTGCAGACACCTTCAGGTTTAGTTCTGGCACCATTTGTGCGGCACCTTAGCCCTTTAACTTCACAATGAAGAAAACAAACAGGTTTTCAAAAATAACTTTTTGTTTAATGAAGTTAAAACATATATACAAGGGCTTGACTTTCTCTTCTGCACAATACAGAGGCACAATCTTCGTGGTAATGCACAATACTTGTGGGAGACGTTACAGATGCATTACAGGTTACGCTGAGGGCCTACATCTTCCCAATACAGGGACACATGGGTCGATGTGTTACGCTGTGTCCACTGTACCCTAGCTGGACTCTGGTGAAAGGTGTAAGGGAGCTCTCATTAGCTACCAACTTACAGACGTGCCCCATCCTGACCTCATATTCTTTCACTGCTGATCTTAAGATCTGGCTAACACTGAGACTTTCTTAAAATCTTCCTGCTTAGGTGCCCAACTTGCCTGCTTTGAGTAAAACTGGCACCACTCTAGACTGTTTGCTGAATGACTTGCTCCCTTGCCAGTCTGTTACTTCTACACATACACCCCGAGTGATGATAGAAGTCTCTTAGAGCATTCTTTTTACTCTCCAGCTCTTTCTGAACTTTCAACTGCCTCTTAAAACCAGGAACTCACACTCTAGTCCCCAACTATGGTCTGGCCCTACTTTTAACCCTGTCACCCTCAACTAACAGTAACTGCAACCTTAGGAGGATATAACATGCAATAAAATACAATTTGCACACAATAAAGCAACAGGGATCTTCAGTGGGGTGTTACACCATCTTCTCCAACTTTACATGTGTCTTGCAACAGAGCTGCTTATAAAAGTGAGTGCACTAGATGTTGAGGAAATTGTTCTGGAATCAATAAGTGTGATAATCACTCACCTCCCCCAGGCATCCTTCTTTTTCCATGTATTTTCTAACTTGATGCCATATTCGACTCTTTGGAAGAAGACATCCTCCAGTGGCCTGCTCAAATTTTTCATAGCTGCCATATTTCTCAAGTGCTTTCTGCATGATATTAACAGCCTACAAAAGACAAAAAAGGAAGGGCAAAGGAACTTATTTGTTTTTTTTGCCTCAAATTAACCATGCACAATCCTTCTAAGTGTTTAGCTACCACCCAATCCATGGAAAAGCAATAGTCCTGTATGTATTACTGTTACTACACCAGTTATTTGTTGAATGGTATATCAATTAGCTCTCTCAAAAAGCAAAAGGAACCATTTAACAAGCCTTCCATCACTAGGGACAAATGCATAGCCAGAACCGCATCTACAGACAGCCTGTAAGACTCCATACTCAGCTGCTCTCTTTAAGGTTATGCTTACACGACTGTATTTTCAGACTGATTGTCCTTATAAAAAACTGAGCACTCAGACCAATGTTACTCAACAGGACTGTTTAGATGACGTTTCATTTTTTTTTTACATAGATAAAATTTCCACATGAAAATAAACAGGCACTAGTCATTTTCTTATTTCTGATGAGACTCCCCTGTTTGAGTTTATGGCTTTTTTTTACTGATACACTGCCATTATTAACATAGGAAACTGTCATTAGTCTTGTAAATTTTATTCATTGCTGACGTATAAAACGTATAAAAAGCATCCCCAGATCAACACCTGGCCGTCTAATTGTTAGACGGAGACTTGGAGAGGTGTACAAGCCACAGTGTCTTGCACCCACTGTGAAATTTGGTGGAGGATCGGTGATGATCTGGGGATGCTTCAGCAAGGCTGGAATTGAGCAGGTTGTTCTTTGCAAAGGACATATGAATCAAGCCGCATACAAGGTTATCCTGGAAAAGCAGTTGATTCCTTCTGCTCAGGCAATGTTCCCCAACTCTGAGGACTGTTTTTTCTAGCAGGACAATGCGCCATGCCACACAGCTAGGTCAATCAAGGTGTGGATGAAGGACCACCACATCAAATCTCTGTCATGGCCAGCCCAATCTCCAGACCTGAACCCAATTGATAACCTCTGGAATGTAATCAAGAGGAAGATGGATAGTCACAAGCCATCAAAGAACTGCTTAAATTTTTGTACCAGGAGTGGCATAAGGTCATCCAAAAGTAGTGTGAAAGACTGGTGGAAATCATGGCAAGACGCACGAAAGCTGTGATTAAACATCATGGCTATTCCACAAAGTATTAATTTCTGAACGTTTCCTGAGTTAAAACATTAGTATTGTTGTTTCTTATTGATTATTACTTGAGGTCTGCAGGCAATGCATTTTTTTGTTATTTTGACCATTTTTCATTTTCAGAAAATAAATACAAAATGTATTGCTTGGAACTAAGGAGACTCGCTACACTCATCAGGAGGGCGTTAAACTAGAAGAAGAGGGGACGGGAAGAAAAACATTAGACTTGAACAAAGAAGACCCAGGAAAACATACTCAGAAGGGAGGTAAGAACATTTCTAAAACAATCCACAGCGAGGAGATTGGAACAAAACAAAATCCTCTAAACTGCATGCTCGCAAACGCCAGAAGCCTGACAAACAAGATGGAAGAACTAGAAGCAGAAATATCTACAGGTAACTTTGACATAGTGGGAATAACCGAGACATGGTTAGATGAAAGCTATGACTGGGCAGTTAACTTACAGGGTTACAGTCTGTTTAGAAAGGATCGTAAAAATCGGAGAGGAGGAGGGGTTTGTCTCTATGTAAAGTCTTGTCTAAAGTCCACTTTAAGGGAGGATATTAGCGAAGGAAATGAGGATGTCGAGTCCATATGGGTCGAAATTCATGGAGGGAAAAATGGTAACAAAATTCTCATTGGGGTCTGTTACAAACCCCCAAATATAACAGAAACCATGGAAAGTCTACTTCTAAAGCAGATAGATGAAGCTGCAACCCATAATGAGGTCCTGGTTATGGGGGACTTTAACTATCCGGATATTAACTGGGAAACAGAAACCTGTGAAACCCATAAAGGCAACAGGTTTCTGCTAATAACCAAGAAAAATTATCTTTCACAATTGGTGCAGAATCCAACCAGAGGAGCAGCACTTTTAGACCTAATACTATCTAATAGACCTGACAGAATAACAAATCTGCAGGTGGTCGGGCATCTAGGAAATAGCGACCACAATATTGTACAGTTTCACCTGTCTTTCACTAGGGGGACTTGTCAGGGAGTCACAAAAACACTGAACTTTAGGAAGGCAAAGTTTGACCAGCTTAGAGATGCCCTTAATCTGGTAGACTGGGACAATATCCTCAGAAATAAGAATACAGATAATAAATGGGAAATGTTTAAGAACATCCTAAATAGGCAGTGTAAGCGGTTTATACCTTGTGGGAATAAAAGGACTAGAAATAGGAAAAACCCAATGTGGCTAAACAAAGAAGTAAGACAGGCAATTAACAGTAAAAAGAAAGCATTTGCACTACTAAAGCAGGATGGCACCATTGAAGCTCTAAAAAACTATAGGGAGAAAAATACTTTATCTAAAAAACTAATTAAAGCTGCCAAAAAGGAAACAGAGAAGCACATTGCTAAGGAGAGTAAAACTAATCCCAAACTGTTCTTCAACTATATCAATAGTAAAAGAATAAAAACTGAAAATGTAGGCCCCTTAAAAAATAGTGAGGAAAGAATGGTTGTAGATGACGAGGAAAAAGCTAACATATTAAACACCTTCTTCTCCACGGTATTCACGGTGGAAAATGAAATGCTAGGTGAAATCCCAAGAAACAATGAAAACCCTATATTAAGGGTCACCAATCTAACCCAAGAAGAGGTGCGAAACCGGCTAAATAAGATTAAAATAGATAAATCTCCGGGTCCGGATGGCATACACCCACGAGTACTAAGAGAACTAAGTAATGTAATAGATAAACCATTATTTCTTATTTTTAGGGACTCTATAGCGACAGGGTCTGTTCCGCAGGACTGGCGCATAGCAAATGTGGTGCCAATATTCAAAAAGGGCTCTAAAAGTGAACCTGGAAATTATAGGCCAGTAAGTCTAACCTCTATTGTTGGTAAAATATTTGAAGGGTTTCTGAGGGATGTTATTCTGGATTATCTCAATGAAAATAACTGTTTAACTCCATATCAGCATGGGTTTATGAGAAATCGCTCCTGTCAAACCAATCTAATCAGTTTTTATGAAGAGATAAGCTATAGGCTGGACCACGGTGAGTCATTGGACGTGGTATATCTCGATTTTTCCAAAGCGTTTGATACCGTACCGCACAAGAGGTTGGTACACAAAATGAGAATGCTTGGTCTGGGGGAAAATGTGTGTAAATGGGTTAATAACTGGCTTAGTGATAGAAAGCAGAGGGTGGTTATAAATGGTATAGTCTCTAACTGGGTCGCTGTGACCAGTGGGGTACCGCAGGGGTCGGTATTAGGGACCTGTTCTCTTCAACATATTCATTAATGATCTGGTAGAAGGTTTACACAGTAAAATATCGATATTTGCAGATGATACAAAACTATGTAAAGCAGTTAATACAAGAGAAGATAGTATTCTGCTACAGATGGATCTGGATAAGTTGGAAACTTGGGCTGAAAGGTGGCAGATGAGGTTTAACAATGATAAATGTAAGGTTATACACATGGGAAGAAGGAATCAATATCACCATTACACACTGAACGGGAAACCACTGGGTAAATCTGACAGGGAGAAGGACTTGGGGATCCTAGTTAATGATAAACTTACCTGGAGCAGCCAGTGCCAGGCAGCAGCTGCCAAGGCAAACAGGATCATGGGGTGCATTAAAAGAGGTCTGGATACACATGATGAGAGCATTATACTGCCTCTGTACAAATCCCTAGTTAGACCGCACATGGAGTACTGTGTCCAGTTTTGGGCACCGGTGCTCAGGAAGGATATAATGGAACTAGAGAGAGTACAAAGGAGGGCAACAAAATTAATAAAGGGGATGGGAGAACTACAATACCCAGATAGATTAGCGAAATTAGGATTATTTAGTCTAGAAAAAAGACGACTGAGGGGCGATCTAATAACCATGTATAAGTATATAAGGGGACAATACAAATATCTCGCTGGGGATCTGTTTATACCAAGGAAGGTGACGGGCACAAGGGGGCATTCTTTGCGTCTGGAGGAGAGAAGGTTTTTCCACCAACATAGAAGAGGATTCTTTACTGTTAGGGCAGTGAGAATCTGGAATTGCTTGCCTGAGGAGGTGGTGATGGCGAAATCAGTCGAGGGGTTCAAGAGAGGCCTGGATGTCTTCCTGGAGCAGAACAATATTGTATCATACAATTATTAGGTTCTGTAGAAGGACGTAGATCTGGGGATTTATTATGATGGAATATAGGCTGAACTGGATGGACAAATGTCTTTTTTCGGCCTTACTAACTATGTTACTATGTTGTCAGAAGTTTTTAGAATAAAAGAACAATTTACATTTTACTCAAAAATATACCTATAAAGAGAAAAATCAGACAAACTGAAAATTTGCAGTGGTCTCTTAATTTTTGCCAGAGCTGTATGTTTCCATGGAGCAAGGCAGACTTCTTTACAAAGTTCTTTTATGAGGAATACTTGTGGGAAATAGAAATTTAGTAAATCATAAATGTGAACATTTAAGGATTTTTCTTGATTACAAATCATCTTTAAAAAGTAACAGTTTTGATTTTTTATTTCATAAATTAATAGTACACTTGAAATAAGGCAACTTTGTAAT
Organism: Ranitomeya imitator; assembly: GCF_032444005.1. Classification (NCBI taxonomy): domain Eukaryota; kingdom Metazoa; phylum Chordata; class Amphibia; order Anura; family Dendrobatidae; genus Ranitomeya; species Ranitomeya imitator. The sequence continues at coordinate 157,311,000 of NC_091287.1, read as the reverse complement.
ATATAGAGATTTGCTTCTTTCTCTGTCAGAATTGATCGGTCATTATCAAAATTCCCAATTCTGAGGTAAAATCTGTATTCAGTGAAAACTTTCCCTTTACTGAGATAGGAGAAGGCAGATGAGCATTTCTGCTGAAGTCCTGCTATGTGTAGCACAAACTGTCAGAAGATTGCAGCTTGAAGTCTGAAGCAAGTAAAAGGTAGAAAATAAATGTTTCCAAAAATATAAAAAAATTAAAATACACAAAAGTTCACATCACCCCCCTTTTGCCCCAGTGAAAATAAAACACCAGATCTATCAACATATAAAAAGAATAAATTCGATCGGTAAACAGTGTAAAGAAAAAAATATTCAAAAGACCAGAATCAGTGGCTACCCCAAAATAGTATTAATAAAAACATCAACTTGGCGCGCAAAAAAATAAACCCTCACCCAGCCCCAGATCCCGAAAAATTGAGACTAGAGTTGAGCGACCTTGACCTTTTTAGAGTCGAGCCGGGTTTCGCGAAACCCGACTATCTCAAAAGTCGGGTCGAGTGAAATCGGCCGATTATGACGTAAAGTCGGGATCGACCGAAACACGAAACCCAATGCAAGTCAATGGGGCAGCATAGTCGGCAGTGAGTGGGGGCCAGGAAAACACCTAGAGTGCCCATTTTAATATCAAAACCATCCATTCTTCTTAATGAAGCTTGTCAAGCGTAATTTACCTTATAATAATTGGAAGGCATTTGAAATTGGGGGTCATTTGGCTAAAGTTGTGTGGGGTAGGGCTGGTTCAAGTAATTAGTGGGCCCAGGAAATCTGGACCACGTCACGGCAGTGGAGCAGGGAGAGGTAAGTATTTCAACTTTGCAAGTGCTGTGATCCTGAGCAAGCAGGGGGGGCCCACTTGTTGGCATTGGCACTGGCACAGGGCCCCTCAAAGTACAGCGGTGTGTTTGCACGGCGGGGGTGCCTCCCACCGGCAGCAACACTTTTGCGTACTATGAGAGGCCCTGTGCCAGTGACGTCGCCAACTAGTATTCCTCCCCCCACCTGATGAAGGAACCTGCACTTTCATCTGCACCTTCCTCTTTGTCCCCGTGTAAGGTGGTATGGTATGCGGGAAGAGCAACCTGACTTTCAGCAGGGTCACAATGTTGTTGTGTAGCATGCACGGGGAATGTTGCGTTATGGGTCAATGTACCAGCAGACTCATCTATCACTGGCTGGGCAATGGGCACGATGAAGTGGAAACACAGATATAGGCCCAAAGAATAAAGTGGGCTAAATGCAGTTCAAAATTGGTAAAACAGGAATAACCAGGGGGCATTGCAGTGGAGGACAACTGGAATGAGAGGCTGACACAGAGAGTAGGGCCAAATCAGTAAGTAGTCGAAATGCAGTTCAAAATTGGCAACCGTAGTAAACAGGCGGCACAGCTTTGTTCAGTGGAGGAGAACAGCAAGGAGTGGCAGACACCGATAGTAGGCCCCAACCCAACTAGTAGGCCAAATGCAGTCTAACATTAACAACTACTTAACGAGAGCCTGAAAATGGAATTTCAGGACAGGAAACCAGAAGAACAGCAAGGAGTGGCAGACACCGATAGTAGGCCCCAAACCAACTAGTACGCCAAATGCAGTTGTTCCATTTAACCACAATTTAATGAGAGCCTGAAGATAGAAGCTCAGGAAAGGCAACCTGGGGAACACCTTGGAGTGTAACACCCCATCTCTCTCCACCCCATACCCATTTTGTAGGCCTAATGCAGTGTACTTTTCTACAACTACTAAACGAGAGTCGGAAGACCGAAGCAATGGCAAGGAAACCTGGGGAACACCTTGGAGTGTAACACACCATCTCTCTCCACCCCATACCCAATTTGTAGGCCTAATGCAGTGTAGTTTCCAAGAACTACTAAACGAGAGCCGGAAGATCGAAGCTCAGGAAAGGCAACCTGGGGAACACCTTGGAGTGTAACACACCCTCTCGCTACACCCCATACCCAATTTGAAGGCCTAATGCAGCGTAGTTTCCAACAACTACTAAACGAGAGCCGGAAGATCGAAGCTCAGGAAAGGCAACCTGGGGAACACCTTGGAGTGTAACAAACCCTCTCTCTACACCCCATACCCAATTTGTAGGCCTAATGCAGCGTAGTTTCCGACAACTACTAAACGAGAGCATGAAGATCGAAGCTCAGGAAAGGCAACCTGGGGAACACCTTGGAGTGTAACACACCCTCTCTCTACACCCCATACCCAATTTGAAGGCCTAATGCAGTGTAGTTTCCAAGAACTACTAAACGAGAGCCGGAAGATCGAAGCTCAGGAAAGGCAACCTGGGGAACACCTTGGAGTGTAACACAACGTCTCTCTACACCACGGAAGGGCTGATTCTTAGGAAGGAAGGCTGTTGGAAATAAGCATTGCGCGTCCGAGGGTGATTATATTCTTATTAGGTATATACTCACCCTCGGACGCGCCCTGCTTCTTTATTTGGAATGAATGTTTATTTGCAATGTGGTGTTGACTTTCTCTATTATTTTGGTAATTAATGATTTTATTATTTTCATTGTTTTGCATCTTCTCGGCAATAATATAAAGAAGACGCGACAGGACAACACTCGGTGGATGCCATATGTGTGTTTTCAATTTAAAAAACCTTTCAGTTAACTACTTGCAGGAGAAAGTAATTGTAGCTGGTGGCCATTTTTAGTACTGTACCAGATTTTAGTTGTGTGTTTGTTTTTAATGTTAAAATGTCTGCATTTGATATCTCTCCAGTATTTTCTTTTTTGTAAGCAAAATACTTATTTTTATATTTTCTGATGTTGGTTCCAGGGGTACACGGGCAGCAGTGCCCTGGTCAGTGTAGTAGTAGTTGAAAGAATGGACCGCAGACAGGCATCGAAGGCCTAAAATAAAAAAATTGGGCTGGCTGTAGGCAATTTTAAATTGGTTCCAGGGGTACACGGGCAGCAGTGGTGTGGTCAGTGGAGGCCTAGTGGAAGGAGTGACCGCAGACAGGCATCGAAGGCCTAAAATAATAACACATGGCTGTAGGCAATTTTAAATTGGTTCCAGGGGTACACGGGCAGCAGTGGTGTGGTCAGTGGAGGCCTAGTGGAAGGAGTGACCGCAGACAGGCATCGAAGGCCTAAAATAATAACACATGGCTGTAGGCAATTTTAAATTGGTTCCAGGGGTACACGGGCAGCAGTGACCTGGTCAGTGTAGTAGTAGTTGAAAGAATGGACCGCAGACAGGCATCGAAGGCCTAAAATAAAAAAATTGGGCTGGCTGTAGGCAATTTTAAATTGGTTCCAGGGGTACACGGGCAGCAGTGGTGTGGTCAGTGGAGGCCTAGTGGAAGGAGTGACCGCAGACAGGCATCGAAGGCCTAAAATAATAACACATGGCTGTAGGCAATTTTAAATTGGTTCCAGGGGTACACGGGCAGCAGTGCCCTGGTCAGTGTAGTAGTAGTTGAAAGAATGGACCGCAGACAGGCATCGAAGGCCTAAAATAATAACACATGGCTGTAGGCAATTTTAAATTGGTTCCAGGGGTACACGGACAGCAGTGGTGTGGTCAGTGGAGGCCTAGTGGAAGGAGTGACCGCAGACAGGCATCGAAGGCCTAAAATAATAACACATGGCTGTAGGCAATTTTAAATTGGTTCCAGGGGTACACGGACAGCAGTGGTGTGGTCAGTGGAGGCCTAGTGGAAGGAGTGACCGCAGACAGGCATCGAAGGCCTAAAATAATAACACATGGCTGTAGGCAATTTTAAATTGGTTCCAGGGGTACACGGACAGCAGTGGTGTGGTCAGTGGAGGCCTAGTGGAAGGAGTGACCGCAGACAGGCATCGAAGGCCTAAAATAATAACACATGGCTGTAGGCAATTTTAAATTGGTTCCAGGGGTACACGGGCAGCAGTGCCCTGGTCAGTGTAGTAGTAGTTGAAAGAATGGACCGCAGACAGGCATCGAAGGCCTAAAATAATAACACATGGCTGTAGGCAATTTTAAATTGGTTCCAGGGGTACACGGACAGCAGTGGTGTGGTCAGTGGAGGCCTAGTGGAAGGAGTGACCGCAGACAGGCATCGAAGGCCTAAAATAATAACACATGGCTGTAGGCAATTTTAAATTGGTTCCAGGGGTACACGGACAGCAGTGGTGTGGTCAGTGGAGGCCTAGTGGAAGGAGTGACCGCAGACAGGCATCGAAGGCCTAAAATAATAACACATGGCTGTAGGCAATTTTAAATTGGTTCCAGGGGTACACGGACAGCAGTGGTGTGGTCAGTGGAGGCCTAGTGGAAGGAGTGACCGCAGACAGGCATCGAAGGCCTAAAATAATAACACATGGCTGTAGGCAATTTTAAATTGGTTCCAGGGGTACACGGGCAGCAGTGGTGTGGTCAGTGGAGGCCTAGTGGAAGGAGTGACCGCAGACAGGCATCGAAGGCCTAAAATAATAACACATGGCTGTAGGCAATTTTAAATTGGTTCCAGGGGTACACGGGCAGCAGTGGTGTGGTCAGTGGAGGCCTAGTGGAAGGAGTGACCGCAGACAGGCATCGAAGGCCTAAAATAATAACACATGGCTGTAGGCAATTTTAAATTGGTTCCAGGGGTACACGGGCAGCAGTGGTGTGGTCAGTGGAGGCCTAGTGGAAGGAGTGACCGCAGACAGGCATCGAAGGCCTAAAATAATAACACATGGCTGTAGGCAATTTTAAATTGGTTCCAGGGGTACACGGGCAGCAGTGGTGTGGTCAGTGGAGGCCTAGTGGAAGGAGTGACCGCAGACAGGCATCGAAGGCCTAAAATAATAACACATGGCTGTAGGCAATTTTAAATTGGTTCCAGGGGTACACGGGCAGCAGTGCCCTGGTCAGTGGAGGCCTAGTGGAAGGAGTGACCGCAGACAGGCATCGAAGGCCTAAAATAATAACACATGGCTGTAGGCAATTTTAAATTGGTTCCAGGGGTACACGGGCAGCAGTGGTGTGGTCAGTGGAGGCCTAGTGGAAGGAGTGACCGCAGACAGGCATCGAAGGCCTAAAATAATAACACATGGCTGTAGGCAATTTTAAATTGGTTCCAGGGGTACACGGGCAGCAGTGCCCTGGTCAGTGTAGTAGTAGTTGAAAGAATGGACCGCAGACAGGCATCGAAGGCTTAAAATAATAACACATGGCTGTAGGCAATTTTAAATTGGTTCCAGGGGTACACGGACAGCAGTGGTGTGGTCAGTGGAGGCCTAGTGGAAGGAGTGACCGCAGACAGGCATCGAAGGCCTAAAATAATAACACATGGCTGTAGGCAATTTTAAATTGGTTCCAGGGGTACACGGACAGCAGTGGTGTGGTCAGTGGAGACCTAGTGGAAGGAGTGACCGCAGACAGGCATCGAAGGCCTAAAATAATAACACATGGCTGTAGGCAATTTTAAATTGGTTCCAGGGGTACACGGACAGCAGTGGTGTGGTCAGTGGAGGCCTAGTTGAAGGAGTGACCGCAGACAGGCATCGAAGGCCTAAAATAATAACACATGGCTGTAGGCAATTTTAAATTGGTTCCAGGGGTACACGGGCAGCAGTGCCCTGGTCAGTGTAGTAGTAGTTGAAAGAATGGACCGCAGACAGGCATCGAAGGCCTAAAATAATAACACATGGCTGTAGGCAATTTTAAATTGGTTCCAGGGGTACACGGACAGCAGTGGTGTGGTCAGTGGAGGCCTAGTGGAAGGAGTGACCGCAGACAGGCATCGAAGGCCTAAAATAATAACACATGGCTGTAGGCAATTTTAAATTGGTTCCAGGGGTACACGGACAGCAGTGGTGTGGTCAGTGGAGGCCTAGTGGAAGGAGTGACCGCAGACAGGCATCGAAGGCCTAAAATAATAACACATGGCTGTAGGCAATTTTAAATTGGTTCCAGGGGTACACGGACAGCAGTGGTGTGGTCAGTGGAGGCCTAGTGGAAGGAGTGACCGCAGACAGGCATCGAAGGCCTAAAATAATAACACATGGCTGTAGGCAATTTTAAATTGGTTCCAGGGGTACACGGGCAGCAGTGCCCTGGTCAGTGGAGGCCTAGTGGAAGGAGTGACCGCAGACAGGCATCGAAGGCCTAAAATAATAACACATGGCTGTAGGCAATTTTAAATTGGTTCCAGGGGTACACGGGCAGCAGTGGTGTGGTCAGTGGAGGCCTAGTGGAAGGAGTGACCGCAGACAGGCATCGAAGGCCTAAAATAATAACACATGGCTGTAGGCAATTTTAAATTGGTTCCAGGGGTACACGGGCAGCAGTGGTGTGGTCAGTGGAGGCCTAGTGGAAGGAGTGACCGCAGACAGGCATCGAAGGCCTAAAATAATAACACATGGCTGTAGGCAATTTTAAATTGGTTCCAGGGGTACACGGGCAGCAGTGACCTGGTCAGTGTAGTAGTAGTTGAAAGAATGGACCGCAGACAGGCATCGAAGGCCTAAAATAATAACACATGGCTGTAGGCAATTTTAAATTGGTTCCAGGGGTACACGGACAGCAGTGGTGTGGTCAGTGGAGGCCTAGTGGAAGGAGTGACCGCAGACAGGCATCGAAGGCCTAAAATAATAACACATGGCTGTAGGCAATTTTAAATTGGTTCCAGGGGTACACGGACAGCAGTGGTGTGGTCAGCGGAGGCCTAGTGGAAGGAGTGACCGCAGACAGGCATCGAAGGCCTAAAATAATAACACATGGCTGTAGGCAATTTTAAATTGGTTCCAGGGGTACACGGGCAGCAGTGGTGTGGTCAGTGGAGGCCTAGTGGAAGGAGTGACCGCAGACAGGCATCGAAGGCCTAAAATAATAACACATGGCTGTAGGCAATTTTAAATTGGTTCCAGGTGTACACGGTCAGCAGTGGTGTGGTCAATGGAGGCCTAGTGGAAGGAGTGACCGCAGACAGGCATCGAAGGCCTAAAATAATAACACATGGCTGTAGGCAATTTTAAATTGGTTCCAGGGGTACACGGGCAGCAGTGGTGTGGTCAGTGGAGGCCTAGTGGAAGGAGTGACCGCAGACAGGCATCGAAGGCCTAAAATAATAACACATGGCTGTAGGCAATTTTAAATTGGTTCCAGGGGTACACGGGCAGCAGTGACCTGATCAGTGTAGTAGTAGATGAAAGAATGGACCGCAGACAGGCATCGAAGGCCTAAAATAAAAAAATTGGGCTGGCTGTAGGCAATTTTAAATTGGTTCCAGGGATACACTGGCAGCAGTGGTGTGGTCAGTAGAGGCCTAGTGGAAGGAGTGACCGCAGACAGGCATCGAAGGCCTAAAATAATAACACATGGCTGTAGGCAATTTTAAATTGGTTCCAGGGGTACACGGGCAGCAGTGGTGTGGTCAGTGGAGGCCTAGTGGAAGGAGTGACCACAGACAGGCATCGAAGGCCTAACATAACAAAAATGTCAATACAATGGTATTGTCAGTGGCAGGCATTGAAGGATGTCAGCGTATAGACTAAACATTGGTGGAGCTGTGAGATAATTTTGCAAGTGGTAGAGCACTGTTTGAGCTGGGGTGGGGGGAAACTGTCTTGTGGCCGGCGGTACAGGCCCAGGGCCCCTCATATTACAACGGTGTGTCTGACGTTGGGTGCGCACCACCACCGCCAGAGACACTTTATTGTACTAGGAGGGGCCCAGTGGCAGTGCCGTCGACCAAAAGCGGGCTCACCCACCTCTTCAGACAAACTGCACTCTCACGGGTGCTGTCGCCAAGTGTCGATACCACGGCCCCGTGTGGGGAGTTTGGCCATTTAGTGAGGTGTGAACATGTCGTATGCTGGACAATCAGGTGCTGAAAATTACGAGATTGGAAAAGGCATTCAGAATAGTCCACAGACAAGACCTTTTCATAGGAAAGTTAGGTGTCAGCCGGGCAAGGTGGGGCAAAAGATTTCGAAATCCAGTTGTGGTTCATTTTAATGAAGGTTAGATCATCTACATTTTGGGTAGCCAGACGAGTCCTTTTTTCTGTTAGTATTGAACCTGCAGCACTGAATACTCTTTCTGATAGGACACTAGCTGCCGGGCAAGCAAGCTCCTGCAATGCATATTCTGCCAATTCTGGCCAGGTGTCTAATTTTGATGCCCAGTAATCAAATGGGAATGACGGTTGAGGGAGAACATCGATAAGGGATGAAAAATAGTTTGTAACCATACTGGACAAATGTTGTCTCCTGTCACTTTGAATTGATGCTGCAGTACCTGTCCTGTCTGCGGTCATAGCAAAATCACTCCACAACCTGGTCAGAAAACCCCTCTGGCCAACGCCACTTCTGATTTCTGCCCCTCTAACTCCTCTGGTCTGCTGGCCCCTGCAGCTCGTGTGAGAACGATCACGGGCGCTGTGTGCAGGGAATGCCAGAAGCAAACGGTCAACAAGAGTTGATTGTTTGGTTGCTAATATTAGTTCCAAGTTCTCATGTGGCATTATATTTTGCAATTTGCCTTTATAGCGAGGATCAAGGAGGCAGGCCAACCAGTAATCGTCATCATTCATCATTTTAGTTATGCGTGTGTCCCTTTTGAGGATACATAAGGCATAATCCGCCATGTGGGCCAAAGTTCCAGTTCTCAAATCTGCGGTTGTGCTTGGTTGAGGGGCAGTTTCAGGCAAATCCACGTCACTTGTGTCCCTCAAAAAACCAGAACCCGGCCTTGCCGCGCCACCAATTTCCAGTGGCCCCGGAAAAGCTTCCTCATTAAAAATATAATCATCCCCATCATCCTCCTCGTCCTCCTCCTCCTCTTCGCCCGCTACCTCGTCCTGTACACTGCCCTGGCCAGACAATGGCTGACTGTCATCAAGGCTTTCCTCTTCCTCAGCTGCAGACGCCTGATCCTTTATGTGCGTCAAACTTTGCATCAGCAGACGCATTAGGGGGATGCTCATGCTTATTATGGCGTTGTCTGCACTAACCAGCCATGTGCATTCCTCAAAACACTGAAGGACTTGACACATGTCTTGAATCTTCGACCACTGCACACCTGACAACTCCATGTCTGCCATCCTACTGCCTGCCCGTGTATGTGTATCCTCCCACAAAAACATAACAGCCCGCCTCTGTTCACACAGTCTCTGAAGCATGTGCAGTGTTGAGTTCCACCTTGTTGCAACGTCTATGATTAGGCGATGCTGGGGAAGGTTCAAAGAACGCTAATAGGTCTGCATACGGCTGGAGTGTACGGGCGAACGGCGGATATGTGAGCAAAGTCCACGCACTTTGAGGAGCAGGTCGGATAACCCCGGATAACTTTTCAGGAAGCACTGCACCACCAGGTTTAAGGTGTGAGCCAGGCAAGGAATGTGTTTCAGTTGGGAAAGGGAGATGGCAGCCATGAAATTCCTTCCGTTATCACTCACTACCTTGCCTGCCTCAAGATCTACAGTGCCCAGCCACGACTGCGTTTCTTTCTGCAAGAACTCGGACAGAACTTCCGCGGTGTGTCTGTTGTCACCCACTTCATAGCCAATACAGCCTGCTGACGTTTGCCAGTAGCTGCCCCATAATGGGAGACCTGGTGTGCAACAGTGGCAGCTGCGGATGGAGTGGTTGTGCGACTGCGGTCTGTGGACGAGCTCTCGCTTCTGCAGGAGGACGAAGAGGAGGAGGAGGGGGTGCGAACGGCTACAGCCAATTGTTTCCTAGACCGTGGGCTAGGCAGAACTGTCCCAAACTTGCTGTCCCCTGTGGACCCTGCATCCACCACATTTACCCAGTGTGCCGTGATGGACACGTAACGTCCCTGGCCATGCCTACTGGTCCATGCATCTGTTGTCAGGTGCACCTTTGTGCTCACAGATTGCCTGAGTGCATGGACGATGCGCTCTTTAACATGCTGGTGGAGGGCTGGGATGGCTTTTCTGGAAAAAAGTGTCGACTGGGTAGCTCGTAGCGTGGTACAGCGTAGTCCATCAGGGCTTTGAAAGCTTTGCTTTCAATTAACCGGTAGGGCATCATCTCTAACGAGATTAGTCTAGCTATGTGTGCGTTCAAACCCTGTGTACGCGGATGCGAGGCTAAGTACTTCCTTTTTCTAACCATAGTCTCATGTAGGGTGAGCTGGACTGGAGAGCTGGAGATCGTGGAACTAGCGGGGGTGCCGGTGGACATGGCAGACTGAGAGACGGTGGGAGATGGTATTGTTGCCACCGGTGCCCTAGATGCAGTGTTTCCTACTACGAAACTGGTGATTCCCTGACCCTGACGGCTTTGGCCTGGCAAAGAAACCTGCACAGATACTGCAGGTGGTGCGGAAAATGGTGGACCTACACTGTCGGAAGGGATGTTGCGTTGCTGACTAGCTTCATTGGCCGAGGGTGCTACAACCTTAAGGGACGTTTGGTAGTTAGTCCAGGCTTGCAAATGCATGGTGGTTAAATGTCTATGCATGCAACTTGTATTGAGACTTTTCAGATTCTGTCCTCTGCTTAAGGTAGTTGAACATTTTTGACAGATGACTTTGCGCTGATCAATTGGATGTTGTTTAAAAAAATGCCAGACTGCACTCTTTCTAGCATCGGATACCTTTTCAGGCATTGCAGACTGAGCTTTAACCGGATGGCCACGCTGTCCTCCAACAGGTTTTAGCTTTGCCACGCGTTTTGGGCAAGATACGGGCCCGGCAGATGGAACCTGTTGCGATGTTGATGCCTGCTGCGGCCCCTCCTCCTCCGCTTCAGAACTGCTGCCGCCTGCACCCTGTTCCCCCAATGGCTGCCAATCGGGGTCAAGAACTGGGTCATCTATTACCTCTTCTTGTAGCTCGTGTGCAACTTCGTCTGTGTCACCGTGTCGGTCGGTGGTTTAGCGTTCGTGATGGGGCAACATAGTCTCATCAGGGTCTGATTCTTGATCAGCACCCTGCGATGGCAATGTTGTGGTCTGAGTCAAAGGACCAGGATAGTAGTCTGGCTGTGGCTGTGCATCAGTGCACTCCATGTCAGATTCAACTTGTAATGGGCATGGACTGTTAACTGCTTCACTTTCTAAGCCAGGGACGGTATGTGTAAAGAGCTCCATGGAGTAACCCGTTGTGTTGCCTGCTGCATTCTTCTCTGTTGTTGTTTTTGCTGAAGAGGACAAGGAAGCGACTTGTCCCTGACCGTGAACATCCACTAACGACGCGCTGCTTTGACATTTACCAGTTTCACGAGAGGAGGCAAAAGAGCTAGAGGCTGAGTCAGCAAGATAAGCCAAGACTTGCTCTTGCTGCTCCGGCTTTAAAAGCGGTTTTCCTACTCCCAGAAAAGGGAGCGTTCGAGGCCTTGTGTAGCCAGACGACGAACCTGGCTCCACAGCTCCAGACTTAGGTGCAATATTTTTTTTCCCACGACCAGCTGATGCTCCACCATTACCACTACCCTCATTACCAGCTGACAATGAACGCCCCCGGCCACGACCTCTTCCACCAGACTTCCTCATTGTTTTAAAAACGTTACCAAACGAACGGTATTTGTTGCTGTCACACAACTTACACGGTGAGCTATAACTTCAGTATGATTTAGCTACCCCTTTACAGGTGGGTGAGACCACAACGAAAATCAGCCACAATGTTACACACTCTGTTGTTGTTGGCAACAAATGAGATGGCACACACGCAGGACTGTCACTGAAGCGCAAATGTAAATATTTATCTCCCACTGATTTGTGTTTGTTTTTTTTAAAAGGGAGACTTCAGAAAAAAAAAAAATTAAAAAAAAATTATTTTTTACAGAAGAATTTATAAAACAAATAAAATGAAATGATTGTTTCAGGGAGAATTTAGGAAAAAAAAAAAAAAAAAGGCTTTGTAGGGCCCACTGAGTGAGAGAGGACGCACACAGGAGTCAGGAGTGGCACACAAGCCCAGAGGCCAATATTAATCTCCCACCGATTGATTTAGTTATTTTTTTTGGTAGATTTTGGAACCCAAATCAAGCAAAAAAATTAATAGGCTTTCTATGGCCCACAATTGGGGAGAGAGAGAGAGATGGCACACCCAGGAGTCAAGACTGGCACACAAGCAGAAGGGGCAATATGAATCTCCCACAGATTTTTTTTTTTTTTTTTTTTTTCAAGGAGACTTGAGAGAAAAAAAAATACAAAAAAAATGATTTTTTTCAGGAATAATTTAGAAACCAAAGAAAATAAAATGATTGTTTCAGGGAGAATTTAGAAAACAAATAAAACAAAAAATAGGCTTTCTAGGGCCCACTGAGTGACAGATGACGCACACAGGAGTCAGGAGTGGCACACAAGCCCAGAGGCCAATATTAATCTCCCACTGATTGATTTAGTGATTTTTTTTGGTAGATTTTGGAACCCAAATCAAGCAAAAAAATTAATAGGCTTTCTATGGCCCACAATTGGGGAGAGAGAGAGAGATGGCACACCCAGGAGTCAAGACTGGCACACAAGCAGAAGGGGCAATATGAATCTCCCACAGATTTTTTTTTTTTTTTCAGGGAGACTTGAGAGAAAAAAAAAATACAAAAAAAATGATTTTTTTCAGGAATAATTTAGAAACCAAAGAAAATAAAATGATTGTTTCAGGGAGAATTTAGAAAACAAATAAAACCAAAAATAGGCTTTCTAGGGCCCACTGAGTGACAGATGACGCACACAGGAATCAGGAGTGGCACACAAGCCCAGAGGCCAATATTAATCTCCCACTGATTGATTTAGTGATTTTTTTTGGTAGATTTTGGAACCCAAATCAAGCAAAAAAATTAATAGGCTTTCTATTGCCCACAATTGGGGAGAGAGAGAGAGATGGCACACCCAGGAGTCAAGACTGGCACACAAGCAGAAGGGGCAATATGAATCTCCCACAGATTTTTTTTTTTTTTTTTTTCAGGGAGACTTGAGAGAAAAAAAAAAACAAAAAAAATGATTTTTTTCAGGAATAATTTAGAAACCAAAGAAAATAAAATGATTGTTTCAGGGAGAATTTAGAAAACAAATGAAACAAAAAATAGGCTTTCTAGGGCCCACTGAGTGACAGATGACGCACACAGGAGTCAGGAGTGGCACACAAGCCCAGAGGCCAATATTAATCTCCCACTGATTGATTTAGTGATTTTTTTTGGTAGATTTTGGAACCCAAATCAAGCAAAAAAATTAATAGGCTTTCTATGGCCCACAATTGGGGAGAGAGAGAGAGATGGCACACCCAGGAGTCAAGACTGGCACACAAGCAGAAGGGGCAATATGAATCTCCCACAGATTTTTTTTTTTTTTTTTTTTCAGGGAGACTTGAGAGAAAAAAAAATACAAAAAAAATGATTTTTTTTCAGGAATAATTTAGAAACCAAAGAAAATAAAATGATTGTTTCAGGGAGAATTTAGAAAACAAATAAAACAAAAAATAGGCTTTCTAGGGCCCACTGAGTGACAGATGACGCACACAGGAGTCAGGAGTGGCACACAAGCCCAGAGGCCAATATTAATCTCCCACTGATTGATTTAGTGATTTTTTTCAGGTAGATTTTGGAACCCAAATCAAGCAAAAAAATTAATAGGCTTTCTATGGCCCACTATTTGTGAGAGAGATGGCACGCTCAGGACTGGCACACAAGCCCAGAGGCCAATATTAATCTCCCATTTTTTTTTTTTTTCCAGGGAAAATTTATAAACCCAATAAAAAAAATAATAATAAATAGGCTTTCTATGGCCCACTATCTGAGAGAGAGAGATGGCACGCTTAGGACTGGCACACAAGCCCAAAGCCCAATATTAATCTCCCACTGATTGATTTAATGATTTTTTCAGGTAGAATTTAGAACCCAAATCAAGCAAAAAAATTAATAGGCTTTCTATGGCCCACTGAGTGAGAGATGGCACACACAGGAGTAAGGAGTGGCACACAAGCCCTGAGGCCAATATTTTTCTCCCACTGATTGATTGATTGATTTTTTCAGGTAGAATTAGGAACCCAAATCAACCCAAAAAATAAATAGGCTTTCTATGGCCCACTATTTGTGAGAGAGATGGCACGCTCAGGACTGGCACACAAGCCCAGAGGCCAATATTAATCTCCCACTTTTTTTTTTTTTCCAGGGAAAATTTATAAACCCAATAAAAAAAATAATAATAAATAGGCTTTCTATGGCCCACTATCTGAGAGAGAGAGATGGCACGCTTAGGACTGGCACACAAGCCCAAAGGCCAATATTAATCTCCCACTGATTGATTTAATGATTTTTTCAGGTAGAATTTAGAACCCAAATCAAGCAAAAAAATTAATAGGCTTTCTATGGCCCACTGAGTGAGAGATGGCACACACAGGAGTAAGGAGTGGCACACAAGCCCTGAGGCCAATATTTTTCTCCCACTGATTGATTGATTGATTTTTTCAGGTAGAATTAGGAACCCAAATCAACCCAAAAAATAAATAGGCTTTCTATGGCCCACTATTTGTGAGAGAGATGGCACGCTCAGGACTGGCACACAAGCCCAGAGGCCAATATTAATCTCCCACTTTTTTTTTTTTTCCAGGGAAAATTTATAAACCCAATAAAAAAAATAATAATAAATAGGCTTTCTATGGCCCACTATCTGAGAGAGAGAGATGGCACGCTTAGGACTGGCACACAAGCCCAAAGGCCAATATTAATCTCCCACTGATTGATTTATTGATTTTTTCAGGTAGAATTTAGAACCCAAATCAAGCAAAAAAATTAATAGGCTTTCTATGGCCCACTGAGTGAGAGATGGCACACACAGGAGTAAGGAGTGGCACACAAGCCCTGAGGCCAATATTTTTCTCCCACTGATTGATGTTGTGATTTTTTCTGGTAGATTTTGGAACCCAAATCAAGCAAAAAAATAAATAGGCTTTCTATGGCCCACTGAGTGAGAGATGACACAGACAGAGATGGCACTCTAGCAGAAATGTCAATCTTAATCTCCCACAAAAAAAAAAAAAAAGGAACTGTCCTTCAATTACTATCTCCCTGCAGTAATCTCAGCCAGGTATGGCAGGCAGCAATAAGGAGTGGACTGATGCACAAATTAAATAAAAAGTGTGGACAAACAAACAAGATAGCTGTGCAGAAAGGAAGGAACAAGAGGATTTGTGCTTTGAAAAAAGCAGTTGGTTTGCACAGCGGCGTACACACAGCAATGCAGCTATCAGGGAGCCTTCTAGGGCAGCCCAATGAGCTACAGCGCTGAGGAAAAAAAAAAAAAAAAGGAGCTTCCACTGTCCCTGCACACCGAAGGTGGTGTTGGGCAGTGGAAATCGCTACAGCACAAGCGGTTTTGTGGTTAATGGACCCTGCCTAACGCTATCCCTGCTTCTGACGAAGCGGCAGCAACCTCTCCCTAAGCTCAGATCAGCAGCAGTAACATGGCGGTCGGCGGGAACTCCCCTTTATAGCCCCTGTGACGCCGCAGACAGCAAGCCAATCACTGCAATGCCCTTCTCTAAGATGGTGGGGACCAGGACCTATGTCATCACGCTGCCCACACTCTGCGTTTACCTTCATTGGCTGAGAAATGGCGCTTTTCGCGTCATTGAAACGCGACTTTGGCGCGAAAGTCGCGTACCGCATGGCCGACCACGCACAGGGGTCGGATCGGGTTTCATGAAACTCGACTTCGCCAAAAGTCGGCGACTTTTGAAAATGTTCGACCCGTTTAGCTCAACCCTAATTGAGACGCTATGGGTTTCTGTTTTAACAAATTATGGATTTTTTTTCACCACTTAATAAAAAAGAACCCACCGTATTTTTCGGACTATAAGACGCACCCAAAAATTGGGGTGAAAATTGCAGAAAAAAAGAATTTTTATAAGATGGGGGTCCGTCTTATTGTCCGAATTTACAGTATCTTACCTGAGGGCTGGCGGTGGCAGAGCAGGGTCACAGGAGGCATGGTGTCGGCAGAGGTGCGGTGATGTGGTGGGCGATATGGCGTGCACTTGAGCAGGGTCCCTTCCTGTTTAGGTGGGCAATGCCACGGCCTGGTGTCCATGGGGGGTTGCAGCAGTGCTGTGGCGGCAACAGATGTGCGGGGATGATGAAGCCGAGTTCAAAGATTTAGATCTTGGCTTCATGAAAATGGCCACCGCGATCTCCCGCGGCCATTTTCCTGAAGCCCCAGGAAGCAGAGCACTCCATCTGCACACGCGCGGCCTCAGGAAGATGGCCGCCGCCACCGATAAAGCCATGATTCACCCGGCTCTGCTGCTTACCTTGGAAACCGGGCCGCTGCGTCACCTCACCTGTGGAAGGGACCCCGTTCACGCCATACCGCTCACTGCGCATCATCATCCCTGCACCTCTGCAGCCGCCGCACCTCTGCCGCCACCACACCACTGCCGGTAAGCCTGCATTCCAACTATAAGACGCACCCCCCATTTTCCTCACATTTTTGGTGGGGAAAAAGTGCGTCTTATAGTCGGTAGACATGTTTGGTATCTGCAAACTCTTAATGACCTGGAGAATTATAATGGCAGGACAGTTTTAGCATTTAGTGAACATGGTAAAAAAATAAAAAATTATTGTGGAATTGCACTTTTTTGCAATTTCACAGCACTTGGATTTTTTCTATTTTCCAGTACTTAAAATAATTGGTGTTGTCACGCAAACAACAAGCCCCCACATGGCCATATTGACAGAAAAATAACAAAGGTATGGCTCTGGGAAGAACCGGAGGAAAAAATGAAACAAAAACAAGTAAAAAAGTTTAAAAAAAATGGAAGAGTTTTAATACCTGTTTAAGAAACTTGTCAGAGGCATGGCTGTGCTTCACTAAGACGTTTGGCAGTGCAGGATTGGCATATTCAAACTGAGGATTGTTTATAAATGCAGACTTAAAAAACTTAATTTTCTCTTTTTCAATATTTAATGGCTTTATTGCATTTAAAATACAAATTTTCTTCCTAGAGACGTCTTCCTTTGGCTTTGAGATCTCAGGCTGCTTTCCACTTGTTAGGCTGGAAAAGTAATGTCTTGTCCTGGTCTTGATTTTAGGCCTATGTGAGAATCCTATGCTGTTTCCTGCCACAGAGATGCTCTGTGGATACTTAGCAGGGGTCGCTCTTCCTTTAGAGTTAAAACTCGATATGTTCCGTCTGAAGTACATCCAAGAGTTGCTCTGGGAGGAAGTGCGGGTTTTCTGGTGCTCTTTGCTGCGTAATGTACTGGAAAGTTTACCTCCTTTCCTTCGTTTTTTACTTTGTGCCCCAAATGATTCTTTTTGAGCTTGTTGCTTCTTTCCCTCTTTGCTCTGAAGCAGAACGTTGTAACTGCTGGTTCCAGTGGTAAATGTGTCTCGCAGGACACTCATAGACCGCCCTTGGGTGATTTTTGTATTCTCTGGATTGCGTACTTTTTCCACATTCAGAACAGATTTTCGAGACAGTTCCTTTTTAGGCCAATGGAGGGTTTCTAAAGGAAATGCAAACACATAGTTTGTATTATTATGCAAATAAAATAGAAAACATTCTTTATTTCATTGCAAAAAGGATCACAGGCGTGAATCCTGCACTATTAAATGGCAGCACTTTAATAGCGGTCTACTAGATGTGTCTATATATTGCTGTATGAGTCTAACTTTTACTATTGCTTTTACTTCACTTATCCACCACATAGGAGAAGGCAAGATTCCTGCTGAATATTTTATTAAATTGTGACTATATTAGAAACATTTTTCATCTCTTTTCACATGAAAAAGCCTTAACTGAACCAATTATGCTTCAAACATGGCAGTGGAGCAATTATGTACGTAAATTTAGTACCATTAACCCCTTTACGACCAATGACGGATATAGCATGTCATGAGCTAGTGTCAGTTCCTGCATCATGAAGTGCTATGTCTATCATGAAGTTAAACTATCACTGCATGTAAACACCTATCACAGAATGATCCCCAGGAGGTGCTGAAATATCAGCACCTGAACGATCACAGCAGGAGCTCGGCACTGCTAGTAGCCGAGCTCCTGCACTAACAACCATGGATGGTGCCAGCAGAACCTCTGGCTATTTAACCCAGTAAATGGGGGTCCGATTGTTGCCATGGTGACCCAGGCTCATCATGACGACCCCAGGGTCACCAAGCTATGGAAAGCTTTTTAGACCATGCTCAGAACTTGGTCAAAGACGTTTCTGTACATTTAATAATAATAATAATAATACATTATACCGGTGATCAAAGTGAAAAAAAGTGAAAGTCCAATAGAGGTACTAAGTAAAAAAGTAAAAAAAAAATGTAAATATACATATACATATATATATATATATATATATATATATATATATATATATATACACACACATTTTTATTTAAAAAACTAAAAATTAAAAAGTACACATATTTGGTATTGCTGCTTCCGGAACGACCCGATCTATAAAACTATCACACTAGTTAACCTTTTCAGTGAACACCGTAAAAAAAAAAACAACAAAACATATGTGGCAAGCTATGGTTTTTCATCATACTGCTGGAAAAAAGTGAAATAAAACACGATAAAAAAGACGAATGTAAATAAAAATGAAATAGCTGAAAATATCATGTTGCCCTGCAAAAAAAAGGCCATCAGCGGAAAAATTAAAAAGTTGTAGCTCTAAGAATATACAGATGCAAAAATTATTATTTTTTTCTATAAAAAAGTTTTTATTGTGTTAAAGTGCCAAAACATAAAAAATCGTATAAATGTGATATCGCTGTAGTTGTACTGACCCGAAGAATAAAGCTGCATAATCAATTTTATCATATGTAAGACGGCATAGCACACCGAGATAAAAAAAAAAAACAATTCCTGAATTGCTGGTTTTTGTTCATGCTGCCTCCCAAAAATCATAACTGAAAGTGAGCAAAAAATGTTATGTGCCAGAAAATGGTACCAATATAAATGTCAACTCATCCCGTAAAAAACAAACCCTCATATGATTCCGTAGCAGAAATATAGGAAAGTATAGCTCTCAAAATATGGAAACGCAAAAACTAGAGAACTATGTTTTTTTAAAATAACAATACAAAAATCTTTACACCATGTTATTATGCAAAATGGATTTAAGTGTCAAAGATTTAATTGTTTTGTTTTTCAAATAAACTCGTGGATGGTATTGTGCCTCATGGCTCAATGGATCACTGAAATCAATCTTAAACACAATCTTAAACTAGTTTTCCTGGTGATTCTAGTTAAAGGAAAACTACTTAAAAATGATGTTCCACATTATTAAGCAGGCCACAGGTTTCAAGCAATATGGGAAATAAAAAGGATCTCTCTGCTGCTGAAAAGCGTTAAATAATGCAGTGCCTTGGACAAGGTATGAAAACATTAGATATTTCACGAAAACGTAAGAGTGATCATCATACTGTGAGGAGATTTGTGACTGAAACAGAGCACAGACAGAGTTCATGCAGATAAAGGCATAATGAGGAAGATTTCTGCCAGACAAATTCATTGGATTAAGAGAGCAGCTGCCAAAATACCATTACAAAGCAGCAAACAGTTATTTGAAGCTGCTGGTGCCTCTGGAGTCCCTAGAACCTCAAGGTGTGAAGACTAATTTTCAAACAGTCTTGTTTACTGATGAGTGTCGAACAACCCTGGATGGTCCAGATGGATAGCCACCATGTCCCAACAAGGCTGCGACGTCAGCAAGGAGGTGGAGGAGTCATGTTTTAGGACGGAATCATGGGGAAATAGCTGGTAGGGCCCTTTAAGTTTCCTGAATGTGTGAAAATGACCTCTGCAAAGTATATAGAGTTTCTGACTGACAACTTTCTTCCATGGTATAAAAACTAGAAACATGCCTTCAGGAGCAAAATCATCTTCATGCATAACAATGCACGATCTCATGGAGCAAAGAATACCTCTGAGTCAGTGGCTGCTATTGGCATAAAAGGAGATAAACTCATGGTGTGGCCACCATCTTCACCTGACCTCAACCCTATAGAGAACCTTTGGAGTATCATCAAGCAAAAGATCTATGAGGGTGGTAGGCAGTTCACATCAATACAGCAGCTCTGGGAGGATATTCTGACTTCATGCAAACAAATACAAGCAGAAACTCTCCAAAAACTCACAAGTTCAACGGATGCAAGAATTGTGAAGGTGATATCAAAGAAGGGTTCCTATGTTAACATGTAACTTGGCCTGTTAGGATGTTTTGGAGTTAAATAGCTTTTTTGTTCAGTGAATGTGACCTCCTAATGCTGCAATTTCCACAAATGAGCATTTTCAGTTCTTTAAAACATATCAAACATTTAGAAATTCTACTGTGCCTAATAATTTGGAACAATGCATTTTGAGTTTTTATTCATTTTGGAGATTATACTGTTATCATTGGGAGGTTTCTGCAATAAAATTCGATGTATACTTATGACTGACTGTCATTTGCACCGACCATTTAGGCTATGTGCACACGTAGGAAAAGTGGTGCAGAATTTTCAGCACAAAATCCGCAGCTCCTTGCAGAATCCGCAGCCGTGCATTTGCCACGGAACTGATGCGGATTAAGTGCGGATTTTCTGCAGTTTTTGCCACTGCGGATTTCTATCATGGAGGGGTGCAGAAACGCTGCAGATCCGCACAAAAGAAGTGACATGCACTTGCAGCGCCCCGGGGTCCTGGTCGTTGCAGTAATGTCATTCTTCCACCAGGGGGAGTGATGTTCCGTCTGATGGCAATAAAGGAGATCACTTTACCAGGTATCACACACCACACAACAAACTTCACACTCCAGCCCACCAGGGGAACTATGCTCCTACTTATTAGGGCACTCTTCACAATTAGGTAAAACTGGTGGTCTGGATAGGAAGTTAGGCAGAAGCTGACTGGGCTTCACCCAGGCAGCACCTGTCAGGCAGACAGGGGAAAGGAGGAACATCAAACAACTGCAGACAGAGAGGTCCCTGACAGGGGTGGGATCCTGTCAGAGGTCTAGCCAGAAGGTTACGGAGCTGCACCTGCCCGTGCGGCAGCATCCTAAGAAAGGACACGAAGGGAATTGTGTTGCTGAGAGTGAGAAACTAAGTCATAGTGAAAGGAAACCAGAAGGAGTTCTGCCCTGTAAAAGGCTGCCTCCTTCTGAGGCGCAGAAGCCGGTAGCCAGAATACTGAGGGAGCAATCGTCTCCAAGCCTTGCTTCAGAGACTGGTAGGACAGTTAATTCCACATTGGCTGCCCGAACTTATACCCAGGAGGCACGGTGGAAACTTGTGGGGGCTGGGGCGTCGTAGGGTCCCTGTAAAAAGCCTCAGGCCACCAGTCATATGGGTTTGTCCTATCCTTACCATCAAGGGGACAGAGAGAAAGAGAAATAACATCTAGAGCATCAACAACAGACCTCACCGAGAAGCTCAGCAGGGAGGGACTACAACACTCAGGCGCTAGAGGAAGGCTACTGATTTCCACCTGGATAAGGGGGACTCTGGATTTGCCTTCAGACCGGCCGGACCCGGCCTGCCCTGTGATCTGGTGCTCTGGACTGTGGACGCTGAAGCCGTCAGGTAAAGGTAAAGAGACCTTGTGTCCTCATTATTCACTGCGCCTTACACTATCCATCATCCACCAATGGGAAGACCTGGGGACATAATTCACCTGTGGGAAGGTATACCATCTAGCTGCCATAACATCACCCCAGCGGACCCCAAAGCAGCCTCGGTCACCCTGACCGAATACCACAGGTGGCGTCATGAACATTATCCCTTTAAAGACCTTTCCCCCAATTAGAATGGACGTCCCTAGGGCCACGGAGCGGGTCAGCCACCATGACATCCCCCTTGAGAACCGAAGGGCCCAGTACCGAGTACCCCATAGCCCTACGGGGGCGCTCCACACTTCTTTTAAATCTGCAGCAATTCCGCACTGATTTTTCCGCACCATGTGTACAGCTTTTTTATTACATTGTTTTTCATTGTACTGTAAATCACAGTGTGGATCTGCAGCGTTTCTGCGCGGAAAAATCCGCTGCGGATCCGCAGCAAATCCGCATTGTATGCACATAGCCTTAGGAAAATTCGAGAAAAATGTCATTTGCATAATAATTTGGAACATGGTGTATTAGATATAATAACAATTATAAAACATAAGGGTTGTGACGTAGTACGTGATAAGACAACATGTGGTACAATCACATGGCATACATTGTAGTATTAAAAAAAAAAAAATCTTTATTAACCCCTTTCTGACATCTGGCATGGTAGTACGCCGATTTTGGACTCCCCCTGCTTGGTACGGGCTCTGGCGATGAGCCTTCATCTTTCCTCATCTTTCCGGGTATATGACAGCTGATCTATACAGCTGACATGTGCCCGCAACAGCCGCAGGTGGAATTGCGATCCACCTGCAGCTGTTTAGTAGTTAAATGCCACTGTCAAACTCTGACAGCGGCATTTAACTCGCACTTACAGGAAGTGCGTCACTTATCCCACCCATTAGTGACCCCATCACATAATCACGGGTCACTGATGGGTCGGCATGACAATCAGAGGTCTCCAGCAGACCTCTATGGTTGTCATTGCCAGATTGCTATGAACGCCACCCCGTGGACAGCGCTCATAGCAAGTGAGCATTTCTGCTACATACTGGCGATCTGATCATGGCCTTTACAATGCAATAAGGAGCGATCAAAGCATCACATCTACACCAAAATGTATTACTAAAAATATCATCTCGGCACAAAAAAATAAGCCCTGACCCAGGTCCAGATGACGAAAAATGGAGATGCTACAGGTCTCGGAAAATGTCGCCATTTTTGTTAAACACATTTTGGATTTTTGTTTCACCACTTAAATAAAAAAGAACCTAAACATGTTTGGTGTCTGTGAACTCGTAATAACCTGGTCATTAAGGGGTTAGTTATTATTATATGTAATAAAGATTATTGTATCAATATTTTAAAAAACAGAGTCTTCCAATTTTTTGATAGGGAAATTCAGTATTCATAGAATGGTAGAGTTAGAAGGGACCTCCTGGGTCATCTGGTCCAAGCCCCTGCTCAAAGCAGGATTCGCTAAATCATCCCAGACAGATGTCTGCCCAGCCTGTTTAAAAACTTCTATGGAAGGAGAACTCACCACCTCTCCTGGCAGCCTGTTCCACTCATTGATCACCCTGTCGGAAAGTTTTTTCTAATATCTAATCTGTGTCTCCCATTCAGTTTCATCCCATTGCTTCTAGTCTTTCCTTGTGCAAATGAGAATAAAGATGATCCTTCTAATGAGGAGATACTATATATATATATATATATATATATATATATATATATTATTATTATTTTTTTTTTGGCCCAATTATCAGATATTTAAGTAATGAAAAAACTAGTTTTTGTAAAAAAAAAATTGGCTACAACTTATACAACAAAAAAATAAATAAAACCCGTTTCTGGCTTACTACTGTTCATTCTGCCTCCCAAAGATCACAGTAAGGCTCAGCGCAGATTTATGTAATTATTTTTTCTTCACTACCTAATAGTATAAAATTCTGTGTCAATATGATCATGCATCATTAAATTAATTAATTGAGATGTGTACTCTGTAAAATGGGGTCACTTATAGAGGTTCTGCTGTTCTGGCACCTCAGTGGGTCATGTCACCCACAAACCATAACAGTAAAATTTGCACTACAATATAACTCTCCTTCCCTTCTGAGCTTTGCACTGTGCCTCCAAAAGTAGTTCCCGATTACAAGAATGGTATTAGCCAAATCAGAAGAAATTTCACAACAAACTGTGAAATCCATTTTTTCCATTAGCCCTAATAAAAGTTAAAACTTTTGAACTAAAACGACATTTTAGTGGTAAAATGTAATTATTATTTCTTCACAGCCCAATGGTATTAATTTCCATGAGGCACATGTGGTGTCAACATGCTCACTGCAACCCTAGATGAATTCATTGAGAGGTTTAGTTTGTAAAATGATGTCACTTATGGGGGGTTTCTGCTGTTCTGGCACCTTAGGAATTCTGCTAATGTGATAGGGCACCCACAAACCAGTCTAGCAAAATCTGAACTCCAATGGTGCGTCTTACCTTCTGAGCTTTGCCCTGTGCCTCAAAAGTAGTGTTTGACCACATATGGGGTATTGGCATGCTCAGGAGAATTTGAACAACAAATTTGGGGTTTAATTCTCCCCTGTTATCCTCATGAAAATAAAAATTGGGGCTAAAAGCACAATTTTGTGGGAAAATTTAGATTTTTTATTTTTACGGATCTACGTTATAAACTTCTGTAAAGCACCAGGGGATTCAAGGTGCTAGCCACACACCTGGATACATTCCTTGGAGGGTCTAGTTTCCAAAATGGGGTCACTTGGGGGTTCACTGTTTAGGCACGTCAGGGGCTGTACAAATGCGATATGGTGTTAACTCTCGATTCCAGTCATTTTTGCGTTAAAAAAGTCAAATGGTGCTCCTTCCCTTCTGAGCCCTGCCATGCGCCCAAACAGTAGTTTTCCCCCACATATGGGGTATCGGAGTACTCAAGAGAAATTGCACAACAAAGTTTAAAGGTAGATTTTCTCCTGTTACCCTTGTGAAAATGAAAAATGTAAGACTAAAGTAAAGTTGTTGTGAAAAAAGTAAAATGTTCATTTTTTTTCTCTCCATATTGCATTACTTTCTGTGAAGCACCTGAAGGGTTAATAAACTTCTTATATGTGGTTTTGAGGTCTCAAAAATTGTGCTGATGTAAAGTAGACATTGGTAAATATTATTTATTAACTATTATGTGTGGCATAACTTTCTGGTTTAAGGACATAAGAATTAAAAGTTTGAAAATTGTGACATATTTCACTACATTTCTGATATTTTCACAAGTAAACACAACTCATATCAAAATCTTTTTACCATTATCATGAGGTACAATATTTCATGGGAAAACAGTCTCCAAATTAGCGTTCCAGAGTTTTTACCTCATAAAGTGACACTCTTCACATTTTAAAAAATTGGCCCAGTTATTAACGTATAAATTGGCTCGGTCCTTAAGGGTTAAATATAGAAAAAAAATATATTACATTTTGTTCACATGTTCCTCCCTTGATTCTGGTGTTCTGTTCTGTCACATGAGCAGAAATAAAAAAATCAGTGACCTGTCAGCAGTCTTCATTATCAATACCTAAGCAGAGCACCACATGAAGACCCCCCACAGGCTGCCCAGAGATAGAGCATATCATTAAGGCTGGTTTCCCACTTGCGTTGGGCAGAGCTGCGGTGGGCTGCGTAGATCTTCCATTAAGACCCGCCCACTGTCGCACCTCTTCCATTCAGCTCCGTCTACGTCAGCATGCATCCTATGTACCTATCTTTACCATTGGGTACGCAGGCCATGCGAATGTATGCGGATACCTTCGCATGCGTCATTTTGATGCTGCCCTGAACTGTGCGGAACGCAACATGTTGCATTTTGTTGCAGTCGGCGCAGCGTCAAAATTACGCATTCAGAGGCTTCCGCATACATTCACATGGCCTTCATACCCAATGTTAAAGATAGGTATGCAGGACACATGCCAACGTGGGCGGAGCTGAATGGAAGAGGTGCGACAGTGGGTGGGGCTTAACGGAGGAACTACGCAGCCCGCCGCAGCTCTGCCCAAAGCAAGTGTGAAACCAGCCTAACTCAAAACTGAAAATAAAGATTAAAAAACAACCACAAGACGGATTTTATCAACCAAGGTATCATTTTAATCAGTATAACGGCACCGACCTGACACTGTGTGTAGGTTACTGTGCACGATCCTGCTGATAGGTTCCCTTTAACCATAGGATTAAAATAACATGACCACCGTTTGTATGAAATAGCAATGGTCTACTCATCGGTGCTGGACTTTTCTCCAGAAGAGAATTACCATATTTTTTCAGACTATAGAGCGAACCTCAGTACAGGACACATTCCACATTTACAGCACAAAAGAATAGAAATATATTTCCTTCTAATTAAAATGAACCTGTCAGCAGATTTTGCCACTATAAGATGCTGCCACTGCCTGTCAGGGCTTATCTACAGCATTCTATAATGGTGTAGATAAGTCCCCGGTCCGACCTGCAAGTGAGGAAAAATAAGTTATATTATACTCACCCGGGGGGGTGGTCCTGTGCTGTCCGGTCCGATGGGTGTGGCAGCTCCAGGTCCGGCGTCTCCCATCTTCTTGCGACGACGCCCTCCTGCTTCTTCATTGCTCCCTGGCATCTGTTGAGGGCAGAGTAAAGTACTGCAGTTTGCAGGCGCTGGGCCTCTCTGACCTTTCCTGGCACCTGCGCTCGGCAGTACTTTGCTCTGCCCTCAACAGGACAGAGAAGTACGCCTGCGCCGGGGAGCGATGAAGCAACAGGAGGGCGTCTGGTCATTACAGGTTGTAAGCTTCTTTGAAGAGATGGGTTTTCAGGTTCCATTTGAAGGATCCAAATGGGGGATATTCAGGAGAAGTCTTGGAGGCTATTGGGTGAGGAGCAAATAAGCGTGGAGAAGAGAAGGAGGTATTGGAAGGACGGGAGATTACGTGAGGGAAGATATTGAGAGATTAGTTCAGAAATATACGGTGGAGACAGGTTATGGATGGCTTTGTAGGTCAGTGTTAGTAGCTTAAACTGAATACGCTGGGAAATTGGGAGCCAGTGAAGGGATTTGCAAAGAGGGGAAGCAGGAGTGTAGCGAGGAGAGAGATTAATTAGTCAGGCAGCAGAGTTAAGAACAGACTGGAGAGGTGAGAGAGTGTTAGAAGGTAGGCCACAAAGGAGGATGTTGCAGCAGTCGAGGTGGGAGATGGTAAGGGCATTCACAAGCATTTTGGTAGAGTGTGGGTTGAGGAAAGGACGGATTCTGGAAATATTTTTGAGCTGGAGGTGACAGAAGCGGCGAGAGCTTGGATGTGTGGTTTAAAGGACAGGGCAGAGTCAAGGGTTACTCCGAGGCAGCAGATTACCGGGACAGGAGAAAGTGTGAATTCATTTATTGTGATAGATAGATCAGGTAGGGAAGGTGTGCAAGATGGAGGAAAGATAATTAGTTCAGATTTGTCCACATTGAATTTGAGGAAGCGAGAGGTGAAGAAAGAGGATATGGCTGATAGACACTCTGGCATTCTGGAGAGCAGAGATGTGACATCTGGGCCAGAGAGGTAGATCTAAGTGTCATCAGCATAGAGATTGTACTGGAAGCCATAGGCCACTATGAGTTGTCCCAGGTCAAGGGTATAGATAGAGAAGGGGTCCTAGGACAGAGTCTTGAGGGACACCAACAGAGAGGGGGTGAGATGAAGAGGTAGTATGGGAGTAGGGAATGCTAAATGTGCGGTTGGTAAGGTATGAGGAGATCCAGGATAGGACAAGGTCTTTGACACCAAAGGAAGAGAGGATCTGTAGTAGGAGGCAGTGGTCAACTGTGTCGAAGGCAGAGGACAGGTCCAGAAGGAGGAGTATAGAGAATTGTTTGTTAGCTTTGGCTGTAAGTCGTTCGTAAGTTTGGTCAGGGCAGTCTCAGTGGAATGGTAGGGACGGAAGCCAGATTGTAGGTTGTCGAAGAGAGAGTTAGATGCAAGGTGAGAGAAAAGTTCACCGTGGACGTGCTGCTCAAGGAGTTTGGAAGCAAATGGGAGCAAAGATATGGGGCAATAGCTGGGCATAGTGCTCGGGTCAAAGGATGGCTTTTAGAGGATAGGTATGATTGTGGCATGTTTGAAAGCAGAGGGGAGGGTACCAGAAGTTAGTGATAGATTGAAGAGATGGGTTAGGGATGGGTTAAGTGTAGTGGTAAGGTTGGGGAGGAGGTGGAATGGGATGGGGTCAAGTGCACAAGTGGTGAGGTGTGATTTGGAGAGAAGATGAGCAAGCTGTCCTTCAGTGATTTTGGAGAAGGAAGTTATGGGGTTAGGGCATTTGTCTGGCATACAAAGGGGTTGTGGTGGTCGGACAACAAAGACTTGCCTTGTTTGGTCTATCTTATTTTTGAAGTGCGTGGCAAAGTCCTCGGCAGAAATTAGGGGAGTTGGAGGGGCAGTGGTGGGCAGAGGATGGACTTAAAGGTGTTGAACAACTGTTTGGGGTTGTGGGATAGGGAAGATACAAGGGATGTAAAGTAGGCCTGTTTAGCAGAATGCGAATGCGTTTTCTTCCAATGCCATTCTGCAATTCTGGATACTTGCCAAAGCTTTTTTTTTAGTGATGTTATTGTGCAGGGTTGTTTATTGATTCATCGCACTCTGCTATGCATGACAGGGGCAACTGATTCGATGGCTGATGCCAGAGTGGCATTGTAGAAACTAGTGGCAGTGTCTGTGTTGTGGAGTGAAGCTATGGAAGACAGTGGCTGAATAGAGTCAGAGGGTGTGCGAGGGTCTAGATGTGTGAGGTTTCTGGGGGGATGCGCATGTTCTTGGACATGGGTGACAGGTGTGGAGGACAGTGATGAGAAAGTGAGTAGATGGTGGTCAGATAGAGGGAGAGGGGAGGTTGTGAAGTTAGATAGGAAGCAGAAACGGGTGAAGACCAGGTCTAATGTGTGTCCGTCTGTGTGAGTTGCTGAGGAGGACCACTGATTAAGTCTAAAAGATGAAGTAAGGGGCAGGAGTTTGAAGGCTGTTGACTGGTGGGTGTCAATGGAGATGTTGAAGTCATCCATGATGATGGCGGGAATGTCAGCAGAGAGAAAGTGAAGAAGCCAGGAGGAGAATTGGTCAATAAAGGCACTAGTCGGGCCCGGAGGTCGGTATATGATGT
Source organism: Ranitomeya imitator (assembly GCF_032444005.1). Taxonomy (NCBI): domain Eukaryota; kingdom Metazoa; phylum Chordata; class Amphibia; order Anura; family Dendrobatidae; genus Ranitomeya; species Ranitomeya imitator. Next base: position 157,282,296 of record NC_091287.1, on the reverse strand, counting down.
TCATTTGGAGGCTGGAGGGAGAGTAGATGCGGACAGAGTGGACTTCAAGAGAGGGGAGGATAAGGGAGGGTAGAGGTGGGATTGGGTTAAAGGTACAGTTGGAAGAAAGAGAAGGCCCACTCCTCCACCATGTCTGTTGCCAGGGCGAGGAGTGTGGGTGAAGTGGAGGCCACGGTAACATAGCACTGCAGGGGTGGCTGTGTCAGAGGGTGTCAGCTATGTTTCGGTGAGGCCCAGGAAGGAAAGATTACGAGAGGTAAAGAGATTGTGAATCACGTGGAGTTTATTGCAGAGAGAAGGGTGGTGGGCATCAAGGGCACGGATTTGAGGTGGGCAAGATTTCGGATGTTTATGTTGGGAGTGATAGAAGGGGGTAATAATGGGAGGTATGAGAAGTGGGGGTCCAGGATTGTGAGATGTGTCGCCAGCAGTGAGGAGAAGAAGAGAGAGACAAAGCAAGTGGGAGGAGAGTGAGCGGCTTGTTTTGTTTTTTTTAATAAGAGAGCTCTGGGGTTGAGGAGCAAGTCAACGGAGGTCAGGTGGGGAGGCAGGAGGAAAGGAGAGATTGTTACTTGGTTAGAGGGTGCTAGGGTTTGGGGATAGTGCAGAAGAGTGAGGAGTAATGGAGTCAAAATACACATGGATACACCTAAATAAAATGGGAATGGTTGGTGATATCAACTTCCTGTTTGTGGCACATTAATACAGTATATGGGAGGGGGGAACTTTTCAAGATGGGTGGGGACCATGGCAGCCATTTTTAAGTCAGCCATTTTGGATCCAACTTTATTTTTTCCAATGGGAAGAGGGTCATGTGACACATCAAACTTATTGAGAATTTCACAAGAAAAACAATGGTGTGCATGGGTTTATTTATTCTTTCATTAGTTATTTACAACTTTCTCTTTGTTTACAGCCATTGACATGTCGTAGAGGTTAACATGTGAGGAGCTGATAGTGTTTATGTCTGGTGAATGCAGTACCCGAGTCATTGCACCAGATTTCAATGCAAGACACTTTACCCATGTTATTTAGGTGTATCCATATAAATGGCCCACACAATAAAGTTTGCCTCATCACTGAACATAATGTTCTGTGTAAACTGAAGGTCCTGTTCCAGCATCTCAATGAGGATGACCCAGATCGGCGTGCTGAATTTGCAGAATGGGAAAAAAAAAATTGGAACAGGACCCTCAGTTTACACAGAACATTATGCTCAGTGATGAGGCAAACTTTTTTTGTGTGGGTCATTTATATGGATACACCTAAATAACATGGGAATGGTGACAGTTTTCTTGCATAGGGTGTCTGTAAACATTGACAAATCCCCTGGCTCAGATGGCATTCATGGACGGATACTGAGGGAATTGAGCTCAATAATTGACAGACCACTGTATCTCATATTCTTAGACTCTCTTATAAGAGGGGTTGTGCCACAGGATTGGAGGATGGCTCATGTGGTACTGATATATATCGTAAGAAATCTAAGAAGGTGCATCCAGGCAACTACTGTCAGGTAAGCCTGACATCAGTAGTGTGCAAAATTTTTGAGGCATTATAAGATATGACCTGCAGAAATATATTGTAGATAATAATATCCAGCATGGATTTGTGGAGAATAAGTCGTATCTAACTAACATGTTGGGTTTCTATGAGGAGGTGAGTGCAAATCTGGATGTTGGTAATGTCGCTGATGTGATTTATCTGGACTTTGCAAAGTCACTTGATACTGTTCTACATAACAGCTTTATACTGAAGCTACAGAAGCAAGGACTGGGGGAAACTATATGCAGATGGATAAGGAAACAAAGAGATATCACAAATGGTACATTCTCTAAATGGGATATAGTCAGCAGTGCGGTACCGCAGGGATCTATGCTAGGACCTTTTTTTTTTTTAACCCCTTTATTAATGACCTTTTGGATGGGATTGAGAGTAAAGTGTCAGTCTTTGCTGACGACATCAAACTATGTAGGATATTAAAATCTGACCTTGACTTTACAATATTGCAAAATGATCTGGATAGATGTCTGAATTGGCAAACACTTGGCAAATGAGAGTTAATGTAGATAATTGTAGAGTAAAGGCCCCTTCACATTAAGCGACGCTGCAGCGATACCGACAACGATCCGGATCGCTGCAGCGTCGCTGTTTGGTCGCTGGAGAGCTGTCACACAGACAGCTCTCCAGCGACCAACGATCCCGAAGTCCCCGGGTAACCAGGGTAAACATCGGGTTACTAAGCGCAGGGCCGCGCTTAGTAACCCGATGTTTACCCTGGTTACCAGCGTAAAAGTAAAAAAAAAAAAACACTACATACTTACCTACCGCTGTCTGTCCCCGGCTCTCTGCTTCTCTGCACTCCTCCTGTACTGGCTGTGAGCACAGCGGCCGGAAAGCAGAGCGGTGACGTCACCGCTCTGCTTTCCGGCTGACTGACGCTCACAGCCAGTACAGGAGGAGTGCAGAGCACAGCGCCGGGGACAGACAGCGGTAGGTAAGTATGTAGTGTTTTTTTTTTTTTTACTTTTACGCTGGTAACCAGGGTAAACATCGGGTTACTAAGCGCGGCCCTGCGCTTAGTAACCCAATGTTTACCCTGGTTACCAGTGAAGACATCGCTGGATCGGTGTCACACACGCCGATCCAGCGATGTCCACGGGAGATCCAGCGACGAAATAAAGTTCTGGACTTTGTTCAGCGACCAACGATCTCCCAGCAGGGGCCTGATCGTTGGTCGCTGTCACACATAACGATTTTCTTAACGATATCGTTGCTACGTCACAAAAAGCAACAATATCGTTAACGATATCGTTATGTGTGAAGGTACCTTAATGCACCGAGGACGGAGTAATCCTATTGCTGCATATACATTAAATGGGATTATACGCGGGACTACAGAACAGGAGAAGGACTTGGGTATTCTCTTTACAAGTAATTTGAGCAGTAGTTCTCAATGTCAAGTAGCAGCCACAAAAGCAATCAAGATTTTAGGATGTATAAAAAGAGAGATAAAATCCTCTGATGAAGACAGAGGGCAGTGATTTCTTCCAGGCACCGCATGCCACGGAGCCTGGAAGAAATCATTAACATAAAGACAGAATATAACATTTCTTCACAACAAGACCATTAATATGAGGCAGAAAGGTAGGACTAGTGTAACATTTCTATAACTTGTATGCTCATATTAATAGGTCATATACAGTATGTCCCGGAGGGTGACAGATTCCCTTTAAAGCACCAATCCAGCATTTTTTTTATCTCACCGCTGGACTGGCGCCTTAAAATCCAAGACCTCTACCAACTATCTGATACTCATCTTCCGGCGTTTTCATCTGTTTTCGCCGCCGCTTGGCTCCATCTCCTAATCAATGTAAGTCTATGAGAGCCTCTTTCTAACCTCATTTTGCTTCTTTCTGTCTTTTATAGTCTTTCATTAAGCCCTTGTGACGTAGCTTCTAACTTCAGGCCAGTCAGAAGCTGCACTCATAAGTTTGAGCTGCGTGACTGGAGCTCTGCCAAAAAACAGTGAATACGCCAGAGGATAAGTTTATGACCCGGGCAGTGGACTTGCGCTTAAAGCAACACTCCAGCTGTGAAAAAATAAAACCCAGCTGGAGTGGTGCTTTAATCTACTATATAATTGTCTAAGGGTCACTTCTGTCTGTCTGTCCTTCTGTCTGTCATGGTTACTCATTCGCTGATTGGTCTCAGCAGCTGCCTGTCATGGCTGCCGCGATCAATCAGTGACGGGCACAGTCCGGAAGAAAATGGCCGCTCATTTCTCCCCACAGTCAGTGCCTGTCGCCCGCATAGTCCCCTCCGGTCACCGCTAACACAGGGTTAATGCCGGCGGTAACGGACCGCGTTATGCCGCGGGTAACGCACTCCGTTATCGCCGCTATTAACCCTGTGTGTCCCCAACTTTTTACTATTGATGCTGCGTATGCAGCATCAATAGTAAAACGATCTAATGTTAAAAATAATAATAATAATAAAAAAAACCTTATTCTCACCTTCCGCCGTCGCATCGTCTCCTCGGCACTGCAAGCGGCAGGTTCCGCTTCCAAAGATGCTATGGGAGAAGGACCTTCCATGACGTCACGGTCATGTGACCGCAACGTCACGGAAGGTCCTGCGCTCATACCAATCCTGGGACCGGACACCGCACACAAGCGACGGAACTACAATGGGCTCTTCGGATGGTGAGTATGTTTCTTTTTTATTTTTTAACCTGTTACATACGTGACTGGGCAATATACTACCTGGCTGGGCAATATACTACGTGTCTGTGCTGTATACTACGTGACTGGGCAATATACTACGTGGCTCTGTGCTGTATACTACGTCGCTGTGCAATATACTTTGTCGCTGTGCAATATAAAAGAGGTCTGGATACACATCCCTAAACCAGGGATTCAAGCTTGAGGAGGCTAATTTGCATATTGCAGGTGCCTTCTGGGAAAAGCAAAGAGTCTCCCTAAGCTAGAAGATCGTTGGGTACAGTCGGGACCAGCTGCTTGGAAAGCATCACCAAACCAGGGATTCAAGCTTGAGGAGGCTAATTTGCATATTCCAGGTGCCTTCTGGGAAAAGCGAAGAGTCTCCCTAAGCTAGAAGATCGTTGGGTACAGCCGGGACCAGCTGCTTGGAAAGCATCACCAAACCAGGGATTCAAGCTTGAGGAGGCTAATTTGCATATTCCAGGTGCCTTCTGGGAAAAGCGAAGAGTCTCCCTAAGCTAGAAGATCGTTGGGTACAGCCGGGACCAGCTGTTTGGAAAGCATCACCAAACCGCGCGCCTTACGGCGCGCAAATTTTTGCCTGTAGGGCATTATTGCGAGAGAGCTTGGCTGAGTAGATTACACAAGAAGGAAAACACACAGCAAGTCAACAGGATCTAGGAGCAACATGGCAGATGTGACAACCTACATGGTGAGCTGCAGCATGTGCTACATGTTCACAGATCGACCAGAAGAAGAATCAAATTTCACCTGTCAGAAGTGTAGACTAGTGGCCCTTTTAGAAGAAAAGGTGCGGGGTCTGGAAGAAAGAATAGCAACTTTGAAACTCATCAAAGAGAATGAAGACTTTCTAGACAGAACAGAAGCATCTCTACTGGTCACAGAAGGTGAAAAAAGTGTCAGAGAACCTCCAAAAGCAGATGAGTGGAAGCATGTGACCAAAAGAAGCAAGAAGACCATGGAGAAATCACCAACCACACAACTGAAGAACCGATATCAAATCTTTGTAGAGGATGAAGATGGCACACCTAAGGATGAAGCAATACCAGCAAGCAAAAAAGAAAAGGGCACACAGCAACAAGTGACAGCAAAAAGTACAGCCAAGAAGCAACGAAGAGTGGTGGTGGTGGGAGACTCACTACTGAGAGGCACAGAAGCAGCCATCTGCAGACCGGACATAACTGCAAGAGAAGTATGCTGCCTTCCAGGTGCGATGATCAAGGATGTGACCGATAGGATACCAAAGCTCTTCAGCTCCAAGGACGTCCACTGTTATGAAAGGCAATTCAGTACTACAATGGACATAGCGGTCAGAGCACATACAGTGATCTGACAATAACCCAAAATCATAGAACGAGCTCTGAGACGTGGGAACTCTGCAGACCGCAATCCCTAATCCTCTCCAAACAACACTAGAGGCAGCCGTGGATTGCGCCTAACTCTGCCTAGGCAACTCGGCACAGCCTGAGAAACTAACTAGCCTGAAGATAGAAAATAAGCCTACCTTGCCTCAGAGAAATACCCCAAAGGAAAAGGCAGCCCCCCACATATAATGACTGTGAGTTAAGATGAAAAGACAAACGTAGAGATGAAATAGATTCAGCAAAGTGAGGCCCGACTTTCTTAACAGATCGAGGATAGAAAAGGTAACTTTGCGGTCTACACAAAACCCTAAAGAAAACCACGCAAAGGGGGCAAAAAGACCCTCCGTACCGAACTAACGGCACGGAGGTACACCCTTTGCGTCCCAGAGCTTCCAGCAACAAATTAGACAAGCTGGACAGAAAAAATAGCAAACAAATAGCAAAGAAGAACTTAGCTATGCAGAGCAGCAGGCCACAGGAATGATCCAGGGAAAAGCAAGTCCAACACTGGAACATTGACAGGAAGCCAGAATAAAAGCATTAGGTGGAGTTAAGTAGAGAAGCACCTAACGACCTCACCAGATCACATGAGGGAGGAAACTCAGAAGCCGCAGTACCACTTCCCTCCACCAACAGAAGCTCACAGAGAGAATCAGCCGAAGTACCACTTGTGACCACAGGAGGGAGCTCTGCCACAGAATTCACAACAGTACCCCCCCCTTGAGGAGGGGTCACCGAACCCTCACCAGAGCCCCCAGGCCAACCAGGATGAGCCACATGAAAGGCACGAACAAGATCGGGAGCATGGACATCAGAGGCAAAAACCCAGGAATTATCTTCCTGAGCATAACCCTTCCATTTAACCAGATACTGGAGTTTCCGTCTAGAAACACGAGAATCCAAAATCTTCTCCACAATATACTCCAACTCCCCCTCCACCAAAACCGGGGCAGGAGGATCAACAGATGGAACCATAGGTGCCACGTATCTCCGCAACAATGACCTATGGAATACGTTATGTATGGAAAAAGAATCTGGAAGGGTCAGACGAAAAGACACAGGATTAAGAACCTCAGAAATCCTATACGGACCAATGAAACGAGGTTTAAACTTAGGAGAGGAAACCTTCATAGGAATATGACGAGAAGATAACCAAACCAGATCCCCAACACGAAGTCGGGGACCCACACGGCGTCTGCGATTAGCGAAACGTTGAGCCTTCTCCTGGGACAAGGTCAAATTGTCCACTACATGAGCCCAAATCTGCTGCAACCTGTCCACCACAGTATCCACACCAGGACAGTCCGAAGACTCAACCTGTCCTGAAGAGAAACGAGGATGGAACCCAGAATTGCAGAAAAATGGCGAAACCAAGGTAGCCGAGCTGGCCCGATTATTAAGGGCGAACTCAGCCAAAGGCAAAAAGGACACCCAGTCATCCTGATCGGCAGAAACAAAGCATCTCAGATATGTTTCCAAGGTCTGATTGGTTCGTTCGGTCTGGCCATTAGTCTGAGGATGGAAAGCCGAGGAAAAAGACAAGTCAATGCCCATCCTACCACAAAAGGCTCGCCAAAACCTTAAAACAAACTGGGAACCTCTGTCAGAAACGATATTCTCTGGAATTCCATGTAAACGAACCACATGCTGGAAGAACAATGGCACCAAATCAGAGGAGGAAGGCAATTTAGACAAGGGTACCAGATGGACCATCTTAGAAAAGCGATCACAGACCACCCAAATGACTGACATCTTTTGAGAAACGGGAAGATCAGAAATAAAATCCATAGAGATATGTGTCCAAGGCCTCTTCGGGACCGGCAAGGGCAAAAGCAACCCACTGGCACGAGAACAGCAGGGCTTAGCACGAGCACAAATCCCACAGGACTGCACAAAAACACGCACATCCCGCGACAGAGACGGCCACCAAAAGGATCTAGCCACCAACTCTCTGGTACCAAAGATTCCAGGATGACCAGCCAACACCGAACAATGAACCTCAGAGATAACTTTATTGGTCCACCTATCAGGGACAAACATTATCTCCGCTGGACAACGATCAGGTTTATTAGCCTGAAATTTTTGCAGCATCCGCCGCAAATCAGGGGAGATGGCAGACACAATTACTCCTTCCTTGAGGATACCCGCCGGCTCAGACAAACCCGGAGAGTCGGGCACAAAACTCCTAGACAGAGCATCCGCCTTCACATTTTTAGAGCCCGGAAGGTACGAAATCACAAAGTCAAAACGGGCAAAAAACAGCGACCAACGAGCCTGTCTAGGATTCAACCGCTTAGCAGACTCAAGATAAGTCAAGTTCTTATGATCAGTCAATACCACCACGCGATGCTTAGCTCCTTCAAGCCAATGACGCCACTCCTCGAATGCCCACTTCATGGCCAGCAACTCTCGGTTGCCCACATCATAATTTCGCTCAGCAGGCGAAAACTTCCTGGAAAAAAAAGCGCATGGCTTCATCACTGAGCAATCAGAACCTCTCTGCGACAAAACAGCCCCTGCTCCAATCTCAGAAGCATCAACCTCGACCTGGAACGGAAGAGAAACATCTGGTTGACACAACACAGGGGCAGAAGAAAAACGACGCTTCAAGTCTTGAAAAGCTTCCACAGCAGCAGAAGACCAATTGACCAAATCAGCACCCTTCTTGGTCAAATCGGTCAATGGTTTGGCAATACTAGAAAAATTGCAGATGAAGCGACGATAAAAATTAGCAAAGCCCAGGAACTTTTGCAGACTTTTCAGAGATGTCGGCTGAGTCCAATCATGGATGGCTTGGACCTTAACAGGATCCATCTCGATAGTAGAAGGGGAAAAGATGAACCCCAAAAATGGAACCTTCTGCACACCAAAGAGACACTTTGATCCCTTCACAAACAAAGAATTAGCATGCAGGACCTGAAAAACTGTTCTGACCTGCTTCACATGAGACTCCCAATCATCCGAGAAGATCAAAATGTCATCCAAGTACACAATCAGGAATTTATCCAGGTACTCTCGGAAGATGTCATGCATAAAGGACTTAAACACTGATGGAGCATTGGCAAGTCCGAATGGCATCACTAGATACTCAAAATGACCCTCGGGCGTATTAAATGCAGTTTCCATTCATCTCCTCGCCTGATTCGCACCAGATTATACGCACCACGAAGATCTATCTTGGTGAACCAACTAGCCCCCTTAATCCGAGCAAACAAATCAGATAACAATGGCAAGGGGTACTGAAGTTTAACCGTGATCTTATTTAGAAGGCGGTAATCTATACAAGGTCTCAGGGAACCATCCTTCTTGGCTACAAAAAAGAACCCTGCTCCTAATGGTGACGATGACGGTCGAATATGCCCCTTCTCCAGGGGTTCCTTCACATAACTGCGCATAGCGGCGTGCTCAGGCACGGATAAATTAAACAGTCGACCTTTTGGGAATTTACTACCAGGAATCAAATTGATAGTACAATCACAATCCCTATGCGAGGTAGGGCATCGGACTTGGGCTCATCAAATACATCCCGGTAATCAGACAAGAACTCTGGAACCTCAGAAGGGGTGGATGACGAAATTGACAGAAATGGAACATCACCATGTACCCCCTGACAACCCCAGCTGGACACCGACATGGATTTCCAATCTAATACTGGATTATGGGCTTGTAGCCATGGCAACCCCAACACGACCACATCATGCAGATTATGCAACACCAGAAAGCGAATAACCTCCTGATGTGCAGGAGCCATGCACATGGTCAGCTGGGTCCAGTATTGAGGCTTATTCTTGGCCAAAGGCGTGGCATCAATTCCTCTCAATGGAATAGGACACTGCAAGGGCTCTAAGAGAAACCCACAACGCTTAGCATACTCCAAGTCCATCAAATTCAGGGCAGCGCCTGAATCCACAAATGCCATGACAGAATACGATGACAAAGAGCAGATCAAGGTAACGGACAGAAGAAATTTTGACTGTACCGTACCAATGGTGGCAGACCTAGCGAACCGCTTAGTGCGCTTAGGACAATCAGAGATAGCATGAGTGGAATCACCACAGTAGAAACACAGCCCATTCAGACGTCTGTGTTCTTGCCGTTTAACTCTTGTCAAAGTCCTATCGCACTGCATAGGCTCAGGTTTAAGCTCAGGTAATACCGCCAAATGGTGCACAGATTTACGCTCACGCAAGCGTCGACCGATCTGAATGGCCAAAGACATAGACTCATTCATAGGAAATCCCACCATGACATCCTTAAGGGCTTCAGAGAGACCCTTTCTGAACATAGCTGCCAGCGCAGATTCATTCCATTGAGTGAGCACGGACCACTTTCTAAATTTCTGACAATATACCTCTATCTCATCCTGACCCTGACAAAGAGCCAGCAAATTTTTCTCTGCCTGATCCACTGAATTAGGTTCATCGTACAGCAATCCGAGCGCCAGGAAAAACGCATCGATATTACTCAATGCAGGATCTCCTGGCGCAAGAGAAAATGCCCAGTCCTGAGGGTCACCGCGCAAAAAAGAAATAACAATCAAAACCTGTTGAACTGGATCACTAGAGGAGCGAGGTTTCAAGGCCAGAAATAATTTACAATTATTTTTGAAACTCAGAAACTTAGTTCTATCTCCAAAAAAAACAAATCAGGAATAGGAATTCTTGGTTCCAACATAGCTTTCTGATCAATAGTGTCTTGAATCTTTTGTACTCTTGCCGAGAGCTGATCCACAAATGAAGACAGACTTCTAATTTCCATCGCTACACCTGTGTACTGAACCACCCAAATGTCTAGGGGAAAAAAAAGGCAAAACACAGTGCAAAGAAAAAAAAATGGTCTCAGAACTTCTTTTTTCCCTCTATTGAGAATCATTAGTACTTTTGGCTTCCTGTACTGTTATAAAAGGCAATTCAGTACTACAATGGACATAGCGGTCAGAGCACATACAGTGATCTGACAATAACCCAAAATCATAGAACGAGCTCTGAGACGTGGGAACTCTGCAGACCGCAATCCCTAATCCTCTCCAAACAACACTAGAGGCAGCCGTGGATTGCGCCTAACTCTGCCTAGGCAACTCGGCACAGCCTGAGAAACTAACTAGCCTGAAGATAGAAAATAAGCCTACCTTGCCTCAGAGAAATACCCCAAAGGAAAAGGCAGCCCCCCACATATAATGACTGTGAGTTAAGATGAAAAGACAAACGTAGAGATGAAATAGATTCAGCAAAGTGAGGCCCGACTTTCTTAACAGATCGAGGATAGAAAAGGTAACTTTGCGGTCTACACAAAACCCTAAAGAAAACCACGCAAAGGGGGCAAAAAGACCCTCCGTACCGAACTAACGGCACGGAGGTACACCCTTTGCGTCCCAGAGCTTCCAGCAACAAATTAGACAAGCTGGACAGAAAAAATAGCAAACAAATAGCAAAGAAGAACTTAGCTATGCAGAGCAGCAGGCCACAGGAATGATCCAGGGAAAAGCAAGTCCAACACTGGAACATTGACAGGAAGCCAGAATAAAAGCATTAGGTGGAGTTAAGTAGAGAAGCACCTAACGACCTCACCAGATCACATGAGGGAGGAAACTCAGAAGCCGCAGTACCACTTCCCTCCACCAACAGAAGCTCACAGAGAGAATCAGCCGAAGTACCACTTGTGACCACAGGAGGGAGCTCTGCCACAGAATTCACAACAGTCCACCCATTTCTTCTGATACATGTTGGCACCAATGACACGGCAAGGAAGGACCTACCGACAATCTGCAAAGACTTTGAAGAGTTGGGGAAGAAAGTAAAGGAACTGGATGCACAGGTAGTTTTTTCTTCTATCCTTCCAGTAGACGGGCATGGCACCAGGAGATGCAACAGGATCCTTGATGCAAACAACTGGCTAAGACGATGGTGCAGACAACAAGGATTCGGATTCCTGGACCACGGTGTGAATTACTGGTACGATGGACTCCTCACCAGAGACGGACTACACCTCAACAAACCTGGGAAACACACATTCGCCAGAAGACTCGCTACACTCATCAGGAGGGCGTTAAACTAGAAGAAGAGGGGACGGGAAGAAAAACATTAGACTTGAACAAAGAAGATCCAGGAAAACATACTCAGATGGGAGGTAAAAACATTTCTAAAACAATCCACAGTGAGGAGATTGGAACAAAACAAAATCCTCTAAACTGCATGCTCGCAAACGCCAGAAGCCTGACAAACAAGATGGAAGAACTAGAAGCAGAAATATCTACAGGTAACTTTGACATAGTGGGAATAACCGAGACATGGTTAGATGAAAGCTATGACTGGGCAGTTAACTTACAGGGTTACAGTCTGTTTAGAAAGGATCGTAAAAATCGGAGAGGAGGAGGGGTTTGTCTCTATGTAAAGTCTTGTCTAAAGTCCACTTTAAGGGAGGATATTAGCGAAGGAAATGAGGATGTCGAGTCCATATGGGTCGAAATTCATGGAGGGAAAAATGGTAACAAAATTCTCATTGGGGTCTGTTACAAACCCCCAAATATAACAGAAACCATGGAAAGTCTACTTCTAAAGCAGATAGATGAAGCTGCAACCCATAATGAGGTCCTGGTTATGGGGGACTTTAACTACCCGGATATTAACTGGGAAACAGAAACCTGTGAAACCCATAAAGGCAACAGGTTTCTGCTAATAACCAAGAAAAATTATCTTTCACAATTGGTGCAGAATCCAACCAGAGGAGCAGCACTTTTAGACCTAATACTATCTAATAGACCTGACAGAATAACAAATCTGCAGGTGGTTGGGCATCTAGGAAATAGCGACCACAATATTGTGCAGTTTCACCTGTCTTTCACTAGGGGGACTTGTCAGGGAGTCACAAAAACACTGAACTTTAGGAAGGCAAAGTTTGACCAGCTTAGGCTACGTTCACACTAGCGTTGAGCGCCGCTGCGTCGGCGACGCGACGCACAATGCACCGAAAAACGCGTGCAAACGCACGCAAAAACGCTGCGTTTTTTGACGCGTGCGTCGTTTTTTGACGAAAATCGGACGCAAGAAAAATGCAACTTGTTGCGTTTTCTTGGTCCGACGCTAGCGTCAAAAAAGACGCACGTGTCGGAAAACGCAACAAGCAAAAACGCATGCGTCCCCCATGTTAAACATAGGGGCGCATGACGCGTGCGTCGCGGCTGCGTCGCCCGACGCTAGCGCGACGCACACTAGCCGAACGCTAGTGTGAACGTAGCCTTAGAGATGCCCTTAATCTGGTAGACTGGGACAATATCCTCAGAAATAAGAATACAGATAATAAATGGGAAATGTTTAAGAACATCCTAAATAGGCAGTGTAAGCGGTTTATACCTTGTGGGAATAAAAGGACTAGAAATAGGAAAAACCCAATGTGGCTAAACAAAGAAGTAAGACAGGCAATTAACAGTAAAAAGAAAGCATTTGCACTACTAAAGCAGGATGGCACCATTGAAGCTCTAAAAAACTATAGGGAGAAAAATACTTTATCTAAAAAACTAATTAAAGCTGCCAAAAAGGAAACAGAGAAGCACATTGCTAAGGAGAGTAAAACTAATCCCAAACTGTTCTTCACCTATATCAATAGTAAAAGTTTAAAAACTGAAAATGTAGGCCCCTTAAAAAATAGTGAGGAAAGAATGGTTGTAGATGACGAGGAAAAAGCTAACATATTAAACACCTTCTTCTCCACGGTATTCACGGTGGAAAATGAAATGCTAGGTGAAATCCCAAGAAACAATGAAAACCCTATATTAAGGGACACAAATCTAACCCAAGAAGAGGTGCGAAACCGGCTAAATAAGATTAAAATAGATAAATCTCCGGGTCCGGATGGCATACACCCACGAGTACTAAGAGAACTAAGTAATGTAATAGATAAACTATTATTTCTTATTTTTAGGGACTCTATAGCGACAGGGTCTGTTCCGCAGGACTGGCGCATAGCAAATGTGGTGCCAATATTCAAATAGGGCTCTAAAAGTGAACCTGGAAATTATAGGCCAGTAAGTCTAACCTCTATCGTTGGTAAAATATTTGAAGGGTTTCTGAGGGATGTTATTCTGGATTATCTCAATGAGAATAACTGTTTAACTCCATATCAGCATGGGTTTATGAGAAATCGCTCCTGTCAAACCAATCTAATCAGTTTTTATGAAGAGGTAAGCTATAGGCTGGACCACGGTGAGTCATTGGACGTGGTATATCTCGATTTTTCCAAAGCGTTTGATACCGTGCCGCACAAGAGGTTGGTACACAAAATGAGAATGCTTGGTCTGGGGGAAAATGTGTGTAAATGGGTTAGTAACTGGCTTAGTGATAGAAAGCAGAGGGTGGTTATAAATGGTATAGTCTCTAACTGGGTCGCTGTGACCAGTGGGGTACCGCAGGGGTCAGTATTGGGACCTGTTCTCTTCAACATATTCATTAATGATCTGGTAGAAGGTTTACACAGTAAAATATCGATATTTGCAGATGATACAAAACTATGTAAAGCAGTTAATACAAGAGAAGATAGTATTCTGCTACAGATGGATCTGGATAAGTTGGAAACTTGGGCTGAAAGGTGGCAGATGAGGTTTAACAATGATAAATGTAAGGTTATACACATGGGAAGAAGGAATCAATATCACCATTACACACTGAATGGGAAACCACTGGGTAAATCTGACAGGGAGAAGGACTTGGGGATCCTAGTTAATGATAAACTTACCTGGAGCAGCCAGTGCCAGGCAGCAGCTGCCAAGGCAAACAGGATCATGGGGTGCATTAAAAGAGGTCTGGATACACATGATGAGAGCATTATACTGCCTCTGTACAAATCCCTAGTTAGACCGCACATGGAGTACTGTGTCCAGTTTTGGGCACCGGTGCTCAGGAAGGATATAATGGAACTAGAGAGAGTACAAAGGAGGGCAACAAAATTAATAAAGGGGATGGGAGAACTACAATACCCAGATAGATTAGCGAAATTAGGATTATTTAGTCTAGAAAAAAGACGACTGAGGGGCGATCTAATAACCATGTATAAGTATATAAGGGGACAATACAAATATCTCGCTGAGGATCTGTTTATACCAAGGAAGGTGACAGGCACAAGGGGGCATTCTTTGCGTCTGGAGGAGAGAAGGTTTTTCCACCAACATAGAAGAGGATTCTTTACTGTTAGGGCAGTGAGAATCTGGAATTGCTTGCCTGAGGAGGTGGTGATGGCGAACTCAGTCGAGGGGTTCAAGAGAGGCCTGGATGTCTTCCTGGAGCAGAACAATATTGTATCATACAATTATTAGGTTCTGTAGAAGGACGTAGATCTGGGGATTTATTATGATGGAATATAGGCTGAACTGGATGGACAAATGTCTTTTTTCGGCCTTACTAACTATGTTACATGTTACTATGTTACTATGTTACATGATGAGAGCATTATACTGCCTCTGTACAAATCCCTAGTTAGACCGCACATGGAGTACTATGTCCAGTTTTGGGCACCGATGCTCAGGAAGGATATAATGGAACTAGAGAGAGTACAAAGGAGGGCAACAAAATTAATACAGGGGATGGGAGAACTACAATGCCCAGATAGATTAGCGAAATTAGGATTATTTAGTCTAGAAAAAAGACGACTGAGGGGCGATCTAATAACCATGTATAAGTATATAAGGGGACAATACAAATATCTCGCTGAGGATCTGTTTATACCAAGGAAGGTGACGGGCACAAGGGGGCATTCTTTGCGTCTTGAGGAGAGAAGGTTTTTCCACCAACATAGAAGAGGATTCTTTACTGTTAGGGCAGTGAGAATCTGGAATTGCTTGCCTGAGGAGGTGGTGATGGCGAACTCAGTCGAGGGGTTCAAGAGAGGCCTGGATGTCTCCTGGAGCAGAACAATATTGTATCATACAATTATTAGGTTCTGTAGAAGGACGTATATCTGGGGATTTATTATGATGGAATATAGGCTGAACTGGATGGACAAATGTCTTTTTTCGGCCTTACTAACTATGTTACTATGTTACTATGATACTACGTGGCTAGGCAATATACTACGTGGCTCTGTGCTGTATATTACCTGGCTGTGCAATATACTATGTGGCTGGGCAATATACTACGTGACTGGGCAATATACTACGTGACTGGGCAATATACTACGTGGCTGGGCAATATACTACGTGACTAAGCAATATACTACGTGGCTGGACAATATACTACGTGGCTGGACAATATACTACGTGGCTGGGCAATATACTATGTGTCTGCTGTATACTACGTGGCTGGGCAATATACTACGTGTCTGTGCTGTATACTACGTGACTTGGCAATATACTACATGGCTCTGTGCTGTATACTACGTGGCTCTGTGCTGTATATTACGTGGCTGTGCAATATACTACGTGACTGGGCAATATACTACGTGACTGAGCAATATACTATGTGGCTGGGCAATATACTGCGTGGCTGGGCAATATTCTAGGTGGCTGGGCAGTATTCTACATGGCTGGGCAATATACGACGTGGCTGGGCAATATACAATGTGGCTGGCCAATATACTACGTGGCTGGCCAATATACTACGTGGCTGGACAATATACTACGTGGCTGGGCAATATACTACGTGGCTGGGCAATATTCTACGTGGCTGGCCAATATACACGTGGCTGGCCAATATACTACGTGACTGGGCAATATAGTACGTGGCTGGGCAATATACTACGTGGCTAGGCAATATAGTATGTGGCTGGGCAATTAGTATGTGACTGGGCAATATAGTATGTGACTGGGCAATATACTACGTAGACATGCATATTCTAGAATACCCGATGCGTTAGAATCGGGCCACCATCTAGTAATTTAATAATTATCTATTTATTATTGTGAAGTTAATTACGGCTTGGAATAAATGTCTGCAGTCACTTCATGTGACTGCAGACTGCCAAATCATGACAGGGAGCACCTGCTGCATGAGCCCCTAATATCACAAGCGTTATCAGGCGGTCATGAGACCCCATGTTTGATTTGTGCATGTATCGACTAGAAAGGTTTAATTTCTCACAATAGAACTGAGAGAAGCCGAAAGAGTCGTCACATGACCATCTGCTTGAATCTGTGATACTGGGGCCATTATTACTATACATGGGGAGACTCAGGGGACATTATTAAATGTTAAGTGGGCACTTAAGTATTATTGTTATAGGGGCACTCAGAGTATTGTGACCATGAGAGTTGCATATGGGGTATTATTACTTTTTAGGGTCAAAATGTGGAGGGCACTAGCACAGGGCATTAATATTTTTTTAATTGGGAAATTTACCATCTAGAGAGGCCAAAGATGGAATTATTACTATGTAAGGGGCACAGTGGTGGCAGTATTATGTGGGGCGGTAAGAGGAGTAGTTATTGTACCACACAGCAGGTACAGTAATAAGGATGCATATGGCAGCAGTGGCTCAGCATTGTGGTATCAGCAGAATGAGTAGTTTGCACAGGTTGGGCATAGATATGGACGGTGCAGGAAATGTGAGAAGTCATACATGTATACTCTGCAGATGAGTCCTGGCTGGAGAAGTCGTCATGTCGGTCTGGGCCAGATGGAAAATAGGGGAAAAGTGAACTATTCCTTCAGAAAGAACGTCAGTGGTAAGTTACCATCTGTAACTGTGCTGTGATCTCTTATATATTGTGTAAGACTAGTATCTACCACTATCTTGTCTCCATATAGTAATATCAGTGTTCACTTTTGTATAAAGATCTGTTTTCAATCACAGCGCAGTCATCTGCTGATGTTTTTCTATACTCACAATTAGGGCGCGCCACCGTAGCTGTAGTCAGGATTACCTGGTTAGGGTCCCACTCAGATTTATCACTCCCCCTAAGCTGAAACCCTAGCTACGCCTCTGACGGGCTGCACCATGTATCCTGATCTGTTCCTGTACTAACTTCTGCAGACAAAGTTTAACCCATATTCAAAGAGAGTCATCCGTTCTCAGTTCGTTGGATGGGTTGGAAAAGAAGTGGATGAAAAGTAAAGAAAGCTGCATGTGTCCTATAAAAAGATACAAAGACTTTTTTGTCTTTACTTGTATACTAGTTTAAAAAAAGTTTAGTTACTCTTTAAAATATTTTAACAAGTTCTTTGTATGGCTCTGAAAAAGAGCACCTATCATATTACTCAGAATTGGATTACATCTTCATGAAAACTAATAGAAGGTAGTGACAGACACATAAATGAGGATCAGGCTAGAACAATTAGTGCATCTTTCATCCTCGACTCTACTTTCATTGATAGGGATAGAATAAACCATAGACAATCATGTAAATGAGACGTGGACAGTAATATAGTATAAGGGCTTGTTTTCACTTGCGAGGAACACGTCCGTGTCTCGCATGTGGAAACGAAGCTCTGGTGCCGGCACTCCAGAGCGGAGCGTGCGGCTGCATGTGTTCCTATGCGGCCGCACGCTCCGCTCCACAGTGCCGGCACCAGAGCTTCGCTTCCACATGCGAGACACGGACGTGTTCCTCGCAAGTGAAAACAAGCCCTTAGAACGGTACACCACAGACATTTTAATCCAGAATGAAAGTCGGAGATTCGAGGAAGATCAGAAGTTCGTAGTTCGGATCATAAATGATGCCAACTGGCGATCCGGCAGCGTTATTCCAATGACCCGCCGAGCAGCGTCCGGGAAACCTAAGTCTTTGGGTTCCGGGGAGAGTATGGTTGCAAAGCTGAAACTTAAACTATTTTAACAATTCAAACCCCTAAACAAGCTCTGAAGTGTTTAATATTATTAAAGAAATATTTAATCAGGAGTGAAACAATCATAGGAGATATACACTGTGTGCAGAATTATTAGGCAAGTTGTATTTTAGAGGATTATTTTTACTATTGATCAACAACTATGTTCTCAATCAACCCAAAAGACACAGAAATATCAAAGCTTAATATTTTTGGAAGTTGGAGTGGCTTTTTTTTTTAGATTTGGCTATCTTAGGAGGATATCTGTTTGTGCAGGTAATTATAAGGCTGCCGTCACACTATCAGTATTTGGTCAGTATTTTACATCAGTATTTGTAAGCCAAAACCAGGAGTGGAACAATTAGAGGAAAAGTATAATAGAAACATATGCACCATTTCTGCATTTATCACCCACTCCTGGTTTTGACTTAGAATTACTGATGTAAAATACTGACCTAATACTGCTAGTGTGACGGCAGCCTTAAGGTACCTTCACACATAACGATATTGTTAACGATATCGTTGCATTTTGTGACGTAGCAACGATATCGTTAATGAAATCGTTATGTGTGACAGCGACCAACGATCAGGCCCCTGCTGGGAGATCGTTGGTCGCTGAAGAAAGTCCAGAACTTTATTTTTGTCGCTGGATCTCCCGCGGACATTGCTGAATCGGCGTGTGTGACACCGATCCAGCGATGTCTTCACTGGTAACCAGGGTAAACATCGGGTAACTAAGCGCAGGGCCGCGCTTAGTAACCCGATGTTTACCCTGGTTACCATCCTAAAAGTAAAAAAAAACAAACACTACATACTTACCTACCGCTGTCTGTCCCCGGCGCTGTGCTCTGCACTCCTCCTGTACTGGCTGTGAGCGTCGGTCAGCCGGAAAGCAGAGCGGTGACGTCACCGCTCTGCTTTCCGGCCGCTGTGCTCACACAGACAGTACAGGAGGAGTGCAGAGAAGCAGAGCGCTGGGGACAGACAGCGTTAGGTAAGTATGTACTGTTTGTTTTTTTTACTTTTAGGATGGTAACCAGGGTAAACATCGGGTTACTAAGCGCGGCCCTGCGCTTAGTTACCCAATGTTTACCCTGGTTACCGGCATCGTTGGTCGCTGGAGAGCGGTCTGTGTGACAGCTCTCCAGCGACCAAACAGCGACGCTGCAGCGATCCGGATCGTTGTCGGTATCGCTGCAGCGTCGCTTAATGTGAAGGGGCCTTTACTGTGCAGAATTATTAGGCAACTTAATAAAAAACAAATATATTCCCATCTCACTTGTTTGTTTTCACCAGGTAAACCAATATAACTGAACAAAATTTAGAAATAAACATTTATGACATGCAAAAACACAACCAAAAAAATTAGTGACCAATATAGCCACCTTTCTTTATGATGACACTCAATAGCTTTCTATCCATATATTCTGTCAGTTGCTTGATCTGTTTACAATCAACATTGCGTTCAGCAGCCACCACAGTCTCCCAGACACTGTTCCGAGAGGTGGACTGTTTTCCCTCCCTGTAGATCTCACATTTTATGAGGGACCACAGGTTCTCTTTGGGGTTCAGATCACGTGAACAAGGGGGCCATGTCATTTTTTCTTCTTTCGGACCTTTACTGGCCAGTCACGCTGTGGAGTAGTTGGAGGCATGTGATGGAGCATTGCCCTGAATGAAAATCTTGTTTTTCTTGAATGATACCGACTTTTTCCTGTACTACTGCTTGAAGAAGTTGTCTTCCAGAGACTGGCAGTAGGTCTGGGAGTTGAGCTTCACTCCATCCTCAACCCGAAAAGATCCCACAAGTTAATCTTTAATGATACCAGCCCATACCAGTACCCCACCTCCACCTTGCTGGCGTCTGAGTCGGCCCATCAAGAGTCACTCTCATTTCATCAGTCCATAAAACCTTTGAAAAATCAGTCTTAAGATATTTCTTGGCCCAGTCTTGACGTTTTATCTTATCTTTCTTGTTCAAAGGTGGTCGTTTTTCAGCCTTTCCTACCTTGGCCATGTCCCTGAGTATTGCACACCTTGTGCTTTTTGTTACTCCAGTAACGTTTCTGCTCTGAAATATGGCAAAACTGGTGGAAAATGGCATCTTGGCAGCTTCACGCTTGATTTTCCTCAATTCATGGGCAGTTATTTTGCGCCTTTGTTGCCCAACACGCTTCTTGCAACCCTGTTAGCTATTTGCCATGAAATGCTTGATTGTTTGATGATCACGCTTCAAAAGTTTGGGAATTTCAGGACTGCTGCATCCCTCTGCAAAACATCTCACAATTTTGGACTTTTCAGAGCCCGTCAAATCTCTCTTCTGACCCATTTTGCCAAAGGAAAGGAAGTTGCCTAATAATTAAGCACACCTTATATAGGGTTTTGATGTCATTAGACAACACCTCTCCTCATTACAGAGATGCACATCACCTGATTTACTTAATTGGTAGTTGGCTCTCAAGCCTGAACAGCTTGGAGTAGGACAACATGTATAAAAAGTATCATGTGATCAAAATACAACTTGCCTAATAATTCTGCACACAGTGTATAATAGAAACTAGTGCACCACTTTTGCATTTTTCACCCACTCCTGGTTTTGGTTTATATATACTGATGTAAAATACTGACCAAATACTGAACGTGTGAATGTGGCCTAATTATATTATGGTGTAGGACTGTTTTACAAGGTTAGAAACTGGGATTTGTGCTTATAGCCCCCTTCATGACCTTGCAATTTTCAATGTTTTGCACTTTTGTTTGTTCCTCCTCTTATTCTAAAAGCTATAACTTTTTATTTTTTCCATCCTCATAGCCATATGAAGGCTTGTTGTTTGTGCGATGAGTTGTACTTTTGAACGACACCATACATTTTATCATGTGATGCACTGTAAAAGGGGGAAAAAATCCAAGTGCCTTGAAATTGCAAACAAAAATGCAATTTCACAATTTTTTTAAATTTTTTTATTAACCACGTTCACTATATAGTAATACTGACCTGGCAATGTGATTCCCCATGTCTGTATGAGCATGCAGATTCCAAACATGTATAAGTTTTTTTTAAGTCATGAAAACAGAATTTGGCAAATTGTAAGAACAAAAAGATTGCTTATGTCGCCATTTTCTGACACATTTTCATTTTTCAGAATCTGGGGCTGGGAAAGGGCTTATTTTTTGAGCCTTGAGCTGACATTTTAGCGATACCATTTTAGGGTAGATGCAATGTTTTGATCGCCACTTATTGCATTTTATTGCAAGGCTGTGGCGGTGCGAAAAACATAAATCTGGCATTTTATTTTTTTCTCGTTATGCCTTTTACGGATTGGATGAATTTATTTTATATTTTGATAGATCAGACTTTTACAAAACCAAACGTGTATTTTTTATTGTTTTATCTTACATATTTTTAAAACCTTTTTTTTAAATCACTTTTTACTGCATTGAATAGTCCTCTTGGAGGACTTAAAGCTGCGATCGTCCAATCGCTTGAGCTATACACAGCACAATATATGTGGTATATGCTATATGTATAGCAGAAATCACAATCTACTATGAATTCCAGCCATGGGCCGGCGTTCACAGGAGGATTGTGATGACAGGCATGGCAGTCATCAGCAGACATCATCAGCTGCCATGACAACTCATTGGCGCTCCGAGATCATGTGACGGGTATGCCGATGGGTGCGATGAATGACGTGATTCCATCTGGCACATGTTAAATCCCGCTATACCTGCAGCTGTTAAAGGGACATCATGGCTGCGTAAATCAGCCCCTATATACTGGGAAAGATGTGGGCTCCACGTGCTAGAATAAAAGGCAGGGGCACGATCTTTAACATAAATGTACTTCAAAGGTCGTGAAGAGGTTAATGTCCTGTCTTCAGGAATATATCACTCCCCTACCTCACAAAGTCCTGCTTGCCTGAAGATAGTGTGCTCATTATGATTGACAGTTTAGACCAACCACATGGCTGCTCCGCTAGCCTAAATTGTACACTCTCCGATGCTGCAGTCAGAAGAGCAGCTATACCTCTGCAGGCGCACAGGGGCAATCCAGTGATTCAGCCAGTTTCAGGGCAATACTTACAATCCCTATAGCAAAGAGTTGGGCTGAAGCCCTGCTATGTGTAGCACAGGTGATCGGATGATGGCAGCTTCAAGTCTCATAAAGAAACTATTGAAGCAAGTAAAAAGTAAAAAAGAAAAAAAAATGGTTTAAAAAATATAAAAAAATCAAAAGACATAAAAGTTCAAATCACCCTCCTTTTCCCATTCAAAATGAAACAATAAAATAACACATATTTTGTATCGCTGCGTTCAGAAATGCCCAATCTATCACATATCAATATAAAGCAAATGAATCTGGTCGGTAAACGGCGCAATGAGACCAAAAAAAATCTAAACGCCAGAATTATATTTTTTGGTTTGCTACAACCTTGCAAAAAATGCGATCAAAACATCATATCTGCACCAAAATGATATCCATAAAAATGTCAGCTTGTTGTACCAAAAATAAGCCCTCACCCAGCCCCAGATCACGAATAATGGTGACACTACTGGTCTCGGAAAATGGTGCCATTTTTTTCACCACTTAAATAAAAAAGAACCCATACGTGTTTGGTATCTACATACTCATACTGAGCTATATAATCATAATGGCAGGTCAGTTTTAGCATTTAGTGAACATGTGGAATTGCATTTTTTTTGCCACTTCACCGCATGTGGAACTTTTTTCCCATTTTCTAGTACACAATATGGTAAAATCAATCATGTCATTCAAAAGTACAAATCGTCTCGCAAAAAAACAAGCCCTCAAATGGCCATATTGAAAGAAAAATAAAAAAGTTCTGATACTGGGAAGAAAGGGAGGGAAAAACAAAAATGCAAAAATTGAAAATTGCAAGGTGGTGAAGAGGCAGTGCACTAGTGGACAACGCCTTCTTAAAGGGGTTCGCTGGTGAAAACATGCTATCACCAATCTACAGGACAGGTGATAACTTATTGATCAGTGGTGGTCCGACTGCTGAGACCCACAGTGACTGGCAGAACGTGAACCTTTTACACTCATTAGATTGCAGTGGCATTGTGTCTGCTCCACTGCTGTTCTGTTCATTCACTATGGGGCTGCTGAAAGCCGCACTTAGCTTTTTCTGGAAGCCCTGTAGTGTCTGAATGGAGCTGTGGTCGCGTTATCGCACAACTGCTCCATTCTAATGGGGGGAAAAGTGCGCCATCGGGTATAAGAACTCCCTGTTCTGTTAATCGGTTTGGGTCCATGAGTCGAACCCGCACCGATCTATCAGTTATCATCACCTATCCTGTGGGTCGGTGATAATGGGATTCTCCAGTGAAAACAAGTTAACTGATAAAAGTGCCCTATATAAAAGAAAGAAAACCTTCAGACCGGCGCCGTTATCGCGATGTTGGCGCTGAGTCTCCCACCAGTCACGTGACATTCTTGTCACTACATGACATTTTTTCTCTTTTATATGGGGCACTTTAGTAATTGAGAAGGAGCTGTCCAATAGTGGACAACTATTGTAATAAGAAAAAGAAAGCAGAAGTCGGTTCAGCTGTAACATTTTACCAATTGACACAAAATGGCTAAAAATAAAAAAAATACACAAATAAGAAATAAATATGTAAAAAACTAAGTATACATAATTCTAGTCTATAGAGAAAGTAATCTCTGTGTGAATAATATATGATGGTGGCAGACCGCATACTAAGCATATAGTCCGGAAGCTTCTGCTGCACTGCGTCAGCCGGGAAACCTCTGTGCAGCACATAAACACTCAAAAGAGAAAACGGCAGGAAATGCATGAGCAGAAAACTGCAAGTGTGAATGGATGGTTATGCTTACTCACCGGTTACGCAGATAGATTCCAGCATTTTGTCGCCCCTGCTCCTTGCTGGCTGTACTGTGTGATGGTGGCTGTGATAGCTGTGCGTACAATGAGCATTAGTGTGAGTGTGGCCAGTGGTCCAGCATTTTGCTGTATACAGACATTTGGACGATGGGTTTGGTGCAGTGCACGAGAATTCCTGGTTTATTTCCAATAGACAGATGGAGATCCGAGCTCTCTCCTCGCATTCAGCCTGTGGCTATTGTTCCTCTCCTGGTGACAGCAGTGGTGGAGCGCTGTATTCTCTACCTTGGTCTCCATGACAACAGCTGCACTACGTCACACATCAAATAAAAAGGAATTCATTCCAGAGCTGAACTTTTACAGGCGGCCAACTCCCACCAATCCAGGATCAGATAGTATGAAGAATAGCTATGCAAGTAGTGGCCTACAGGGACATGCGTCACAATGCTCAATGCACCCTCTCAGGGACTTATACTTCCAGAACCATAATTGAATATGTCATACATACATGCAGACACATCAGATTTTGTTATTTAATACAGAAAAAAAGCATAAATCAAATAATAATAAGCACTGCAAAATGCAGATCACGAAAAGTGCAGCTGCTAAAGCTGAGACGTGTAGCCGGCAGCTGTCACTGACGATAACACCTCATTGCTGGGAGCTAGAAAAGCCACATCCACTGCTATGATCTCTGAGCTTATCTTTTAGTTATTTTTGTTATGATCTCCTTAAAGGGAACCTGTCAGCAGGATTGTGCACAGTAACCTACACACACTATCAGGTTGGTGCCGTTATACTCATTAAAATGATCCCTTGGTTGATGAAATCCGTCTTGTGGTTGTTGTTTAATCTTTATTTTCAGTTTTGAGTTAATTGATATGCTTGTGCTCCGGGCGGCCTGTGGGGGCCTTCATGTGGTGCTCTGCTTAGCTATTCATGTGTATGGCTTCTGATAGGTCACTGATCCCTCACTGACCTGCCCCCTATTTTACATAATGAATATCTTTACATACTGCAAAATAGAAAAAACCCTTCTGCAGGTAGTCGTGGCACCTGCACTGCAGCATAATTGCATGATTACTGTGCTGTTAATAAATATGCTTGAGGTTTTCCTGAGGAATATATATATATATATATATCAATTTTAAAATGGCATCCATCATGCCTGCGCAGTAGCAGCTATCAGTGGCACCATCTTGGAGGAGGACATTTTTTTTCTTCTCCAGAAAGATTGCGCCGAGTGCGCCTACACAGTATGTACATATATTCATTATGTAAACTAGGGGGCAGGTCACTGAGGGATCAGTCACCTGTCAGTAGTCTTCATTATAAATACCTAATCAGAGCACCACATGAAAACCCCCACAGGTCACCCCATAGCATGAGCATATCATTAACTCTAAACTGAAAATAAAAATTAAATAACCACAAGACAGATTTCATCCACCCAGGTATCATTGTAATCAGTATAAGGGTATGTTTCCACATTCAGGAAACGCTGCGTGTTTGACGCTGCGTGGGGCCGCAACGTCAAACACGCAGCGTCCAGATGTTCCAGCATAGTGGAGGGGATTTTATGAAATCCCGTCTCCACTATGCGTGGTAACACGCATCCGGCGGCCCTGTGACTCCGGACATGGGGTGCGTCTTTTAAGATTGCAGCATGTCCGTGTACCTTGCAGCGATGCTGCGCCGCCGCAAGGTATAACACAGGGCCCTATGGTGGGGTGTGATGATCCCGGATGTGTGCTATGAATACATCCGGTATCATCACGTCACAGAAGGGGGCGGAGCTTAGCGCGGAGCGGGTTTGCCGCTCCGACCAAACCGCCGGCCATCCTGAAGGTGGACACGTACCCTAACAGCGCCGACCTGACACTGTGTGTAGGTTACTGTGCACAATCCTGCTGACAGGTTCCCTTTAAGCACCATATCTTTCTTTCTTTTTTTGCCACTGGCGCTATGTAGTTCAAAAAGCACTCCTTCCATCAAAGTTTTTCTCCTCCTAACATTATTATTATTATTATTATTTATTGTTATAGCGCCATTTATTCCATGGCGCTTTACATGTGAGGAGGGGTATACATAATAAAAACAAGTACAATAATCTTAAACAATACAAGCAGGTATGGACTAGGGCTGAAATTCAGCCCTGGCATTTGAAATCACACAGGCCCTTGCGGTCCCCATCCCCAACCACCAGATGAGATATATTATGCCAACATAGTTATTAAGGTTGAAGGAAGACTATAAGTCTATCTAGTTCAACCCATAGCCTAACCTAACATGCCCTAACATGTTGATCCAGAGGAAGGCAAAAAAAACCCATGTGGCAAAGAGTAAGCTCCACATTGGGGAAAAAAATTCCTTCCCGACTCCACATACGGCAATAAGAGTCATTCTCTGGATCAACGCCCTATCAAGGAATCTAGTGTAGATAACCTGTAACATTATACTTTTCCAGAAAGGTATCCAGTCCCCTCTTAAATTTAAGTAACGAATCACTCATTACAACATCATACGGCAGAGAGTTCCATAGTCTCACTGTAAGTAAGTAGGTAAGTAAGATTACCCTGGGTGGAGGAATCAAGAACTACTACAACACCAATATTTCTAATGTTCCCTATGGCCTGCTGGCACTTTGTGCTTTGTCACACCTCTTAACAGTATGGGTGTCTTGAGAACACAGATTCTATTAACAACATAGCAGACAATGCGGCCCACGACCAGACAGGCCCTTCTGGTATTTGCCAGAATTGCCCAATGGCAGTCTGGCCCTGAATACAAGTCATAACTGGTACAGGAGGAGAGAGGACCCTGTCCGCGAAGGCTCACAATCTACAATGGATGGGTGAGAATACAGTAGGCGAGGATAGAGGTGGCTGTGCAGTGGTTTGGTCGATCGGTGGTTACTGCAGGTTGTAGGCTTGTCGGAAGAGGTAGGTCTTCAGGCTCTTTTTGAAGGTTTCGATGGTAATGGTAATATTGTGCAATCATCATATTATACAGCACTGTGTACTTAAAATTGCTCATTTTCGCTTCTACTCAGCTAATTCTTCTGTTTTCCATTAGGTCTATGACATCAAGTGATTAAAAATTGGCTAGCTGAATCCTTCTAAGCTCTATGTTGAAACAGGAAGTCAATGTTTCTTGTGTGAGTTATCAGTCACTGAAAAAGCCAATGGCAGGGGAAGGACCAGCTGGGAGAAGAGACTTCCTGTTTCTACATAGATCAAAGAAAAGAGAAGAATTATTTGGGTAGAAAGTCAAAATGAGAGCATAACTTTGATGGGAGGAGTGCTTCCTTAACCCCTTACTGACATCGGATGGAATAGTATGTCCGACATCAGTACCCCTGCTTTGAGATGGGCTGCGGCGGTGAGCCCACCTCAAAGAAACAACTTGTCAGCTGTTTTTGACATGCGCCCGCAATAGGTGCTGGTGGAATCGTGATCCGCCCGCACCTATTAACTAATTAAATGCCACTGTCAAATTGACAGTGGCATTTAACAAGCGCATCCAGCCATCGGGCCGGAAATACGCGCACTGCTGACCCCATCATGTGATCGGGGGTCAGCAGTGCATCGGCATGACAACCAGAGGGCTCCTGAAGACCTCTATGGTTGTTGATGCCAGGTTGCTGTGAGCGCCACCCTGTGGTCGGCGCTCATAGCAATGCTGTAATTCTACTACATAGGAGCGATCTGAGCCACTCCTCTATGTAGCAGAGGCGATCGAGTTGTGGCAGCTTCTAGCCTCCCATGAAGGCTACTGAAGCATGCCAAAAGTAAAAGAAAAAGTATTTCTTTTATATATGAAAAAAATAAAAACCCATAAAAGTTCAAATCACCCCTCTTTTGCTCCTTTCAAAGTAAAACAATAAAAAAAAACACATATTTGGTATCGCCGAGTTCAGAATCACCCGATCTATCAATAAAAAAAGGATGAACCTGATCGCTAAACGGCGTAGTGAGAAAAAAAATCAAAATGCCAGAATTACGTTTTTTTGGTCGCCGCAACATTGCATTAAAATGCAATAACAGGCGATCAAAAGAACGTATCTGCACCAAAATGGTATCATTGAAATGTCAGTTCAGCACACAAAAAATAAGCCCTCACCCAACTCGATATCACAAAAAAATTTTTTTAGCAAGTTTGGAATTTTTTTCTTACCACTTAGATAAAAAATAACCTAGACATGTTTGGTGAACTTGTAATGATCTTGAGAATAATAATGGCAGGTCAGTTTTAGCATTTAGTGAACCTAGCAAAAAAGCCAAACAAAAAACAAGTGTGGGATTGCACTTTTTTTGCAATTTCACCAAACTTGGAATTTTTTTCCCGTTTTCCAGTACATGACATGCTAAAACCAATGATGTTGTTCAAAAGTACAGCTCTCCCCGCAAAAAACAAGCCCTCACATATTAATGGAAAAATAAAAGAGTTATGGCTCTGGGAAGGAGAGGAGCGAAGAATGAAAACGCAAAACCGAAAATAGCTGCGGGGGTTAAGGGGTTAAAGCCAGTGATGTAATGGGCTCAAATTCACAGTGGGTGTCTGCTGCATATTTTAGCTGGCAGTCTGCCGCAATGGTCAGGTTGGTATCAAAGATAACTCCAATGCTATCTGATCAGCTTTAGGTGTCAAATCGACCACAGCATCTGATTGGCTAGACAGGTAAGGTGTAACCTATCAATGCAGCACCCTAAAACAGCTGGGGCCTAATATTCACCCTCTTCTGCCATGTATTTTTGTTAGTCCCTGAAAGGCATATAAGGCCGGGATGACACATGCGAGAAACACGTCCGTGTCTAGCATGTGAAATCCAAGCTCTGGCGCCGGCACTCCAGAGCGGAGCGTGCGGCCGCATAGCAACACATGGAGCTGCACACTCTGCTCTGGAGTGCCGGCGCCAGAGCTTGGATTTCACATGCGAGACACGGACGTGTTTCTCGCATGTGTGATCCCGGCCTTAAAGGGACACTGTCACCTGAATTTGGAGGGAACAATCTTCAGCCATGGAGGCGGGGTTTTGGGGTTTTTGATTCACCCTTTCCTTACCCGCTGGCTGCATGCTGGCTGCAATATTGGATTTAAGTTCATTCTCTGTCCTCCATAGTACACGCCTGCGCAAGGCAAGATTGCCTTGTGCAGGCATGTACTACGGAGGACAGAGAATGAACTTCAATCCAATATTGCAGCCAGCATGCAGCCAGCGGGTAAGGAAAGGGTTAATCAAACACCCGAAAACCCCGGCTCCATGGCTGAAGATTGTTCCCTCCAAATTCAGGTGACAGTGTCCCTTTAAACTATAAGGCCGGCTTCACACTCAGCGTATGAAAATACGGTCCGTATATTACGGCCGTAATACGCTGAAAAGTCCCGAAAATAGTGGTCCGTAGCTCCTCCGTAGGCAGGGTGTGTCAGCGTTTTTTGCGCATGGCATCCTCCGTATGTAATCCGTATGGCATCCGTACTGCGTGGTTTTCTCGCAGGCTTGCAAAACCAACATACCGCTATAGAAGTGATCCATGTGTCCCAAAAAGAAAAAAAAATATATATATACTGTCTATATATATATATATAAATATATATATATATATGTCAGTGAGACACATATATGTATATATATTAATATTTATTCCAGCGCTATACAACTTGAAAGCCGGTAATTCAATTACCGGCTTTTTCTTTCTCCTTCCTAAAACCCGACATGATTTGAGACATGGTTTACATACAGTAAACCATGTCTTCTCTCCATTTTTTTGCAGATTCCACACTACTAATGTCAGTAGTGTGTATCTGCAAAATTTGGCCGTTCTAGCTCTTAAAATAAAGGGTTAAATGGCGGAAAAAATTGGCGTGGGCTCCCGCGCAATTTTCTCCGCCAGAGTAGTAAAGCCAGTGACTGAGGGCAGATATTAATAGCCTGGAGAGGGTCCACGGTTATTGGCCCCCCCCTGGCTAAAAATATCTGCCCCCAGCCACCCCAGAAAAGGCACATCTGGAATATGCGCCTATTCTGGCACTTGGCCACTCTCTTCCCATTCCCGTGTAGCGGTGGGATATGGGGTAATGAAGGGTTAATGCCACCTTGCTATTGTAAGGTGACATTAAGCCTAATTAATAATGGAGAGGCGTCAATTATGACACCTATCCATTATTAATCCAATTGTAGTAAAGGGTTAAATAAAACACAAACACATTATTTAAAATTATTTTAATGAAATAAAAACAATGGTTGTTGGAGTATTTTATTCTACGCCCAATCCAGTCACTGAAGACTCTCATTCTGTAAGTAAAAAACATAATAAACCAACAATATACTTACCCTCCGCAGATCTGTAACGTCCAACGATGTAAATCCTTCTGAAGGGGTTAAAACATTTTGCAGCAAGGAGTTCCGCTAATGCAGGCTGCTCCTTGCTGCAAAACCCCGGGGAATGAGGCTAAATATAGATCAATGATCTATATTTAGCTTCATTTGCGGTGAGTCGCCCTCTGCTGGCTGTTCCTAGATCGTGGGAACTTACCTAGAAAGCTCCCTGGCTTTCTAGGAAAGTTCCCACGATCTATGAACATCCAGCAGAGGGCGCCTCACCGCAAATGAAGCTAAATATAGATCATTGATCTATATTTAGCCTCATTCCCCGGGGTTTTGCAGCAAGGAGCAGCCTGCATTAGCGGAACTCCTTGCTGCAAAATGTTTTAACCCCTTCAGAAGGATTTACATCGTTGGACGTTACAGATCTGCGGAGGGTAAGTATATTGTTGGTTTATTATGTTTTTTACTTACAGAACGAGGGTCTTCAGTGACTGGATTGGGCGTAGAATAAAATACTCCAACAACCATTGTTTTTATTTCATTAAAATAATTTTAAATAATGTGTTTGTGTTTTATTTAACCCTTTACTACAATTGGATTAATAATGGATAGGTGTCATAATTGACGCCTCTCCATTATTAATTAGGCTTAATGTCACCTTACAATAGCAAGGTGGCATTAACCCTTCATTACCCCATATCCCACCGCTACACGGGAATGGGAAGAGAGTGGCCAAGTGCCAGAATAGGCGCATATTCCAGATGTGCCTTTTCTGGGGTGGCTGGGGGCAGATATTTTTAGCCAGGGGGGGGCCAATAACCGTGGACCCTCTCCAGGCTATTAATATCTGCCCTCAGTCACTGGCTTTACTACTCTGGCGGAGAAAATTGCGCGGGAGCCCACGCCAATTTTTTCCGCCATTTAACCCTTTATTTTAAGAGCTAGAACGGCCAAATTTTGCAGATACACACTACTGACATTAGTAGTGTGGAATCTGCAAAAAAATGGAGAGAAGACATGGTTTACTGTATGTAAACCATGTCTCAAATCATGTCGGGTTTTAGGAAGGAGAAAGAAAAAGCCGGTAATTGAATTACCGGCTTTCAAGCTGTATAGCGCTGGAATAAATATTAATATATATACATATATGTGTCTCACTGACATATATATATATATATATATATATATATATATATATATATATACCTATTCTATGTGTACACATTTATTCTACCTATTGGACTGTAAGCTGTCAGTGTGATTTTACTGTACACCGCACTGAATTACCGGCTTTTCTCTCTAACAGCGCTGCGTATTTCTCGCAAGTCACACTGCTTGTCCGTGTGTAATCCGTATTTTTCACGCTTCCATAGACTTTCATTGGCGTATTTCTTGCGCAGTACGGTGACAAACGCAGCATGCTGCGATTTTGTACGGCCGTAGAAAGCCGTATAATACTGATCAGTAAAATACGGCAGATAGGAGCAGGGGCATAGAGAATAATTGTGCCGTATTTTTTGCGAGTTTTACGGACGTAGTTTCTGCGCTCTTACGTCCGTAAAACTCGCAAGTGTGAAGCCGGCCTAATACAAAAGCATTTCAGCACCCATAGCATCAGTCCAGTGATCAAATAATACTAAATAAAGTGTTTCTGTTGAGAAAAGTAGTGAAAAAATTCTAACATCAGTATTGCAATGAAAAGCAGAAACTCCAAGTTTTTGAGGAGGATTTGGAGAATTTGCTCTCCGTTTCTGCACCCCAAAGGCTCAGTGTGCACATATCCTAAGACTGGAGAGCCCATTAGAGGCTTGTGATGGGCTATTAGTAGCATGTATACTGTTAGTGGCTGTCCACACTGGAGATAAGCAAATTGATTCAAAGCAAATTGAATTTGTGTCAAATTTTTAGGAATGCTCAAGCCGGTAAATTCAAACAATTTTTGATATTCATTTTGCTGCTACTTTCACGGCTCAACGTCATTTTAAACATTTTATCAGCCAGACAAGGATCCCATGACTGCGAGTGCCGCCAAGCAGACTTCCACATAATGATGTGATGGTCGTGGGAAGGTCACCTGGCAGTCCGGACTAATTATGGGTGAGCATACACTTTATCTCATTAATATGTACTGTTGCTAGGTACTCTATATAAGGCCGGTTTCACACGTCAGTGGCTCCGGTACGTGAGGTGACAGTTTCCTCACGTACCGGAGACACTGACTCACGTAGACACATTGAAATCAATGTGTCTCTGCACATGTCAGCGTGTTTTCACGGACCGTGTGTCCGTATGCAAAACACGGAGACATGTCAGTGTTCGTGGGAGAGCACGGATTACACGGACCCATTAAAGTCAATGGGTCCGTGTAAAACACGTACCGCACACGGACGTTGTCCGCGTGCAGTCCGTGTGCCGTGCAGGAGACAGCGCTACAGTAAGCGCTGTCCCCCCACATGGTGCTGAAGCCGCGATTCATATCTTCTCTGCAGCAGCGTTTGCTGTAGAGAAGATATGAACAATCCTTTTTTTTGTTTCTCGTGTTTAAAATAAAGATCCCTGTCCTCAACCCCCTCCCACCCCCTGTGCGCCCCCCCGCTGTTATTAAAATACTCACCCGGCTCCCTCGCAGTGTCCTGTCCTGGCCGCAGCTTCCCCTGTATGCGGTCACGTGGGGCTGCTCATTACAGAAATGAATATGCGGCTCCACCCCTATGGGTGGAGCTTATCTCTAGCGCTGTCTCCTGCACGGTGCGTGTGGTACCCGGGCGACACACGGGCGGCACACGTGTGCCACACTGATGTGCCACAGAAACGCACGGGCACACGGACACGGATAATTCCGGTACCGGAATTATCTGGACGTGTGAGACTGCCCTAAGATATTACCATAGGAGAATAACATATGAAAGACATTTGCACATGACTATTTATATCTAAGTATCCTTATTTGCTCACCCTGGTCATACAGTGGACCTGTGCCCTATCCTCAATGTTTTTCTCTTTTTTTCTTTTATTTTGTTTATTGGTAGATGTGATATTGATTGATTTTTTATCGTAACGATTTAATAAAGCCTTACGTTTTATTTATTTGTTTAGTGTACATATTACTCCGTTTCGCTGGTTTTCAATATGACTCAATTGGAGTAGCGCACCCATCATAATTTATTATTGACTTCTGGGAGAGCTAGACTTTTGAATTATGCTCTCGGCTGTTGATATAAGTACGTTTTTTTTTATTATTGTGTTAACATATGGATGTCATTTGTGTGCTCTCCGTGTTTTTCATGTAGAAAAAACATAAACGGCACTCCAGTGTAAATGGATGAGGTGCCGGAGAAGGGTTCCAATCCATACCAGTAGTAGTAAAATTTGCTTTATCATGAGCTATTGGACTGCAAAGGGCCCATATATTGTTCTTGCACAGGGGCCCTCTTTTTTCTGTCCGCCACAGAGTCACTGGCTTTATCAGCACATATGCCCGAATCCCATTTTTCAGCAGTTCAGACATGAGCACCAACAGAGCCACTGAATGTAGGGGAAACTCAATCTACAGTATATCCCTTTTTGCTGTTTGTTTGTCCCAGTGTTTCCCAAACTCCAGCCCTCACAGCCCCCAGTAGGTCATGTTCTCAGGATTTCCTTAAGGCCCCTTCACATTAAGCGACGCTGCAGCGATACCGACAACGATCCGGATCGCTGCAGCCTCGCTGTTTGGTCGCTGGAGAGCTGTCACACAGACAGCTCTCCAGCGACCAACGATCCCGAAGTCCCCGGGTAACCAGGGTAAACATCGGGTTACTAAGCGCAGGGCCGCGCTTAGTAACCCGATGTTTACCCTGGTTACCAGCGTAAAAGTAAAAAAAAACAAACACTACATACTTACCTACCGCTGTCTGTCCCCGGCGCTCAGCTTCTCTGCACTCCTCCTGCACTGACTGTGAGCACAGTGGCCGGAAAGCAGAGCGGTGACGTCACCGCTCTGCTTTCCGGCTGACCGACGCTCACAGCCAGTACAGGAGGAGTGCAGAGCACAGCACCGGGGACAGACAGCGGTAGGTAAGTATGTAGTGTTTGTTTTTTTTTAACTTTTACGCTGGTAACCAGGGTAAACATCGGGTTACTAAGCGCGGCCCTGCGCTTAGTTACCCGATGTTTACCCTGGTTACCAGTGAAGACATCGCTGGATCGGTGCCACACACGCCGATCCAGCGGTGTCCATGGGAGATCCAGCGACGAAATAAAGTTCTGGACTTTGTTCAGCGACCAACGATCTCCCAGCAGGGGCCTGATCGTTGGTCGCTGTCACAAATAACGATTTCCTTAACGATATCGTTGCTACGTCACAAAAAGCAACAATATCGTTAACGATATCGTTATGTGTGAAGGTACCTTTAGTATTGCCAAGGTGATAGATTATCATCAAGGCATCAGGAATACTCTCCCCTGTGCAACCCTATGGAAATGCTGAAAACATGACCTGTTGGGGGCGTTGAGGACTGGCTTATGGGAAATACTGCCAAACTTTTAATTCTGAATGTTTGAAAATGTCCTGTATGTAAATGTACACTGAGAATTGTAAACTATTTAACCCCTTCGCGCCACGCGCCGTACTAGTACTGCGCTGCCGACACTGCATTTGTGCCAGCAGCAGTACTAGTACGGTGCACCGATCACCGCGGTCTCGCGCTGAGCGCCGCGGTGATCGGGTGCGGGTGTCAGCTGTATATGACAGCTGACACCCCGCAGCAATGCCCACGATCGGCGCTATCGCCGATCGCGGGCATTTAACCCCTCAAATGCCGCTGTCAGTAGTGACAGCGGCATAGAGGGGGATCGCGCAGGGACGGGGGCTCCCTGCGCTCTCCCACCGGAGCAACGCAATGAGATCGCGTTGCTCCGGTGACCCGGAAGGAGTCCCCGGATCCAAGATGGCCACGGGACTCCTTCCGGGTCATGAAATGACCTGGCTAGCCGGCGCCTGCTGAGAGCAGGCGCTGGAAAGCCAGCTAAACTGCCTGTCAGATCGTTGATCTGACAGTGTGCTATGCACAGTGTCAGATCAACGATCTGATCTAATACAGAGATGTCCCACCCTGGGACAATGTTAAAAAGTAAAAAAAAAAAAAATCCCCAAATTAAAAAAAAAAAAACATTTCCCAATAAATCCATTTATGTATGTAAATTAAAAAAAAACAATAAATGTACACATATTTGGTATCGCCGCGTCCGTAACGACCCGCTCTATAAAACTATCCCACTAGTTAACCCCTTCAGTGAACACCGCAAAAAAAATAAATAAAAAACAAGGCAAAAAACATTGCTTTATTATCATACAGGCGAACAAAAAGTGGAATAACACGCGATCAAAACGACAGATATAAATAACCATGGAACTGCTGAAAACGTCATCTTGTCCCGCAAAAAAAAAGCTGCCACACAGCATCATCAGCAGAAAAATAAAAAAGTTATAGCTCTCAGAATAATGCGATGCAAAAACAATTATTTTTTTATATAAAATAGTTTTTATTGTGTAAAAGCGCCAAAACATAAAAAAATTACATAAATGAGGTATCGCTGTAATCATACTGACGTGAAGAATAAAACTGCTTTATCAATTTTACCACACGTGGAACGGTATAAACGCCCCCCCTAAAAGAAATTCAGGAATTGCTGGTTTTTGTTCATTCCGCCTCCCAAAAATCGGAATAAAAAGCGATCAAAAAATGTCATCTGCCCGAAAATGTTACCAATAAAAACGTCAACTCGTCCCGCAAAAAACAAGATCTCACATGACTCTGTGGGCCAAAATATAGATAAATTATAGCTCTCAAAATGTGGTGATGCAAAAACTATTTTTTGCAATAAAAAGCGTCTTTTAGTGTGTGACAGCTGCCAATCATAAAAATCCGCCAAAAAAACGCTATAAAAGTAAATCAAACCCCCCTTCATCACCCCCTTACTTACGGAAAAATAATAAAATGTAAAAAAATGTATTTATTTCCATTTTCCCGTTAGGGCTAGGGTTAGGGCTAGGGTTAGGGTTAGGGCTAGGGTTAGGGCTAGGGTTAGGGCTATGGTTAGGGCTAGGGTTAGGGTTAGGGGTGTGTTTGGATTAGGGTTTCAGTTATAATTGGGGGTTTCCACTGTTTAGGCACATCAGGGGCTCTCCAAACGTGACATGGCGTCCGATCTCAATTCCAGCCAATTCTGCTTTGAAAAAGTAAAACAGTGCTCCTTCCCTTCCGAGTTCTCCTGTGTGCCCAAACAGTGGTTCCCCCCAACATATGGGGTATCAGCATTCTCAGGACAAGTTGGACAACAACTTTTGGGGTCCAATTTGTCCTGTTACCCTTGGGAAAATAAAAACATAGGGGATAAAATATCATTTTCGTGGAAAAAAATTTTTTTTTTATTTTCACGGCTCTGCGTTATAAACTGTAGTAAAACACTTGTTGGTTCAAAGCTCTCACAACACATCTAGATAAGTTCCTTGGGGGGTCTAGTTTCCAATATGGGGTCACTTGTGGGGGGTTTCTACTGTTTAGGTACATCAGGGGCTCTGCAAATGCAACATGACGCCTGCAGACCAATCCATCTAATTCTGCATTTCAAATGGCGCTCCTTCCCTTCCGAGCTCTGCCGTGCACCCAAACAGTGGTTCCCCCCAACATATGGGATATCAGCGTTCTCAGGACAAGTTGGACAACAACTTTTGGGGTCTAATTTGTCCTGTTACCCTTGGGAAAATAAAAACGTGGGGGCTAAAATATCATTTTCGTGGAAAAAAATTATTTTTTATTTTCACGGCTCTGCGTTATAAACTGTAGTGAAACACTTGTTGGTTCAAAGCTCTCACAACACATCTAGATAAGTTCCTTGGGGGGTCTAGTTTCCAATATGG
Source organism: Ranitomeya imitator (assembly GCF_032444005.1). Classification (NCBI taxonomy): domain Eukaryota; kingdom Metazoa; phylum Chordata; class Amphibia; order Anura; family Dendrobatidae; genus Ranitomeya; species Ranitomeya imitator. The sequence goes on along the minus strand of NC_091287.1, from coordinate 157,244,846 downwards.
GGTCACTTGTGGGGGGTTTCTACTGTTTAGGTACATCAGAGGCTCTGCAAATGCAACATGACACCTGCAGTCCATTCCATCTAAGTCTGCATTTCAAACGGTGCTCCTTCCCTTCCGAGCTCTGCCATGCACTCAAACGGTGGTTCCCCCCCACATGTGGGGTATCAGCGTACTCAGGACAAATTGGACAATAACATTTGTGGTCCAATTTCTCCTGTTACCCTTGGGGAAAAAAAATTGCGGGCTAAAACATCATTTTGTGGAAAGAAAAAATGATTTTTTTATTTTCACAATGCTACATTCTAAACTTTAGTGAAACAATTGGGGGTTAAAAGTGCTCACCACACATCTAGATAAGTTCCTTATGGGGTCTTCTTTCCAAAATGGGGTCACTTGTGGGGGGTTTCCACTGTTAAGGCACGTCAGGGGCTCTCCAAATGCGACATGGCGTCCAATCTCAATTCCAGCCAATTTTGCATTGAAAAGTCAAATGGCACTCCTTCCCTTCCGAGCTCTGCCATGCGCTCAAACAGTGGTTTATCCCCATATATGAAGCATCGGCGTACTCAGGACAAATTGCACAACAACTTTTGGGGTCCAATTTATCCTGTTACACTTGGGAAAATAAAAAATTTGGGGCAAAAATATCATTTTTTGTGAAAATTAATATAAATTTTTTTTTTACGGCTCTACATTATAAACTTCTGTGAAGCACTTGGAGGTTCAAAGTGCTCACCACACATCTAGATTAGTTCCTTAGGGGGTCTACTTTCCAAAATCGTGTCACTTGTGGGGGTTTCCACTGTTTAGGCACATCAGGGGCTCTCCAATCGTGACATGGGCTCCGATCTCAATTCCAGTAAATCTTGCATTGAAAAGTCAAATGGCGCTCCTTCCCTTCCGAGCTCTGCCATGTGCCCAAACAGTGGTTTACCCCCACATATGGGGTATCGGCGTACTCAGGACAAATTTTACAATGACTTTTGTGGTCCAATTTCTCCTGTTACCCTTGGTAAAATGAAACAAATTGGACCTGAAGTAAAAATTTTGTGAAAAAAAGGTTAAATGTTCAATTTTTTTAAACATTCAAAAAATTCCTGTGAAGCACCTGAAGGGTTAATAAACTTTTTGAATGTGGTTTTGAGTACCTTGAGGGGTGCAGTTTTTAGAATGGTGTCACTTTTGGGCATTTTCTGTCATATAGACCCCTCAAAGTCACTTCAAGTGTGAGGTGGTCCGTAAAAAAATGGTTTTGCAAATTTTGTTGCAAAAATGAGAAATCGCTGGTCAACTTTTAACCCTTATAACGTCCTAACAAAAAAAAATTATGTTTCCAAAATTGTGCTGATGTAAAGCAGACATGTGGGAAATGTTGTTTATTAACTATATTATGTGATATAACTCTCTAATTTAAGGGCATAAAAACTAAGAGTTTGAAAATTGCTAAATTTTCATAATTTTCGACAAATTTTTGTTTTTTTCACAAATAAATGCAAGTCATATCGAAGAAGTTTTACCACTATCATGAAGTACAATATGTCACGAGAAAACAATGTCAGAATCACCATGATCCGTTGAAGCGTTTCAGAGTTATGACCTCATAAAGTGACAGTGGTCAGAATTGTAAAAATTGGCCCTGTCACTTAGGTGAAAACAGGCTTTGGGGTGAAGGGGTTAAACCGTTTAATCCAGTAAAACAAAATGCAATTCTGACAAAGCGCCAACTACCTGTTAAGACTAAATACACTTCTCACTGAGACTTATTGTCTCTCAAGGTTACGTGCCACAGGTTATTTAGTTGTACTAATTATATGTGACTGGGAAATCCTATTGTATTATATAACTACACATTTAATAGTTTCACATGAGATACGGTAATACAGTAAAGAACTAAACAATGACTGTAAACAATGGCGCTGAGCAATTCACTGCATTTACAATTGAACTGAGAAGAGTGGACAAACAAACAGAAGTTGCTAAGTGACACTTTTTCCTATTGCATGTATGTGCTGAACTATGGACTCTGAAATAACCTCAGGGCCAGTCTGGGATTAATATACCGTATATAGGGTTTGTAGTTTGTACTTTACAACGGCTACACTTTTCGCTTGTGATAGTCTGTAAATATATGGATATAGTATTGAGTGGGAAAGCTTAACCCCTTAGTGACAGAGCCAATTTGGTACTTAATGACCGAGCCAATTTTTACAATTCTGACCACTGTCACTTTATGAGGTTATAACTCTGGAACGCTTTAACGGATCCCGCTGATTCTGAGATTGTTTTTTCGTGACATATTGTACTTCATGTTAGTGGTAACATTTCTTCGATATTACTTGCGATTATTTATGAAAAAAACGGAAATATGGCGAAAATTTTTAAAATTTTGCAATTTTCAAACTTTGTATTTTTATGCCCTTAAATCAGAGAGATATGTCACGAGAAATAGTTAATAAATAACATTTCCCACATGTCTACTTTACATCAGCACAATTTTGGAAACAACATTTTTTTTTGTTAGGGAGTTATAAGGGTTAAAAGTTGACCAGCAATTTCTCATTTTTACAACACCATTTTTTTTAGGGACCACATCACATTTGAAGTCATTTTGAGGGGTCTATATGATAGAAAATAATGAAGTGTGACACCATTCTAAAAACTACACCCCTCAAGGTTCTCAAAACCACATTCAAGAAGTTTATTAACCCTTTACGTGCTTCACAGGAACTGAAACAATGTGGAAGGAAAAAATGAACATTTAACTTTTTTTTGCAAACATCTTAATTCAGAACCTGGTTATAAATAAAGACACTGGCGCTCACCCAAGTGAGTAATTCAGAACCATTTTTTTTTATTTTCACATGTGTAAAAACAGAAATGTAACCATAAATTTTGTTATGCAATTTCTCCATGTCACGTTTAGAGAGCCCCTGATGTACCTAAACTGTGGAAACGCCCCACAAGTGACACCATTTTGGAAACTAGACCCCTTAAGGAACTTATCTAGATGTGTGGTGAGCACTTTGAACCCCCATGTGCTTCACAGAAGTTTATAACGTAGAGCCGTGAAAATAAAAAATCGCATTTTTTCTACAAAAATGATCTTTTTGCCCCCAAATTTTTATTTTCACAAGGGTAACATGAGAAGTTAGACCACAAACGTTGTTGTGCAATTTCTCCTGAGTACGTCGATACTCAATATGTGGGGGTAAACCACTGTTTTGGCGCACCGCAGAGCTTGGAAGAGAAGGAGTGCCGTTTTACTTTTTCAATGTACAGTAGAATTGTCTGGAATTGAGATCGGACGCTATGTCACGTTTGGAGAGCCCCTGATGTGCCTAAACTGTAGAAATCCCCCACAAGTGACCCCATTTTGGAAACTAGACCCCCCATGGAACTTCTCTAGATGTGTGGTGAGAACTTTGAATGCCCAAGTGCTTCACAACAGAAGTTTAGAATGCAGAGTCGTGAAAATAAAAAATATTTTTTTTCCACAAAAAAGATTTTTTAGCCCCCAAGTTTTTATTTTCACAAGGGTAACAAGAGAAATTGGACCCCAAAAGTTGTTGTCCAATTTGTCCCGAGTATGCTGGTACCCCATATGTGGGGGTAAACCACTGTTTGGGCGCACGGCAGAGCTCGGAAGGAAGGAGCTCTGTTTTGGAATGCAGACTTTGATAGAATGGTCTGCGGGCGTTATGTTGCGTTTGCAGAGCCCCTGATGTACCTAACCAGTAGAAACCCTCCACAAGTGACCCCATTTTGGAAACTAGACCCCCCAAGGAACTTATCTAGATATGTGGTGAGAACTTTGAATGCCCAAGTGCTTCACAGAAGTTTAGAATGCAGAGTCGTGAAAATAAAAAAAAAAAATTTCCACAAAAAAGATATTGTAGCCCCCAAGTTTTTATTTTCACAAGGGTAACAGGAGAAATTGGACCACTAAAGTTGTTGTTCAATTTATCCTGAGTATGCTGATGCCCCATATGTGGGGGCGCACGGCAGAGCTCGGAAGGGATGGAGCGCTGTTTTGGAATGCAGATTTAGATAGAATGGCCTGTGGGCATTATGTTGCGTTTGCAGAGCCCCTGATGTACCTAAACAGTAGTAACCCCCCACAAGTGACCCCGTTTTGGAAACTAGACCCCCCAAGGAACTTATATAGATGTGTGGTGAGAACTTTGAATGCCCAAGTGCTTCACAGAAGTTTATATTGCAGAGTCATAAAAATAAAAAAATAAAATTTTTTCCACAAAAAAGATTTTGTAGCCCCCAAGTTTTTATTTTCACAAGGGTAACAGGAGAAATTGGACCCCAAAAGTTGTTGTCCAATTTATCCCGAGTACGCTGATGCCCCATATGTGGGGGTAAAACACTGTTTGGGCGCACGGCAGAGCTCAGAAGGGAGGGAGCACCATTTGACTTTTTGAGCGCAAAATTGGCTGTCGTGTTTGGAGACCCCCTGATGTACCTAAACAGTGGAAACCCCCCAATTCTAGCTCCAACCCTAACCCCAACACACCCCTAACCCTAATCCCAACCCGATCTATAATCCTAATCACTAACCCTAAAGATAATCACAACCCTTACCCCAAAACAACCCTAATGTCAACCCTAACCATAACCCTAATCAAACCCTAAATCCAACACACCCCTAATCCTAATCTCAACCCTAACCTCAAACCTAACCCTAATCCCAATACACCCCTAATCACAACCCTAACCTTAACCCTAATCCCAAACCTAACCCTAATCCCAAGCGTAACCCTAATGCCAACCCTAACCCTAATCCAAACCCTAACCCCAACTCTAACCCTAACTTTAGCCCCAACCCTAGCCCTAACTTTAGCCCCAACCCTAACCCTAGCCCTAAGGCTACTTTGACACTTGCGTCGTTTGGCATCCGTCGCAATCCGTCGTTTTGGACAAGAAACGGATCCTGCAAATGTACCCGCAGGATGCGTTTTTAGCCCATAGACTTGTATTGCCGACGGATCATGACGGATGGCCACACGTCGCGTCCGTCGTGCACTGGATCAGTGTTTTGGCGGACCGTCAGAACAAAAAAAGTTCAATGTAACGTTTTTTTGTACGCCGCATCCGCCATTTCTGACCGCGCATGCGTGGCCGTAACTCCGCCCCCTCCTCCCCAGGACATAGATTGGGCAGCAGATGCATTGAAAAACTACATCCGCTGCCGACGTTGTGCACAATTTTCACAACGTGCGTCGGTATGTCGGGCTGATGCATTGTGATGGCCCCATACCGACGTAAGTGTGAAAGAAGCCTAAACCTAAATTTAGCGCCAACCCTAACCCTAAATTTAGCCCCAACCCTAACCCTAAATTTAGCCCCAACCCTAAATTTAGCCCTAACCCTAGCCCTAACCCTAGGCCTAACCCTAGCCCTAACCCTAGCCCTAGCCCTAACCCTAACCCTAGCCCTAACCCTAGCCATAACCCTAGCCCTAACCCTAACCCTAGCCCTAACCCTAACCCTAGCCCTAACCCTAGCCCTAACCCTAACCCTAGCCCTAACCCTAACCCTAGCCCTAACCCTAGCCCTAACCCTAGCCCTAACCCTAACCCTAGCCCTAACCCTAATTTTAGCCCCAACTGCTCTTCTCCTGCCTGCCGGCAGATGGAGACAGATGGCGGGAGCACTGCGCATGCGCCCGCCATTTTCTTTTCCCCGGCGGCCAGGAGGAGCAGCAGGAGGACCCAGGGACACCGGTGAGTATGATAGGGTCCCCGAATCCCCCTATTTCTCTGTCCTCTGATGTGCGATCACATCAGAGGACAGAGAATTACACTTTTCTTTTTTTTTTTTTTTTGCGGTCGCCGGTAAACAGTTAATTACCGGCGATCGCAAAACAGGGGTCGGTAAAACCGACCCCGATCATGCTCTTTGGGGTCTCGGCTACCCCTGGTAGCCGAGACCCCAAAGATTCTCCCGGGGCCGGCCGGCGGGCGCACAGTGCATGCGCCCGCCATTTTGAAGATGGCGGCGCCCATCAGGAGCCACGAGGAGCACCGGGGGAGACAGGTGAGTATCGGGGGCGATCGGGGACCCCTTTTCTCTGTCCTCTGATGTGCGATCACATCGGAGGACAGAGAAATTAACAAGAAATCGCTTTTTTTTTTTTGCGATTGCCGGTAAACGGTTAATTACCGGCGATCGCAAATGTGGGGTCGGTACAAAACCCCCCGAATCATGTTCTCTGGGGTCTTGGCTACCCCCGGCAGCCGAGACCCCAGAGAAAATCCGACTCTGGGGGGCGCTATTCACTTTTTCCACAGCGCCGTCAATTAACGGCGCTGTGGTTTAAGTACCCTTAGTGGCCGTCGTTAAAAGGCGTATCGGCGGTCGCTAAGGGGTTAAAAAGGTAGTCCAACACCAATATATTGATTATGTGACACTAGTCACTACCTACGGACGCATAGAGTATTGGGGAAGTCCGGGAGTCCAGGGTCAAAAGCCAGGAGAGCTCATCATATGCAGATTGGTGAGGCAAAGGTGTAGTCTGGTCACAGTCCAGGGTCAGAATTCCAAGAAGATAGCGGATGTAGACAAAGGGGCTGTTACGATCCATTTTTTTAATTCTTGGCAGCTCTGGTTCCACTCTGTTTTAAATGTAGCTTTTTTCCTTTCAGGACCAGCGGGGGTTAATGTCGGTTTTTCCCTCGCTGGCAATCTACTGCAGGTACAGAGTTGTTGGGTCAGCTGATGTGGGTGGTGACCACTTCCACTCTCCTTTAAATGGTCACCTGATGCATCAGCTGACTGTTGGTGATAGTTTCTCTATGGAGACCAGCTGTGCAGCTGCAGCTCTCTGGGGTCAGCTGCTTCTGGTGTTTGGAGTCCTGTTTCTGTGTCATCTGCGGTGTGGAACTTGGCAGCGGTGTCTTGAAAGTAAGTGTTGTGTTTATTTTTTGTCCCTTTCGTGTTTGTCACTGTCTCCTGTGTGGTACCAGGGCTGCCACTAGGAATTTTGGGGCCCCATACTGGCAATTTTCGGGGCCTCCTTAAGACTCTGCCCAGGCTCCACCCCAAACACACTTCATCATTTGCAGCCCCCTATCATTTCATCATCTGCAGCCCCCTATCATTTCATCATCTGCAGCCCCCTATCATTTCATCATGCGCAATGCCCCCTCAAAAACACTTCATCATCTGCAGCCCCTATCATTTCATCATCTGCAGCCCCTATCATATAATCATCTGCAGCCCCCTCAAACACACTTCATCATCTGCAGCCCCCTATCATTTCATCATCTGCAGCCCCTATCATATCATCATCTGCAGCCCCCTCGAACACACTTCATCATCTGCAGCCCCTATCATTTCATCATCTGCAGCCCCCTATCATTTCATCATCTGCAGCCCCCTATCATTTCATCATCTGCAGTCCCCTATCATTTCATCATGCGCAATGCCCCCTCAAAAACACTTCATCATCTGCAGCCCCTATCATTTCATCATCTGCAGCCCCTATCATATAATCATCTGCAGCCCCCTCAAACACACTTCATCATCTGCAGCCCCCTATCATTTCATCATCTGCAGCCCCTATCATATCATCATCTGCAGCCCCCTCGAACACACTTCATCATCTGCAGCCCCTATCATTTCATCATCTGCAGCCCCTATCATATCATCATCTGCAGCCCCCTCAAACACACTTCATCATCTGCAGCCCCCTATCATTTCATCATGCGCAGTACCCTCTCAAACACACTCCATCATCTGCAGTCTCACTCCCCCCCACCTCACCCATTTAAAAAAACAAAAATGTTTTTTATACTTTACCTCAGTCGTTCCCGTGCTGGCTAGTGTTTTCAGCAGTGAAGCAGCAGCTAGAATGTATGGGCTGCTGAGAGGACCTGACAGGAGCCCATACATTCTAGCACATTCTCTACTGAGACTGTTAGAATGTATGGGCTGTAGTCAGGACCTGCAGGGAGCCCATACATTCTAGCTACAGCCGAGCAGGAGCTGCGCAGCCGACTAGGTGAGACGGCTGTGCACAGCTCCAAGAAGGCTCCCGGGCCCCAGCGCCGACGTGTGCGCCGCAGTGCACAGTATTTTAGTGCACGATGGGGCCCGATCAGTAGAAGCACAACAGTGGTGCCCCGGATCTGCTGACTGGGCCCCATACAGCAGTAAGGTCAGTAATGCCCTGTGTGGTACTATCTGCAATGGTGAGGCGCTAGCCCTTTGCTGGCCAGTGCACTCTTCAGGGCAGTATTAGGTGACAGCAAGAGAAGAGGTTCTTGACGGCCGTGAGGGGGAAGGATCCACTTAGGGCATTAGGGGAGTGCAGGGACAGGCTCAGGTTTGAGCTCAGGTGGTGACCATCCCCCATTTCCCTATCAGTAGGGCCTTCCTCTCCCCTATACCATCCAATTGTGTGTTTGTCGTGCCATACGCTGACCCGACCCACTGTGAGGTCATTATATATTCCATGAACTTATCACCAACCCTACTTTTTTTCTGGTGAACCCATGGCTCAAGCTCAGGCTTTTGCTCAGCTGATCCAGACCCTCACAGATGAGGCTAAGGAGCTGAGATGTCAGGTGGTGCAGCAGCTCCAGCAGTTGTCAGAGTTCTGACACTCAGCTCATGTGCAGGCTCAACAGGAACCCAAGATTTCTCTCCCTGACAGGTTTTCTGGAAGGAGAGATAAAGCTCTGGCAAAGATTAAGAGGCCAAGACATCAAAACCCTGTCATGGGCAGCCCAATCTCCAGACCTGAACCCCATTGGAAACCTCTGGAATGTAATCAAGAGGATGATGTATAGTAACAAGCCATCAAACAAAGAAGTGCTTAAACTTTTGCGCCAGAAGCAGTGTGAAAGACTGGTGGCAAGCATACCAAGACGCATGAAAGCTGTGATTAAAAATCATGGTTATCCCAAAAAATATTGATTTTTGAACTTTTCCTGAGTCAAAACATTAGCGTAACAGGGATATCATGCCAAAATGCAGCATTTTAATCCTTATGATCTAGACATTTAACAAGATATACTGTATATCCAGGGCCGGACTGTTCATCTGGCAATTCTGGCAAATGCCAGATGGGCTGGTCCAAGTGTGGGTTACATGAATTATGACTTAGTTACTTTTAGCAGCTGTGGAGGAGCATACAGCCTCTGGCTCCATACTCCATCGGTTACTCTGGGAGGCCTCAGGTTCCTTCCTGCCTGCTGGAGGCCGGCCCCATACAGGTGTAATTCTGCAGCGCGATGTTGTCACTACCATGACTGAGGTGGAAGCAAAGGCTAGATTAGGTATTAGTATTTATTTATTTTGTGGGCCGATAATACTGTATGGTACATCATCATACTATATAGGGGCCTGTGAGGTGGAAATACTAAATGGAAAGCTGTGGGAGGCGCAGCATACTATATGGAAAGCTGTGGGGGACCATTGTACTATATAGGGTTCTATACGGGAGCCATCATACTATATGAAAAGCTGTGGGGGACCATCATACTACATAGGGTCCTATGGGTAGGACAATTATACTGTATAAAAAGCTGTGGAGGATCATATAGGGGGCTGTTGGGGGACAATCATACTATATAGGGTTCTGTGGGGGCCATCATACTATTTGAGGGTGTATGGGGGATTCCCATACTGTATTGGGGCTGTGGGAGACCATCATACTATATAGAGGCCTAAGGGAGTCTATAATAATATATGGTGGGCTGTGGTGATCATCATATTGTTTCAGGGTTATGGGGCACCATCATTCTATATGAGGGACCATCACCATATGGAAGGCTGAGGGGGGCCATCAAATCGTGTTGGGTCTGTGGGGGACCAATATACTACATGGTAGGATGTGGGGGCACATAATACTGTGTTGGGATTTCATCCCACTGTATTGGGGTTGTGGTGGGACAATCATACTGTATTGGGGTTGTGGGCGAATTATCATACACTATATAGGGGGCCTGGGGGAATCATATTATATAGTGGTGTGGGGGGACCATCATACTATATGGGGGTATTGGGAAACCATCATACTGTATTGGGGTTGTTGTGAACCATCATGCTGTATTGGATCTTTGGAGAACCATCGTACTATCCAAAGGGTCGTGCTGGGACCATTTTACTGTGTGGGTGGATCATCATACTATATGGAAGGCTGTAGAGGGGGCCCACCATTATGTGTATGATGACCATCATACTATGTGTAGTGACCATTAAACTGTGTTGGGGCTGTGGGATAACCATTATAACGTGTGGGGAAACCATCACACTGTGGTGGGGGCTGTTGAGACCATCATGCTGTGTAGGGACCATCATACTGTGTGGGTTGGGGGCAGGGGTAACTATCTTAATGTATGGTGTATATGGAGGAATGTGGGAACATTATTCTGTGTTGGGGCATTCTTTGGGGTATCATACTTCATCGTAGCAATGGAAAGGATAACATAGTGGGCAAGAATAGTAAGAGGATTGAATAGGGGCAAAATAACTGTGTAAGGGCCGAAATACATTTGTTTCTCCTAAAGTTGGAAAGTCTGCTCTACTGTTACTGAGCCTATGTTCTGTGAGGACTTTGCAAAGAGTTCCTATGATTTGTACAGTATGTGCACCTATAATATTATAGGGAGAGCACAGGCGGTATAATTCTTAAAAGAATGTACAGGGGTGTTTGTACTATAAGGAATCAAGGGAAATTATTATAATGAGGCACACCAGGACATTATTACTATAGGGCGCTGTATAACTGTGAGGACTGGCATTGTAACTATGATGAACTCTATCGTAAGGCAATTGTCTATGCTGTGAAGATACAAGATGTGAAGCATCTGAAACAACAGATGCTGCAAGCCTGTGCTAGCATTTCTTCTTCAGTGTTGCTATCAGTGTGTCAAAAGTGGGAGAAGAGAGTTGCATTGACAATCCAACACAATGGGCAGCACTTTGAACACATTTTATAAGTGATATAAGAAAAACACGGCACTCCGTTGTTGAAATTCTGTTGGTGTTCAAGTAGGGTATCCGGCCCGTAATCAATAACTTGGCACTCAAAATTCAAAGAAAAAAATGGTTCATTTATTATGCATCCAGACAATAATAGTTGAACTTTTTCGGGCCTTCTTCAGAACAAACTATTTCAGCGGTGTGGATCTATCCTTAATTATACTGTCTCAGTGGGAGATAAAAAGTGCCTGTTGCCTGGGTTAAATGCATATGGGAGCTGAGTGTCCACGTGATATGTTAGCCCGGGTTCTGTACTGTGTGTCCAGTAAGAGGAGTCAGCGCTTCTGTTTGCTGCGAGCGGTGTTGTTGTGGGTCCACCCCACCGTGTAGAGGGAATATTATTATTGTGTAGGTACATAGATGAGCCACTGCTATTGTGTGAGGCACAAAAGGAGAGTAATATTATTGTACAGGGCACAGATGGGAACTACAGTATATTGTATATTCGAGTATAAGCCAACTTGAATATAAGCCGAGGCACCTAATTTTAACACAAAAAAATGGGAAAACTTTTTGACTTGCGTATAAGCTTGGTATGCATGGCCCCTCCTCCCTATCCTGGTATGCATGGGCCCCTCAGCCCTAAAATACTATGCATGGCACTCTCATCCCCATCCTGATATGCATGGCCCCTTTATCCCTATCCTGGTATGCATGGTTTCCTCATCCCCATTCTGGTGTGCATGGCCTCCTCATCCTTATCCTGGAATGCACGGCCCGCTCATCCCCATCCTTGTATGCATGGCCCCTTCATCCCTATCCTGGTATGCATGCCCCCCATCAGAAAAACAAAAAAATAAACCATCCTACTTACCTTCCCTGCACTCCCTCACAACGTTCTGTTCCCATTTTAGCTGCTGATTTATATTTGTAAGCAGGGACATCATGTGCCTGCTATTAAAGAGAAATTAATGTTTTTATGAGTGCAGTTAACCCCTTCCCGACCCATGACGCCACGTAGGCGTCATGAAAGTCGGTGCCAATCCGACCCATGACGCCTATGTGGCGTCATGGAAAGATCGCGTCCCTGCAGGCCGGGTGAAAGGGTTAACTCCCATTTCACCCGATCTGCAGGGACAGGGGGAGTGGTAGTTTAGCCCAGGGGGGGTGGCTTCACCCCCTCGTGGCTACGATCGCTCTGATTGGCTGTTGAAAGTGAAACTGCCAATCAGAGCGATTTGTAATATTTCACCTATTATAACTGGTGAAATATTACAATCCAGCCATGGCCGATGCTGAAATATCATCGGCCATGGCTGGAAATACTAATGTGCCCCCACCCCACCCCACCGATCGCCCCCCCAGCCCCCCGATCTGGCCGGTACACTGCTCCGGCTTCCCTCCGTCCAGTGCTCCGCTCCCCCCCGTGCTCTTGTCCGCTCCCCCCGTGCTCCAATCACCCCCCCGTGCTCCAATCACCCCCGCTGCACTCCGATCCACCCCCCCCGGTGCTCCGTTCCACCCCCCGTGCTCCATTCCAGCCCCCCCGTGCTCCGTTCCACGCCCCCATGCTCCGTTCCACCCCTCCCGCGCTCCGATTCCCCCCCCGTGCTCCGATCCCCCCCCCCCCGTGGTCCCCCCCACCCCATCATACTTACCGATCCAGCCGGGGTCCCGTCCGTCTTCTCCCTGGGCGCCGCCATCTTCCAAAATGGCGGGCGCATGCGCAGTGCGCCCGCCGAATCTGCTGGCCGGCAGATTCGTTCCAAAGTGCATTTTGATCACTGAGATAGATTATATCTCAGTGATCAAAATAAAAAAAATAATAAATGACCCCCCCCCCCCCCTTTGTCACCCCCATAGGTAGGGACAATACAAAAATAAAGAAATTTTTTTTTTCCACTAATGTTAGAATAGGGTTAAGGTTAGGGTTAGGGGTAGGGTTAGGGGTAGGGTTAGGGGTAGGGTTAGGGGTAGGGTTAGGGGTAGGGTTAGGGTTAGGGGTAGGGTTAGGGTTAGGGGTAGGGTTAGGGTTAGGGCTAGGGTTAGGGTTTCGGTATGTGCACACGTATTCTGGTCCTCTGCGGATTTTTCCGCTGCGGATTTGATAAATCCGCAGTGCTAAACCGCTGCGGATTTATGGCGGATTTACCGCGTTTTTTTCTGCGCATTTCACTGCGGTTTTACAACTGCGATTTTCTATTGGAGCAGTTGTAAAACCGCTGCGGAATCCGCACAAAGAAGTGACATGCTGCGGAATGTAAACCGCTGCGTTTCCGTGCAGTTTTTCTGCAGCATGTGTACAGCGATTTTTGTTTCCCGTAGGTTTACATTGAACTGTAAACTCATGGGAAACTGTTGCGGATCCGCAGCGTTTTCCGCAGCGTGTGCACATACCTTTAGAATTAGGCTATGTGCACACTGTGCGGATTTGGCTGCAGATTGGCCGCTGCGGATTCGCAGCAGTATTCCATCAGGTTTACAGTACCATGTAAACATATGAAAAACCAAATCCGCTGTGCCCATGGTGCGGAAAATACCGCGCGGAAACGCTGAGTTGTATTTTCCGCAGCATGTCAATTCTTTGTGCGGATTCCGCAGCGTTTTACACCTGCTCCTCAATAGGAATCCGCAGGTGAAATCCGCACAAAATACACTGGAAATCCGCGGAAAATCCGCAGGTAAAACGCAGTGCCTTTTACCCGCGGATTTTTCAAAAATGGTGCTGAAAAATCTCACACGAATCCGCAACGTGGGCACATAGGGTTAGGGTTGGAATTAGGGTTGTGGTTAGGGTTGTGATTAGGGTTATGGCTACAGTTGGGATTAGGGTTAGGGTTGGAATTAGGGTTGTGGTTAGGGTTGTGATTAGGGTTATGGCTACAGTTGGGATTAGGGTTAGGGGTGTGTTGGGGTTAGTGTTGGAGTTAGAATTGAGGGGTTACCACTGTTTAGGCACATCAGGGGTCTCCAAACGCAACATGGCGCCACCATTGATTCCAGCCAATCTCGTATTCAAAAAGTCAAATGGTGCTCCCTCACTTCCGAGCCCTGACGTGTGCCCAAACAGTGGTTTACCCCCACATATGGGGTACCAGCATACTCAGGACAAACTGCGCAACAATTACTGGGGTCCAATTTCTCCTGTTACCCTTGTGAATCTAAAAAAATGCTTGCTAAAACATAATTTTTGAGGAAAGAAAAATGATTTTTTATTTTCACGGCTCTGCGTTGTAAACGTCTGTGAAGCACTTGGGGGTTCAAAGTGCTCACCACATATCTAGATAAGTTCCTTGGGGGGTCTAGTTTCTAAAATGGGGTCACTTGTGGGGGTTTCTACTGTTTAGGCACACCAGGGGCTCTGCAAACGCAACGTGACACCCGCAGACCATTCCATCAAAGTCTGCATTTCAAAAGTCACTACTTCCCTTCTGAGCCCCGACGTGTGCCCAAACAGTGGTTTACCCCCACTCATGGGGTATCAGCGTACTCAGGAGAAACTGGACAACAACTTTTGGGGTCCAATTTCTCCTGTAACCCTTGGGAAAATAAAAAATTCTGGGCTAAATAATTATTTTTGAGGAAAGAAAACGTATTTATTATTTTCACGGCTCTGCATTATAAACTTCTATGAAGCACTTGGGGGTTCAAAGTGCTCACCACACATCTAGATAAGTTCCTTTCGGGGTCTGGTTTCCAAAATGGGGTCACTTGTGGGGGGTTTCTACTGTTTAGGCACATCAGGGGCTCTGCAAACGCAACGTGACGCCCGCAGAGCATTCCATCAAAGTCTGCATTTCAAAACGTCACTACTTCACTTCCGAGCCCCGGCATGTGCCCAAACAGTGATTTACCCCCACATATGGGGTATCAGCGTACTCAGGAGAAACTGGACAACAACTTTTGGGGTCAAATTTCTCCTGTTACCCTTGGGAAAATAAAAAATTGCAGGCTAAAAGATCATTTTTGAGAAAATAATTTTTTTTTTTTATTTTCATGGCTCTGCGTTATAAACTTCTGTGAAGCACTTGGGGGTTCAAAGTCCTCACCACACATCTAGATTAGTTCCTTTGGGGGTCTAGTTTCCAAAATGGTGTCATTTCTGGGGGATCTCCAATGTTTAGGCACACAGGGGCTCTCCAAACGTGACATGGTGTCCGCTAATGATTGGAGCTAATTTTCCATTTAAAAAGCCAAATGGCGTGCCATCCCTTCCGAGCCCTGCCGTGCGCCCAAACAGTGGTTTACCCCCACATATGGGGTATCAGCGTACTCAGGACAAACTGGACAACAATATTTGGGGTCCAATTTCTCCTATTACCCTTGGCAAAATAGGAAATTCCAGGCTAAAAAATCATTTTTGAGGAAAGAAAAATTATTTTTTATTTTCATGGCTCTGCGTTATAAACTTCTGTGAAGCACCTGGGGGTTTAAAGTGCTCAATATGCATCTAGATAAGTTCCTTGGGGGGTCTAGTTTCCAAAATGGGGTCACTTGTGGGTGAGCTCCAATGTTTAGGCACACAGGGGCTCTCCAAACGCGACATGGTGTCCGCTAACAATTGGAGCTAATTTTCCATTCAAAAAGTCAAATGGCGCGCCTTCCCTTCCGAGCCCTGCCGAGTGCCCAAACAGTGGTTTACCCCCACATATGAGGTATCGACGTACTCGGGAGAAATTGCCCAACAAATTTTATGATCCATTTTATCCTACTGCCCATGTGAAAATGAAAAAATTGAGGCAAAAAGAATTTTTTTGTGAAAAAAAAGTACTTTTTCATTTTTACAGATCAATTTGTGAAGCACCTGAGGGTTTAAAGTGCTCACTAGGCATCTAAATAAGTTCCTTGGGGGGTTTAGTTTCCAAAATGGGGTCACTTGTGGGGGAGCGCCAATGTTTAGGCACACAGGAGCTATCCAAACGCGACATGGTGTCCGCTAACTATGGAAATAATTTTTCATTCAAAAAGTCAAATGGCGCTCCTTCCCTTCTGAGCCTTACCATGTGCCCAAACAGTGGTTTACCCCCACATGTGAGGTATTGGTGTACTCAGGAGAAATTGCCCAACACATTTTAGGATCCATTTTATCCTGTTGCCCATGTGAAAATGAAAAAATTGAGGCTAAAAGAATTTTTTTGTGAAAAAAAAGTACTTTTTCATTTTTACGGATCAATTTGTGAAGCACCTGGGGGTTCAAAGTGCTCACTATGCATCTAGATAAGTTCCTTGGGGCGTCTAGTTTCCAAAATGGGGTCACTTGTGGGGGAGCTCCAATTTTTAGGCACACGGGGGCTCTCCAAACGTGACATGGTGTCCGCTAAAGAGTGGAGCCAATTTTTGATTCAAAAAGTCAAATGGCGCTCCTTCCCTTCCAAGCTCTGCCGTGCGCCCAAACAGTGGTTTATCCCCACACATGAGATATCAGCGTACTCAGGACAAATTGGACAACAACTTACATGGTTCAGTTTCTCCTTTTACCATTGGGAAAATAAAAAAATTGTTGCTAAAAGATAATTTTTGTGACTAAAAAGTTAAATGTTCATTTTTTCCTTCCATGTTGCTTCTGCTGCTGTGAAGCACCTGAAGGGTTAATAAACTTCTTGAATGTGGTTTTGAGTACCTTGAGGGGTGCAGTTTTTAGAATGGTGTCACTTTTGGGTATTTTCAGCCATATAGACCCCTCAAACTGACTTCAAATGTGAGGTGGTCCCTAAAAAAAATGGTTTTGTAAATTTCGTTGTAAAAATGAGAAATCGCTGGTCAAATTTTAACCCTTATAACTTCCTAACAAAAAAAAATTTTGTTTCCAAAATTGTGCTGATGTAAAGTAAACATGTGGGAAATGTTATTTATTAACTATTTTGTGTCACATATCTCTCTGGTTTAACAGAATAAAAATTCAAAATGTGAAAATTGCGAAATTTTCAAAATTTTCGCCAAATTTCCGTTTTTATCACAAATAAACGCAGAATTTATTGACCTAAATTTACCACTAACATGAAGCCCAATATGTCACGAAAAAACAATCTCAGAACCGCTAGGATCCGTTGAAGCGTTCCTGAGTTATTACCTCATAAAGGGACACTGGTCAGAATTGCAAAAAATGGCAAGGTCTTTAAGGTCAAAATAGGCTGGGTCATGAAGGGGTTAATATTCATTTCTCTTTAGCAGCGGGAACAGGTGTTAGCTGCAGCAGCTGTCTCCTGCCTCCTGTAACCTGCTGCTCTGCCGCTGCCACTCCCCCTCCTTCTGGTGGGACCCTGACTCAAGTATAAGCCGAAGCCGAAGGGAGCTTCTTCAGCATAAAAAAGTGGTTAAAACCTTGGCTTATACTCGAGTATATACGGTATTACTGTCTAGGACATTGCTTATAGCACTATGTGGCTTGGGAAGAGGTGGGGGAATGTGAGGAGGGGGCTGTGTTACATTTTGCTGGAATGAGTTATAGATGGAAGAAGAGCTAATAGCTGTCTGGGACGATTTAAAAAGAAAAAGGATAATGAATGACAACAATCAGTAAAAACGTAACTTCTGAGAACCTCTACAGTACACATACTCTATATATGGTCTGCAGAGCATGGTGTATAACTGATATTAATAATATATTGTCATTGTATGGTCTAGTACAAATATTTTGATTAATGAACAGTATAGCGGTATTATCACCACCAGGGCCAGACTGGCCATCTGGCAAATGCCAGAAGGGCCTGTCTGGTCATGGGCTGCCTTGTCTGCTATGTTGTTATCAGAATCGGTGTTCTCCAGACACCCATAATGTTAAGAGTTGTGATGGAGCTCAAAGTCGCTGACTCCATCACTTACCCCAGCAGGCCACGGGTATCATTAGAAATATTGGTCTTGTAGAAAATCTTGCGTTCTTCCATCCAGGGTAATATTAGTAATATATCCCATCTGGTTCTTGGGGACGGGGACACCATGGGCCTGTGTGATTTCAAATGCCAGGGCTGAATTTC
Source organism: Ranitomeya imitator (assembly GCF_032444005.1). Lineage (NCBI taxonomy): Eukaryota > Metazoa > Chordata > Amphibia > Anura > Dendrobatidae > Ranitomeya > Ranitomeya imitator. The sequence goes on along the minus strand of NC_091287.1, from coordinate 157,226,934 downwards.
GGCCCCAGTCCGTACCTGATCACCACTGTATATTTGGTGATATTTATCTGTTACATTGCAATGTTATTAAATATTACATAAAGTTATTATTGGAAATATAGATAGTAGTCTTGATTTCCTGTAGGCAGGGTGCTATAAGTAATAGATACCTTAATCTGGGGAAGGTGGCAGGTACGAGATGGGCCTGTGTGGTTTCAAATGCCAGGGCTGAATTTTAGTCCCAGTCCATCCCTGTATATATCCATCTTGTAAATGGCCCTAAGGCTGCCGTCACACTATCAGTAATTGGTCAGTATTTTACCTCAGTATTTAGAAGTCAAAATCAGGAGTGGAACAGTTAGAGGAAAAGTATAATAGAAACATATGCACCACTTCTGCATTTATCACCCACTCCTGGTTTTGGCTTACAAATACTGATGTAAAATACTGACCAAATACTGATAGTGTGACGGCAGCCTTAAAGGATCTAGTGCAGGAGACCTTGTGATAGGAAACAACGAAATCAATTATTACAATAACAGGTAGTAATGAGCGAATATATTCGTTACTCGAGATTTCTAGAGCACGCTCTGGTGACCTCTGAGTATTTTTTAGTGCTCAGAGATTTAGTTTTTCTTGCCGCAGCTGAATGATTTACAGCTGTTGGCCAGCATAAGTACATGTGGAGGTTGCCTGGTTATTAGGGAATCCCCACATGTACTTATGCTGGCTAACAGATGTAAATTATTCAGCCGTGGCAAGAAAAACGAAATCTCCGAGCACTAAAAAATACTCGGAGGACCCCCGACTAGGCTTGAGCGAAACGGATCGGACAAATTCAAAAGTCGCCGACTTTTGGCAAAGTCGGGTTTCATGAAACCCGATCCTAGTGTGTGATCGGCCATGCGGTCGGCGACCTTCGCGATAAAGTCGCGTTTCGTATGATGCGTTTGGTGCCATTTTTTCAGCCAATGAAGGAGCGTGGGCAGAGTGATGACATAGGTCTTAGGGGCGTGGATGCTTATCGCCATCTTCTCACTGTAGCACTGTAGCACTGTTTGCAATGTGTAACACCAGTTTTCTGTTCAGGGACGGAGGGGGGAGAGAGAGAGGGGGAGGGGGAGGGGAGAAGGAGAAGAAGATTTCCCACCCGACTTTTCGCCATAGTCGGCCGATTTCACTCGACTCGACTTTTGAGATAGTCGGGTTTCGCGAAACCCGACTCGACCCTAAAAAAGTAAAAGTCGCTCAACCCTACCCCCGAGCATGCTCGAGAAATCTCGAGTAACGACTAACGAGTATATTCGCTCATCAGTAATAACAGGACATCCTCAACAGCCAGGAATATGATGCAAGATTATGATGTCAGAGTCAATAAGAGAGTCATCAATAGCGACAAGATAATATTGATGACAATACAGGTGAACACGACGAATCCTATGGGAAAAGAATGTGAGTGATGTGATTTACAAAATCCCTATTAACCCCTTCAAGCCGCAGCCCTTTTTCGTTTTTTCATTTCTGATTTTCGCTCCCCTTCTTCCCGGAGCCATAACTTTTTTATTTTTCCGCCAACATGGCAAGTTGAGGGCTTGTTTTTTGCAGGATGAGTTGTACTTTTGAAAGACATCATTGGTTTTACCATATCATGTACTCGAAAATGGGGAAAAAAGTTCTAAGTGCGCCGAAATTGGAAAAAAGTGCAATTCTACAGCTGTTTTATTTTTTTTACCATGTTCATTTTGATGTGGATACAATCTTTTGATCGCCCGTTATTGCATTTTAATGCAATGTTGTTGTGACCAAAAAAAACGTAATTCAGGCGTTTTGACTTTTTTTTTCACGCCGTTTACTGATCCGATTAATTCTTTTTATAGCTTGATAGATCGGGCAATTCTGAATGCAGCGATACCAAATATGTATATTTTTAATTTTTTTTATTTATTTTATTTTGAATAGGGCGAATGGGTGTTGATTTGAACTTTTATATATTTTTTTAATTTTTTCTATTTTTTTTTACTTTTTGCATGCTTTAATAGTCTCCATGGGAGACTAGAAGTTGCCTGATGTCTGATTGCGTGTGTAGCAGAAATGCTCACTTGCTATGAGCGCTGACCGCTGGGTGGCACTCATAGCAATCCGGCACTGACAACCACAGTGGTTTCCTGCAGACCCCGGTTTGTCATGCCAACCCATCAGTGACCCACGGTCATGTTACACTGGCGCCGATGGGCGGGATTAGTGACGTTCTTCCGGCGCGATCATAATAAATGCCTCTGTCTAAGATTGACAGCGGCATTTAATGGGTTAACAGCCATGGGTGGATCGCTATTCCAACCACAGCTGTTATGGGCCCATGTCAGCTGTTCATTGCCGGAGCCCACATCAATGGGAGGGACAGAACATGCGCTGAACATGTACGGTGTATGCCATGAAGGAGTTAATATACTGAACTATTCACTTCCTAACGCACCCCCCACCTTACCCTTGTTCCAGACTATCCTAAAGGAAGGAAGCAAAAGTAAGCTGTTCATTAAGTCCATTAGGATTCATGGTTTGTAGATGGAAAATCCATTTTGTCTCTCTTTGTAAAGGCCCCGTCACACATAGCGAGATCGCTAGCGAGATCGCTGCTGAGTCACAAGTTTTGTGACGCAACAGCGATCTCAGTAGCGATCTCGCTATGTGTGACACGTACCAGCGATCAGGCCCCTGCTGTGAGATCGCTGGTCGTGTCGGAATGGCCTGGGCCATTTTTTGATCGTTGAGGTCCCGCTGACATCGCTGAATCGGCGTGTGTGACGCCGATTCAGCGATGTCTTCGCTGGTAACCAGGGTAAACATCGGGTAACTAAGCGCAGGGCGGCGCTTAGTAACCCGATGTTTACCCTGGTTACCATCCTAAAAGTAAAAAAACAAACGCTACATACTTACCTACCGCTGTCTGTCCTCGGCGCTTTGCTTCTCTGGTCTGGCTGTGAGCGCCGGTCAGCCGGAAAGCAGAGCGGTGACGTCACCGCTCTGCTTTCCGGCCGCTGTGCTCACAGCCAGACCAGAGAAGCAGAGCGCCGAGGACAGACAGCGCTAGGTAAGTATGTAGCGTTTGTTTTTTTTTACTTTAACGATGGTAACCAGGGTAAACATCGGGTTACTAAGCACGGCCCTGCGCTTAGTAACCCGATGTTTACCCTGGTTACCGGGGACCTCGGGATCGTTGGTCGCTGGAGAACGGTCTGTGTGACAGCTCTCCAGCGACCAAACAGCGACGCTGCAGCGATCCGGATCGTTGTCGGTATCGCTGCAGCGTCGCTATGTGTGACGGGGCCTTAAGATATGTTTGTCCCAGTTGCCTCCTTCTTTAAAGAATGGGTAGATCCTATCTATCCCCATGAATTAGATAACTCCTACATCCTCTCAATGTGTCAAGTTGATGTGATTTGCTACAGGTGTGTCCCTTTTGTTCAGGGTATCTCTCAGATGTTCGCCCACCCTTTTTCTGAGCTCTCTCCTGGTTTTCCCAATGTATTCCAACCCACAAGTGGCCTTGTAAACTATTCCTTTTGTGTGGCAATTAGTGAAATGGTGGATGGGGTATGCCATACCAGTTACACTACTTTTGAACTCTTTTCCCTGAGAAATAGCTTTGCAGTTCTTGCAGCTACCGCACCTGTAGCATCCTTTGGTATTGTTCTTTTCTTTTTTGGGAGTAGGAATGAGGAATTGTTTTCTGTCCTTCCCAATTTTTTAGAGCAGACCCTCCATATATTTCTGGTTTGCATGATTGGACCCAATAGGTCTATAGGACTATTGAAGGGGAATTGTAAGCCCCATGCCAGATCAGGGAGTTGGGGTGAGATGGTGTGGCACCTCAGGAGTCCAGTTGCATTGGCTTCCTCACGGGGGGGGGGGTGATGTCATGCCTGGAGGTAAGAAGGGATCCACTTAGCAGGTAACACAAACATATGACACCTTCCTAACTCCAGACCAGAAGGGGGAGCTCTAAACCCGGTTTCAGGGTAGCTTCCCTATAAGTTCTGGTCTGGAGGGGGGGATTAGGGAGTTTAGTGTGAGACGCTAAAGGGAAAGGAAGCACATGAGGAGAGAGACTGGGAATGGAGCTATAACTGAGCTCTTCCCAGGATTAAGCGCGAAAGAAATCGGACACCGGAGTACTAAAGGCCCAGCAACTAGAACCGGAGGGCAGGAGATTGCAGGTTTCCTGGCCCATCTAATATCTGGAGGCACCACAGCAAGTCAGGAGCCTGGGGCTGCCAGTGAGAAGATAGTGCCCATGCAAGGCTCATGCTGTCAACCATATGGGTTAGGAGAAACAGACACTGAAAGGAACTTGTTTAAGGCTATGTGCACACGTTCAGGATTTCTTGCAGAAAATTCCTGAGAAAAACCGGACATTTTCTGCAAGAAAACGGCATGCGTTTTTGCCGCGGTTTTGACGCTTTTTTGCCGCGTTTTTTCCGGACACTTCCCAATGCATTTTGTAGTGGGAAATCCGCAAAAAACCCGCAAAATTAATGAATATGCTGCGGTTTTTACCACGATGCGTTTTTTTCGTGGAAAAAACCGCATCATGTGCACAAAACATGCGGAATTCATTCTAAATGATGGGATGCTTATTGTATGCAGTTTTTTTGCGGTTTTATAGCGTTTTTATCGGGAAAAAACCGCAACGTGTGCACACAGCCTAAAGCTTCAGGCAGCAAGGGACAGAGAATTCAGCGCAGAAGGAAGGCCTCCGAACTCACCTGGCTAGGTGAGTCCCAAGTTACCTCCAGGCTGCACGGACCCCATCAACACCTGCAACCTGTGCCCCGGACTGCACCTGCACTTCACCAGTAAAAGGTAAAGGAAACTGCAATCCCTGTGTCCTCCAATTATTTCCAGCCCCCTCAGACCTGCACCCCACCATCTATCATCCCTTATCAACTGCATCGGTAGCCCTGGGGACTAAGCTCTACCTGTGGGGAGCTATACCAACTTTGCTGCAACACCATCAGCCCCAGTGGTCCCCTTTGAGCAGCGTTGGCCATCCCTGGCCGAGTACCACAGGTGGCATCACGAACATTTCCCCATAGACTTTATTGTTCACTACACTTCATCCCCTTTAATTGGACGCCCATGGCCATGGACCGGGTCACCGCTTCCGTGACCACCCCTTTAAGTACCGCCAGACCCAGTACTGAGCACCCCACGGTCCTAGCCGGTGCTCTAACCGGAGTAACCATCATTTTTCAATCCCCATCCATTTTGTATTGTCAGATGTAGAAGACCACGATGGGGTCCTGCAGAGGTGCGATGCCCAGTAGTAATGAACAAAGTTAGGTGCCACTAGACTTCCCATCTTTGTATCAGCTAACATTAGTGACTTTTTAGAAAAAAAACCTGAGTTTCTTGGTTGGAAACAATAATTTTTGGAACTCTTTGTTGATGTGTAATGTGTTTGTTGAATTGCTTACTTACGGTTTGGGAGTCGGGTAAGTTAGATAAACGGACAAGGTGAAACCGTTTACTAAATCTGTCCTCCACCCAAATAATAATTTTCTCCTTGCAAGATACAATATGATTTAAATTTATGGAGAGGTAGGTCCAAGGATTTAGGATTAGGAAAAAAACTGGAACAATCCAGCAGGACGGGATTAAGGCATTTTGGTTAAGGCAGAGATTTCCCATGCTATTACATATTACCTACAATCATGAACAATGGCTGCCACCAAAAGTTCTTAGTTAGTATTCTTACTCCCATGGTGAAAGTACTAAATGATGGGATTCCTGAAAAACCTGCAGACGAAATTGAGGTGGAACAAACCACTACCATATTTTACAGATTATAAAACACACCTGATTATAAAACGCACCCCAAATTTTGGATATAAAAATAGGAAAAAATATTATTTTAATAAAAAATCTTTGTACATTTGATAATACGCTTTTACCGTAGTTTACCGGTGGGTGGGTGGCCACTGCAGTAGAGCGGGGTCACAGGAGGCAGAGTTCCAGTGGCAGAAAGAGGGGGGCGATGCTGTGGACCCCAGGCTGGGAGGAGGGGTTCTTTGGACGTGAGATGTTGTGCATCCCAGACTGGTAGAAGGGGGTGTTCGGCGGTGCTGGGTTTCCACTAATATTATGTGAATGCTTGGAGCTCTGCACTTTCCATGGTTCTCAACACAGTGGACTTCGGGAAAATGGCCATCGGAGGCGGCGCATGTGCAGAATGAGATCTCAATCTGCCCATGCACCGCCTTTGGCACCCATTTTACCTGAAGTCCATCTCATTGAAAAACATGGAAAGTGTCATGGCTCCAGGCTTTCACAAAATACCGTCAGAGCCCCCACACCACCGAATACTCCTCCCTCTCTGAATCTTTAAGGTATATGCACACAATAAGTAAACGCTATGGGTTGGATGCTGCGTACTTGTGCAGTGTTCCACCTGCAGCGGACAGATGTTACAACATAGTAGATGGGATTTCAAGACATCCCGTGCCGACTATGCATCCACAGATGCCTGCGGCTCACCCGTGGAGAAAGAGAAGTGGCGCGTCCCTCCAGACCACAGCATGTCAAATTCTCTTGCTGAGAAATTTCACCCATAAAAAGGCTCAAGTCACCAGTCATACAGGTTATGTCCTATCCTGTATTGGGGACAGAGAGAAGAAATGTGAGGACCTTATGTAAAGCCATAGGCAGTAAGGGACTACAACACCACCACGCTAGAGGAAGGCTTTTAACTCCACCTGGTAAAGGGGACTCTGGATTCGCTTCCAAACCGGCTGGACTCTGCCTGCCCTGTGATCTGGTACCCTGGACTGTGGCTGCCTGAAGTCTTCAGTAAACCAGGTAAACAGACTGCAAAATGCTGCAAATCAGCGGTAATTCCGCAGGAAATCTGCAGTGCGGATTACCTGCGGATTTACAAAAATCAGTCCGGAAAAATCTGCAGAGTAATTCGCAGCGTGTGCACATAACCTTAGTCCTTCACAGGACACAACATCAACTAGCAAACCAAACATGTGGCATATTGTTACACCTGTCTTGGGATTAGCCCCCTGGATGGGAAGAAGTGCTTATACCCACCCCCTTAACCATCCGTTGCATTTAATTCAGAAAGGAAGAATATCCTAGAAGTCAAGTCTCCAGCTAGTCTGAAAAGTTTTGCATCAGCAAGGCACCTTGCAGAGAGGAACAAATACACAAGTGACCCCACCAGATGCAGGAAATGCTAAAGGTACCGTCACACTAGACGATATCGCTAGCGATCCGTGACGTTGCAGCGTCCTCGCTAGCGATATCGTCCAGTGTGACAGGCAGCAGCGATCAGGCCCCTGCTGGGAGATCGCTGGTCGGGGAAGAAAGTCCAGAACTTTATTTCGTCGCTGGACTCCCCGTAGACATCGCTGAATCGGCGTGTGTGACACCGATTCAGCGATGTCTTTGCTGGTAACCAGGGTAAACATCGGGTAACTAAGCGCAGGGCCGCGCTTAGTAACCCGATGTTTACCCTGGTTACCATCCTAAAAGTAAAAAAACAAACAGTACATACTTACCTACAGCCGTCTGTCCTCCAGCGCTGTGCTCTGCTCTCCTCCTGCTCTGGCTGTGAGCGTCGGTCAGCCGGAAAGCAGAGCGGTGACGTCACCGCTCTGCTTTCTGGCTGCCCGGCGCTCACAGCCAGACCAGAGAAGCAGAGCGCCGAGGACAGACAGCGGTAGGTAAGTATGTAGCGTTTGTTTTTTTACTTTTTAGGATGGTAACCAGGGTAAACATCGGGTTACTAAGCGCGGCCCTGCGCTTAGTTACCCGATGTTTACCCTGGTTACCGGGGACCACGGGATCGTTGGTCGCTGGAGAGCTGTCTGTGTGACAGCTCTCCAGCGACCAAACAGCGACGCTGCAGCGATCCGGATCGTTGTCGGTATCGCTGCAGCGTCGCTATGTGTGACGGTACCTTTATGTAGGCATGATTACAGTAAGGTGCATGAAAACTGGCTGGGGATGACACTCTGTTGCAAACCCCTTCCTCCTTCAACTTGTGTACTGATAAGCAGCAGGTCAGTTGTCAAGGGAATGTTTAGCTTGCAAAAAGGAAGGCTAAGAGGAGACTTCGAGATGTAATAGCTGTGTACAAATATCTGAAGGGCTGTCACCGTGTAGAGGGATCATTATTCTTATTTGTACATGGAAACACAAGAAGCAATGAAATGAAACTGAAAGGGAGAAGATACAGATTAGATATTAGAAAAAACTTATTGACAGTGAGGGTGATCAATGAGTGGGACATGCTGCGACAATAGGTGGTGAGTTCTCCTTCAATGGAAGTCTTCAAACAGAGACAGGACAGACATCTGTCTGAGATGGCTTAGTGAATCCTGCATTGAGCAGGGGGTTGGACACGATGACCCTGGAGGTCCCTTCCAACTCTAACATTCTATGATTCTATGAAGTACACGTAGATATGACTTATAGCTCCTCCTATCTGAACAATTCATCAGCATTTTGATGTTGGTCTCCTCTTCTATATTATATGTTAAAGTTGTAGGGTACAAGGGCCGGGCTCCATTTCACATCTTCTTTGACTTAAAGTATGCTTCCTGCACCCACAAATCAGCACTGTAGATCTCCCACATAATTTTCTAGAATGTTAATCGGGCAGATCACGCATGAGCTCAACCACGAATTGCTTGAACGCAAAAGCCAAAGTCCAGTTCTACACTTGCTTTTGGGATATTCAGCCATTGGGCTCGAGCAAATTCAATGGTAATCCCAGGGCCTTGCTGTTTCGCCATTGGAACATACAGCTATGGCGAGAATTGCCCCAGAGACTCAAAAACCAAGAACTCTTGGGCCGTCCAGCACAGCCGCCTGTGTTTTCTTTGATGATTAGAGGAACTCATGGCTGTGTCCGCACCCCATAAACCCACAATAGTCAAACATGGGTTTCTGAGTTATTTGGCAAGTTAACTTGTAGTGGTCACACCTCTTCCTCCGTTGTTGGCTGCAGATAATTAATAGGCTAATTTGGTGCAGGTTCATTTGTCAATCGACAATAAAGGCAGGTGTCTTACAGATGCCCAGGCCCACTTCCATAACATCTGCACTGTGTCGCATTCCTTCCCATTTGCATTCTGGAGAAGGAGGTAAGGGAACCTGGAGGCTGATATCAATGTGACGGTGCATGAGCTAGTTGTTGGGCTTGAGGACAACTCCTCCATTGAAGAGCTGGGCATGTGGCCAGCAGATGCCCTGGATGCCTACAACTATAATGTATGAACTCTACTACTTTCTCTTCTTGTCACATTAGAGGATGAGGTAGGGCTAGCTGGAAGGAGATTCACATGGTTATCAACATGAGGTGATGGATTAGTGGGACAATGAACCTTGGTGACTGAACAACAAGGTACTGGTATTTTTTTCTCCATCCCCATTACCTTTTTTCATTGATGCTTGACCGTGTATGGCCAATATGGCTCCCTTCTTACCCAAAAACACCACCCACCACCGAGTAAACAAACACCATAACTACAAATAAAAACATAACACAAAACTTCTTTTGGATAATTATGGCCACAATGGCCAGCTTATTAACAAACAAAACAAAACAAAACAAAACATTTTATTTAAACATTAGCATAATTTATGCAAAAATTTGAGGGGAGGGTTCTTGGAGCCACACAGGGAAACTTCTGGCTTAAAAATATTTTGGCAAAACCAAAAAACATAACTCCAACACCTCAACTTACCCTCAGCCGTGCCACCAGCTCGAGGGCACCATAATTCCCGTATTGGGAACAATTAACCACCACCAGCTCCCAGGGTAAACACCCCGTCCAGAGCCTGTAACCAAAATGCCAGAACACCAAACTCGTTTAACTGTCTGGAATTTCCTTCAAATTCTTTCACCGCTTAACCCGCATCAACTCCAAGAACCCCACCCACAGCCACTGTGACAAGATAATAATAACCCTCACATCTGTCGCAACCGTGAAACCATGTTCCCAACTAAATATGACCCGTGATCAATAACTACCTCAAACCATATAACAAAACAAAAAAGGGGAGGGCGGGTGGGTCTCTGTCCGAGGCTTCCTTGGCAAGCAAGTGTGCCCTTTTCCCGCACTTTTCCTGATATAGCCCCACGCCTCCCACTAACAACCCCTCCCACACCTCCTATCACCCAATCATTTTGACCCAGCACCATTTTTAAAAATATACAAGCCCATGTCCAAGCACAGTCATGGGGGGCTTCCATATAGCCCTGCTTATTCCTGCCCCCTCCTATATGGTGAGAACCTCATCAAGTAAAGCGGCAGTTTGTTCTACCATCACTGGTTTTCTCTTACGCATCCATTCCCTGATCTCAATGGGACATTTGGCAAATGACTGTTCTTTTAGGATGACCTGGAAGATGGTTTCCCAAATTAAGGTCCTCTCTTCCTCCAGCCAGCAATGACACACCTGTTTGATTCTATGGGTATACAATTGAAAAGAGCTTACCCTGTTACAGGCATACGCGGAACTGAGTCCTGTAAGTGTCAGGAGTGTCCGCATAATGTTCCAGGATGGTTTCCTTAATGTCCTCATATGTGTGGTTCCACCAAGGATCCATAGCTCGATATGCTTTCGCAGCTCCATCCTATAAGAACCCCACCAGATGTCTGACCCACTCCATTTCTGGAACTTCCATTAACTGACATTGAGGATTCTTCTAAGATTTTGAACACCAATGTCCCCTGAAACCACATTAAATGGCCTTGCGGGACACTCTTGGGAATTCCCTCATGGTGGGTGTTGTGGTGAATATCTGCCTGGAGCTTCTAGCTGCTACCACAGCGATCTGCCTTTCATGAGCTCTCTGAATGGCCTATGGTGGCTTCATCCTCAAGCAATGCCACCTCCTACTCACACCACACAACCCACTTACTTTTACTGGTATTTACCTCCAGGTCCCATCTTTCCTCTAATTTCTCTAGGAATCCTTCTCCAGTGTCATCTTGAAGGCTACCTCATTCCAAAAGCTCAATTAGTTGATCTTTGGACAGTCCTTTGTAACAGTTAATTTGCGTGCCTTTGTTTGTAGGTTCCTTACAGTCCAATTCTTGTATTCTGTGTTACAGGTTCCATTCGTTGCCAGGCAGCTGTTTTCCATTCCCTCTGCTCTGATGTATCTGCTGCCAACCAGTTTGTGATATGGTGTGACAGAGCAGGCAGAGACAGCACAATGGTGAACAATCCAAAAGACATTTATTAAGACAGGAAGAATACAGCAAACATAGATATGGTTCTTGCAATGTGGCCGCACAAAAGGAAAAAAATTTGGGAGGTGCCACCCAGTAATCTGAAGCCAAGTAAAATGCAACAACAGTCCTTAGACTAGTTCCTCAAATCTACTGTAGAGGGTGGGCAAGACATCACAGTCCCATGTAAAACTGATCTCCAATCTCTTATTGTCCATGCACTGGCATCAGGATCTGGCCTCAGCAACAGATCCTGGATCTTCACAGGACACAACACCAACTACCAAATCAAACATGTGGCTGATTGTTCTACCTCTCATCAGCCCCCTGGAAGGGAATCAGCCCCATAGAAGGGAATCCGTGCTTATACCCACCCCTTAACATCAGATACAATTAATTCAGAGGGAAAAAATGTCCCAGAAGTCCAGAGTCCAGAGAGTCTGAAAAGTTGTGTATCAGCAAGGCCCTGTACAAAGACTCATATGCCCCCATCAGATGCAGGTAAGAAAATGCTAATGTAGACATGACTATACTATGGTTCATGAAAACAGTGACACCCTGGGCATGACACTCTTTGTCACAATACCTAAGGCCGGTTTCACATTTGCGTTTGGCTGGTCTGCGTATGGCTGCGTACTTCCTCCCTTAAACTCCGCCTACGCTCTGCCTACTTCCGCATGCATTTTGCGTACCTATCTTTAACATTAAGTATGCCGGGACATGCGTTGTATGTGGCATTTTGACATGCCCACCGACCGCACGGGAACGCAAACAGATCAGATCTCCAGAGCTGTGCTTGTGTTAAAGCTGAACCTTGTTTTTTTTCCCTGAGCGGGTGGATCCCCGCAGCCACACAGACTGTAGTGTATGCTATTTTAATTTCCCATTATATAAACCTAATTTTGGACTGGTTTATGCAGTACGATTTTCATAAACCAGTTGAAAACTTAAACTTAAAGTGTTCCTATGATAACATCTTTGAGCAGCTGAGTGAGTCGATCTACCACAGTTGATGTAGAAGAGCAGGCAACTTCCCCAGGAAGCACGTTTGACGGCTGTGGACAAACTGCATGTCTTGGGTGAAGGCGGCTACAGGATTAAAACAAAAAACATGGAGGAGATGTTAAAGCTTAATCTCCAGTGGCAACAGAAACAGCAGCAGCTTCAACAGAAACAATTCCAGCAGCAGTTAACGCTCCTGATCAAGGTGATCTGTGGCAAAGCGACCACCCCTCCCGCAAATGCAGGTGACATCTCATATGTGCGGTTGAGTGCCTTGTTATGGACAGATTTATCCGCTTCCTTCCTAGGCCGGTGCAGACCTGGTTTGCGAAGAGAGCCCTCCAGAATGCGGATGATCTGGTTGGCCTATTGGAAATATACCAGGTGGTTGAAAAGTCCTTAAGTAAACTGGTTTTTGTCACATCACTGTACTGAGGTACTCAAAAGGGGCCTGACTCTCAAAAGAAGGAAATATGGAGGACACATGAAGGTACGCTGGTTTAGGTAGGAAGAGCTAAGTACATCCAGAGCAAGTTATCTATCAATGACCGTAATTACATAATACCATCCGCATCAAAAGCTTGACCGCTAAACGCGCGTCAGGGGGCTGCTGGGGCAAGTGGGAGAGCCATCCACTTGCTTATGGTTAAGCATGTATGAATGACCAATTGACTGGGAGTGATTTGCGGGATACTGCCTTCGGCACCCATTTAGATTGTCAAACCTTTCTGCCATGCGGATGGTATTATGTAATTACGGTCATTGATAGATAACTTGCACTGGATGTACTTAGCTCTTCCTACCCAAACCAGCGTACCTTCATGTGTCCTCCATATTTCCTCACTGTATGGGCTACAATGTTTGTTAATTATTGTTTTGTATTCATAATTGTATTAATAAATTCCCTTTTTTATGATTAGTATGTTTTGTGGGATTTTTATACTCCGTTTCTTCGTTTTATTAACTGATGACACACAAATGGGAAAAGCCAACACATGGACCGTACACTGATGACACACTGATGGGAAAAGCCGACCCATGGACCGTACACTGATGACACACTGATGGGAAAAGCCGACCCATGGATCGTACACTGATGACACACTGATGGGAAAAGCCGACCCATGGACCGTACACTGATGACACACTGATGGGAAAAGCCGACACATGGACGGTACACTGATGACACACTGATGGGAAAAGCCGGCCCATGGACTGTGCACTGATGATACACTGATGGGAAAAGCCGACCCATGGACCGTACACTGATGACACACTGATGGGAAAAGCCGGCCCATGGACCGTACACTGATGGGAAAAGCCGACACATGGACCGTACACTGATGGCATACTGATGGGAAAAGCCGGCCCATGGACCGTACACTGATGGCACACTGATGGGAAAAGCCGACCCATGGACCGTACAGTGATGGCACACTGATGGGAAAAGCCGGCCCATGGATCGTACACTGATGGCACACTGATGGGAAAAGCCGACCCATGGACCGTACACTGATGGCACACTGATGGGAAAAGCCGACCCATGGAGCGTACACTGATGACACACTGATGGGAAAAGCCAACCCATGGACCGTACAGTGATGACACACTGATGGGAAAAGCCGACCCATGGATCGTACACTGATGAAACACTGATGGGGGAAAAAAAGATACATGGACCATACACTGATGGTAAAAATGGGCACAAGGACCATATGACACTGATGACATACTGATGGTAAAAACAGACACACCGACCAAACACTAATGGTAAAAATGGGCACATGGACCGTACACTGATGACACACTGAGGGTAAAAATGGAGACACAGTCCATACACTGATGGTAAAAATGGACACAGGGACCATACACTGATGCAAAACACTGATGACACCGATACCATTTTTTCATGTACGTGTTTACATACAAACGTGTGAATGAGGCCTTGCACAGGATTGATAACTAGCATCAGAGTCACAGATACATGGTACGAGCACACAGAAATTATATACATAACTAATATATGTTCATTTTTTCCATCTTCAACCCATGGAGTATAGTAACTGTCAAGTTCAGTGCAGTGAATGACATATCCCGAGGTTATTCTCTTACTTCATATTCTTTCATCTGTACATTTCTAGATGGAATTGTCCTTAGTTTCTGTTTTGTCCTCACCTTTTTTCTTTGCTGATGACCCTCTTCCATCCTGTATCATTTCTTATCTGCCATCTCCACTAGACCATGAGTATTGACATTATCACCTATCACCACTAGGTGTCACTATTGTATATATATTATGTACCAAGTCGAGTGGGGCAACATGGATTGGTTTCTGCTCTGCAAATGTTTTCGATGTAAACTCAAGAACACATAGAACCTGTCACAGTCAGACTATGATCCAGTGATGGGTCCTGGCTGCCCGATCTGCAAAATCCAAGTAGTCAGGATGTTTTAATCCACATATAAAATTAAAGGATCGTTTACATGGACCACCCAGCAACATAAGACCGCCTAACAGTAAACTTTTACCGATCAGCGGTCCTTTAAATGCCTATTTTCACAGTCAGACCAAAGTGAACGATGCACACTGAGCGACCTAAACTAGACCGCTCAGTTCACATCGGCTGCCATAGTTTTTGGCAGTGAGAGTGCCATTTACATAGGACAATGCAGAGCTGAGAACTATGATCTCTTGTGCTGCTCAAAAGAACGTTTTGCTCCTTCATCGGATGATCGGAAGCTTGTGTTTACACAATATATTCGTGAGACTAGTGCTTTTAACAATTTCACGTATCAGTGTTAGTCTTTGAGTATAGAAAAGATATACCTATATCACTATGTACAATCAAATAACATGGTGGACCTTTACTGTTTACTTCCGGGAATTATAAATTTGGTCTCATGTAATAGACAATTTTTTACCTTGTTAAAAACAAAGCTCTAAAATCCATCAGTCTTGCACAGAGGCGTAGATAGGGGTTCAGCCCAAAGTTAGGGTTGGCGTGGAGATCACTTATGAGTGGTCTGCCAACCTGGTAATGCTTTTTTACAACTGCAGAGGCACACCAATTAATTTGCACAGGTTATGGATGACATTAAAGGTGGAAAAAGTTTAGAAATTATTCTTGGCATGTTTTTTTTTTTTCAAGACAAAAGCCCGACATTTTAACAGGGGTATGTAGACTTTTTAAATCCATATTTTTTGGACTATTGGAAACACTTTTTAGCAAGAAAAAAACTTGCTTATAAGTGTGTGCATCTTATAGTTCAGAGGCAACTTCCTGTGATGGGGAAGGACGCTGACAGTCTCCATCCCAATCACTGAGAGAAATATATATACAGTATAGTTCCTCAGTTTTTCTTTTTTGTGTACATATCTCCCTGTGAATAAGGCCAGTTTCAGGTGACTGTAATTACTAGTTTGTGTAAAGACCGCAATGCCCAGAGTGACCTTACCTTACATTAGCTGAGATCTCAGAGCCTCATATGTGTACCTATGAGGCCAAGTGCGGACATACCGCCGTTGTAGCCATTGCAACTGCATTAGGGCCCGGAGGTGGAGGCAGGCAGGGGCGTACTGCCCATAGTGGCAGACCACGCAGCCTCTATGGGGCCGCTCAGTCAAGATTATGGGTGGCAGTGAGAGGGGCCTGGTGTCGAGCAGCTCCAGGCCCCCCTCACTCCTGCTCGTAATCATTCTGATACCTAGAGCCAGCGAGAGAGGGCGGTGTGCAGAGTGCAGGAATTGAAAAAGGGGGCGTGTCATGTAGGGAGAGAGACGCTGGCCAATGAACGCTTTCCCCTCCAGACTGATGAGAGCACTCGCTGGCTGCCAGCTCTGTCCTCCTGCATGGCGCCCCCCAATGGTGAGTACTCACCTATAGTCAGCGGGCCCAGGCCACACAGCACACAGGAGACATTAGTGGAAGAAGAGCAGGACTTCCAGTGTGTATTCTGCTCCCTCCACTGTTCCATTCCAGCAGCATCTCACAGAGAAGAGGTCAGGGGAGGAGGGCTCACTGTATGGGACAGCACTGCAGCAGGGGGCTGATATCAGTCCTCTCTGCTGTGTCCCCATCCCCCACAGTGGTTTCTGCAGCCCTATCCAGCTGATCTTTGAACTTTGTGGCCGACCTCCTCCACTGTTCATCTGAACACCTGATATTATAGATTAATATGTGTGCTTTTGTATGTGTATGTATATGTGTATATGTATGTGTCTGTGCTTGTTTTTTATGTGTGTGTATGTCCACGTGCATCTCACAAAATTAGAATATCATCAAAAAGTTAATTTCTTTCAATTCTTCAATACAAAAAGTGAATCTCATATATTATATATAGTCATTACAAACAGAGTGATGTATTTCAAGTGTTTATTTCTGTTAATGTTGAAGATTATGGCTTACAAAACTCATACATCATTATCTCAGTAAATTAGAATACTTTAAAAACACTAGCATAAGGAAATGATTTTAAAATCCGAAATGTTCGCCTATTGAAATGTATGTTCAGTAAATGCACTCAATACTTGGTCGGGGCTCCTTTGACATCAATCACTGCATCAATGTGGAGAGGCATGGAGGCGATCAGTCTGTGGCACTGCTGAGGTGTTATGGAAGCCCAGGTTGCTTTGATAGCAACATTCAGCTCGTCTGCATTGTGAGGTCTGGTGTCTCTCATCTTCCTCTTTACAATACCTCATAGATTCTCAATGGGGTTAAGGTCAGACGAGTTTGCTGGCCAATCAAGTACAGTGATACTGTTTGTAAACCAGGTATTGGTACTTTTGGCAGTGTGGACAGGGGTATGTAATCTTTTGTGCACAACTGTAAATAAAAAGCATCATAAGGAGGTGGAGTACTACCAAAATCTCAAAGCAAAAGAACAAAAGATATATTAACATGAACCACCAGTTAGAATAATAAACAGTAATTTTATTAATAAAAGCACTTACAAATACATTACATATTAAAGTGCGGTCACATCCAGGAGGAAAAAAGGGGACACTATCCATGTACCATATAGTCCTTTCGTCCAAGTATAATTTGGGCACAACAGATTAAAAAATACAGAGTGTATAACCAAGATAGATTGTGAGCTAATAACCAGCAATGTGGTTATAATAAACCAAATATCATCTTACCATAGCATATACACAAATTATAATCAAGCAGAAGGAACAGAAAAAGGAAGCGTATTTTGTCACAAACTTTGCCCACAATTGTACCCCTTACAAATAGAAACAGATGTGAGTCACATTAATGTACTAGAGCTTACCCATGGTGCATAAGATAGGGATTCCCCGCGCTACCCGGTATATGTGTGTGTGTATATGTGTGTCTGTGTATGTATGTACTATGTGTGTGTATGTATGTAGTATACTGTATATGTATGTATATGTGTTTAAGGCCAGCTTCACACTTGGCGTATGAAAATACGGTTTGTTTTTTACAGGTGTAATATGCAGAAATTATCCCAAAACAGTGCTTCGTATGTCATCCGTAGGCAAGGTGTGGCTGCATATTTGCACATGTAAACCTCCGTATGTAATCCGTATGGCATTCGTAATGCGTTTTTTTTCATGCAACCTTACAAAATGGACATTTAACGGTTTTGAGGCCTGAAATTAATTTAAATCTTCAGCATAAACCTATTTAAGGCCTCTCCAACAAGTGGAACCCTCCCACATGGCCATTTTGTTGCCGTGCTTGTGTAGGTTATTTGGTGGTAGTTGGGCAACATGTGTGACCTCCTGCATTTCACACCAACTCAGCGAGTGTTATTTAATTGGGTCTTGTCACGCAGCTTTGGGCAGCCATACCCCCCCGTGATAGTTGATCCGCGAAGGAGGAGAAGAAGAATGTGGGTGCATCCACTTTTGGGGCAACGCCTCACTAAAGGGCATTTTCACCGTCTCTATTCATCTCTGCGGACACATTCGGATAAATTCTTCCAGTACTGTCGCATGACAATACCCACCTTTGATATCTTGTTGGAGTCAGTACGTCCAGGAATAACGTATCAGGATACCAGGATGCGGAAATGCATATCCGCAGAGCAGCGTCTTCTCCTTACCTTACGGTATGTATTCACCATCCTCACATACTGTATGTTAATGATGTTTTTTGTACTATTTTGATTTTCCTAGCATCAGATTTAAATTATATTAATCAATTTGTACAAAATCAGATACAAATATGTAGTGTGATGCAGTGACCCCTGTAACAGGTAGGGGGCGCTGCATAGTCTGCGCACAGAGGTGTATTGAGAGTGTCACATCATCAGTCATTCCTGTGATTCCTATGCAAAGTCCGGCATTGTGGTGAATGGCCGATATATGTGTCGCAGAGGAGGGGACTCTGCGCTGCCAGTCTGAAGCGATATAGTGTTCTGGGACCTGTAGTCCTATAGTTATAGTGTTGTATAATAGTCATGGGAGGTTTGGCAGGGCTAGTTATGTGAGATGGGCGGGACAAACTAGCCACACACCCACACTCCCACCCAGGGGAGTGGTTTAAGGGTATATAATGTGACCAGGGTGTGGGTCACATGGTCCTGTTTATGTTCCTGTGTTGTTAGACCTGGGAGTAGGCTTCCTGAAAAGCACATGCTGGTGTTGGGAGGTCCTGGGAGTAAGACCGGATCCCTGAGCAACGCACAGTGACACTGAGGACCTGTATAGTCTGTGTTGGGGAAGCTACTGTCCTTCGGTGGGTCTGGACTGACTAATGTGTGCCGACCAGGCAAGTTGGTGATCCCCGTAAGGCAGTTTCCCGGAGGAGAGGACTGACGAGTCATCAGGTGGAGCAGGAGCTCCCATAAGGTACCATTGATTGTTGGTGCTTCTTATGTTATATGAACTGCGTGGTAACCCACGGCAACTGGTCAGAGGAGGCCCAACATGACTAGTTGCTGCAACCTGTTAATGTGAAGACAATGAGTTAAACCATATCTTGCTGTGCTAAAGAATGGGCTACATGTAAGTAAGTGATATGCCACTTGGCTTACGATGCGGTTTATGCTGTATAAAATAAACCATATGGACTGTTTTTGTGTTCAAAAATCGTGCCCGTGTGCTTGATTCCCGTGCCAAGCGAGTAATCCCCTACCCGTTAGTAAGTGCAATCTTACAGTAGTTAATATTAAATGTTAGTAGCCAGTGTACATTTTGTAAGCTACACTGGTCTCCTGCCTTTTTATATCCTCATATTACTTTGCTTTACTATGGTTTTTAACAAGCATTGTAACATTGCTAATATTTTTTTGTGTGTGCTTTCAGATTCCTGTCAACTGGATTGTCTTATGCCGGAATACATCTGGAATTTCTGATGGGGCGGTCCACAATTTCCGGCATTGTGCGTAATACATGTGTTCAAATATGGGACAAACTACATGAACTTGTGATGCCGGAGCCCAAAAGGGAGGATTGGCTGAAAATAGCCGGTGGATTTACTGACTCTTGTGAAGTTCCTCACTGTATAGGAGCCCTGGATGGGAAGCATATCAGGGTGCATAAGCCGCCGAACTCGGGCTCCCAATTCTACAATTATAAGCAGTTTTTCTCTGTAGTTCTGTTAGCTGTAGCTGACAGTAACTACAGGTTTATAATTGTAGATATTGGGGCCTATGGGCGAACTGGAGACTCTAGAGTCTTCAATTTGTCCATTATGGGTCGGCGGCTACGTGAAAACTTGTTGGACCTCCCACCACCACAACTCCCAGGCTCCAATGCTGAAGCAGTCCCTTATGTACTTGTGGCAGATGAGGCCTTCCAATTGATACATATATATGTATGTAAAAGACTGTAGACTTAGGTGTTTAATAAATATTTTTTACTCAGTATATAGTGTATAATTAATATAATTAGTCTCAGCACATAGTGTAAAGAACAGATAACGTTAAGTCATCACTAATATTTGTATATTAATTAATGGTCAAGTTCAACATTAATAATGAACATTGTACCCCAATACCCCAATAGAGATGCAGTCATTCCCCTGAACATTGTGTGGCAGGTTTTACCCCTATTACACTGACTTACATTGGTTGAAACATTCTCAAGACTGCACAAACAATCTCATGTCAAGGGATGATATCTTATTTGTTATAACTCTTAGGTGAGGGTAATGGAAAGTGTCTGATGGCATTGGAATCTCTTCTGTTGATTGGTATTTGGCTTCACTCGATGGGTGTGTCAGGTTGTGCTCAAGAGAAACTAATATGAGACATCTATAATACTATTACTTGTACCATAGGTGTCAGGGTAAGCATTTTGCCTTAAAATTAAACAGATCTAAGAGTTCTGATCTTGCAAGTGAACAATTTGCTGTGACCATGCATGATGGCATACACCTTTAAAATTCTTACTCGTTGACTCTTGAGGTATACATTGACTGGACCAATCTTTGTGCAGGACTTTTACCAAAGAACTTCTGTGCATCAAAAACATACTTTGTTAGGATCTGATGCTTAATCTGGATTGTCACCACAATGCTGTGTTGCAGATGAATGTGTAGGCGGTGCAGGGCTGAGTTGAGTAGGATTGAGCCTCTAAACATGGTTCAAACAGCAATACTCTATAGACTTAATAGCAGCTTTACAGTTGTTAGGAAAGTGTTCAGTAGAAGCACATCATCTGAAATATACCCTATTTGACGACACAGCATTTTATTTTAATTAACCAGACGTCTATTTTCAGGAAGCCAGGAGGAATAGACTGTTATCTATATGTTGACTTTTGAATCTATGCGTTTCTTTCTTGTTGGTCAAGAGTCTGAAATGTTAACTCGTCTTGTAGATTATATTGATATGTGAATGACTAATGTTTGCATCTTATATCAGCTCCTACAACTTATTGTCTGCTATCTTTACAAAACAGTGATACAGGGTAATTGAACAATGATGTTTGCTGATATGTTGATTGCACATTGTCAAGGCCAGTCAGTTTGTTGACTTGAAAAATAGAAAAACTATGCAATAGATTAAATAATTAACCAATGTGAGTTGATCTTGTCACCATTCTTCCACTTAACCTCTGGATGCTGACTTGAAGGACAGTTAACTATAAAAAGATGATATACGCCTGTGTAACATATAATTTCAAAAAAGAAGGCAGCACTCCATTTTCTCAGTAAATATGCAGGTTTTAATCAGACCCAAATGTCTGGGCAACGTTTCGGCTCCAAATGAGCCTTTATCAAGGCTTGAGAAAGGCTCATTTGGAGCCGAAACGTTGCCCAGACATGTGGGTCTGATTAAAACCTGCACATTTACTGAGAAAATGGAGTGCTGCCTTCTTTTTTGAAATTGTATGGACTAAGGGATAACGAGTGGACAGGTTACCTGGGGGATTTGCACCCAGAGATAAGTAGAAGATTTGTGCTGTTCCATTTTTTTGAATATGTGTAACATATAGAGATACATCCAGTCATCCAAAAAATCCAGAGATCCAAAGATTCTTTACAAGACAGCAGTTATGGCTCCAGCACGAGGGACACAAATTTGACATTCTACAGGATGCCAGCTTAGGGGACCACTGCTAAGGCAGAAAGAATACAGATCTGCTCCATAGACCATCATTGAACCATGGATATGTTTTGTCAGGATTTGGACCCACCAGTCACCTGAGCCCCATGGATATGTTTGGGAAAGCCAGGAATGGGACCCACAGGTCTAACTTTGCATCATCTTGGGTATTTTGCTGGGGCAGTTATATGTTATTTGCCTGTTTTGTGGTTCAATGAAGTATTGCTACACTGTTTTACCTTCACTCCGTCTTGTCTGAGCAGTATTGTGCCCACGGTAAAAGGACAGCAGACGTTCGGTGGGATGATCCCTGGTCCATGCGGTTTCGGCTACCGGCCTATGGCACCAGCTGACCCTGTTTCCACACCCTATATTTCATTTGCATTTCTGAATCGATTTCTTTTCTAAGCCAATGCATTTCTTGAGGGAACATGGCTTCTTATGAAAAGGACATAAGCAATTAGGATTTTCAATTGCACGATATTAGTTGATCTAGCCCAAAGCTGATATGTCCATCACTGGACCATAGTGGCTTCTTTAGTTCTCTTAAACTTAGGAGATAAACTAGAACTGTTGAGCTCACTGTAGGAAAAGCCTGGGTAGTGCTTGACTCTGCAATGTTGCTGATAAAGCACAGAAAAAATAACTTGTTTTTCGTTTTTGCTACTTGTCACAAGTCTAGCCCACCTTTTTTTGGAAAATGGAATAGTTGTTTTGATACTATTGGGATTACAACACTCTGTCTAAGTAACTGAGGTCAGGCAGATGAGTGTTTGCCTTTGATAGCTGGAGATTAAAGGTTTTATTCAGATATCAGTGATTTTTCCCATGTGAAAAAACAGGATGATTTTTATCAATGTTTGGTCAATGTGTCAATTTTTATCAACAGTTTTTTTATCAGTGATTATTCTAATAAAAATTAAAGAAATTTCAAAGTTTCTCCTATCTGTTGCACTGTTAACGACAGACCGCACATGGGCAACACAGTGATGGTATCCATGTGCTGTCCATGATTTCATAGACCCATAGACTTCTACAGGTAATTCAGATAAAAATGAATTTGTTTCCATGATTTCTTTACGGACACACAGCCTGCAAAAAACACAGACATGTGAACAGCTCAATAGATTATTATGGGTACAAATGGGTGTGGAAATAAGTTAAAAAAATGCAGAACACATACAAAAAAATGGACTTCTAAATGAGTCCTAAGAGTAGGTTATTGTGTTCTTGAGATTTCAGTCTGTCCTTCTTGCAGCTGCTTGAATAGAGCATTATGTATGGCTTCAATACTGTGAAAGCTTAATTCTGGTCACACCCAATCATCTATAGACCCACGGCTGGATTATATGAGTTTCATGACACGCTCTGGGGATTGTCAGCCGAAACACCTGATCAGCAGGTGCTACTGAAGCAGTGACTCGTCGCCTCCTGAACAGAAGAACAATCAAGCCAATGCCAATAGAAGGGTGGAAAATGTAAGTGTTATAACGCAAGTGCAGGGTGCAGGCGCAGGATTCTGGGGCCACCAGTACATATCACAGGGTCCTGTGATGCTAATGAAAGGGAGATGGTACGTAAATGGACACAAGAGGCAGAATTTTCTTCCAGTAACCACAGGCCTGGGAGCCTGGAAGACGTCATTAACAAACATTTTTAAAAGATGATTTCTCAACAACAAGACAGCAGCAATAAGGCTTACAGGTGAACAATTCTTGCACCTGTATGCCCATAGTAATATCTTAAAAACTTCCCAGAATATCCTTGCTGTCCATAGGTCATAAATAAACTTTGACCAGGACAGTGATGTCGGCAATAGCGCTTATCTGTGCTTTACTGTGCATAAATCACTAATATCACATTTTTTCTTCAATACAGTTGTGCTCAAAAGTTTACATAATCCAGCAGAATTTTTGCTTTCCTGACCTTTTTTCAGAGAATATGAATGATAACACCAAAACATTTTCTCCACTCATGGTTAGTGGTTGGGTGAAGCCATTTATTGTCAAACTACTGTGTTTTTTTTCTTTTTAAATTTACTGAAATAATGACTTTTGGGATTTAATTGGCTGTAAGCCATAATCATCAACAATAACAGAAATAAACACTTGAAATAGATCACTGTGTTTGTAATGTGTCATGATCCAGGCCAGGTTTTGAATCGTGTTTTCCCCTTACCGATCTAGTCATGTCAGGGGTTAACTTTTCGCTGCCTCGTTCTGGTGACTGGTCGGCTATTTCTCTTCACTGCATCCTGCAGGCAGTGTCAGTTATAGATTCTGCCTACAGCGTGAGTAGCTGACCCTGTTTAAACCCCGATTTGTCCTGCTGCCTTTGCTGACTGTGCCTGTCTGTTTACTCCCCTCTTCCCATCCCAACACTGTGTTTCCCCTTCGTGTGTGGACTCCCAGGTACTTGATTCGGCTTGGACCCGGACCTGCTTTTGTCTCTTGTCTTTGGTATTTCTGCTACTGACCGGGTATTGACCTTTTTTGGCTTGTCTCTGACTGTTTGTTTATTCCTTTGGTACTGCGCTACTGACTAATATCGACCCGGCTTGTTTGACTATCCTGCTGCCACCAGGTTGTAGCCTTGCTGCTTTGCTGCAGGTCTGCTCTGGCATTGTGCAGTCCTCCCCCTACTCTATTGCCATCTAGTGGAGCTTGCATCTCCCTGCATTGCAGCAGCATGACATAATGACTCTATATAATATATGAGTTTCACTTTTTATATTGAAGAACTGAAATAAATTAACTTTTTGATGATATTCAAATTTTGTGACAAGCACCGGTATGTCTGTATTAAACCAATGCTCACAGCAAGAAATTTTGTCAGACATTGTCAACTCAGCTGCAGAAGATGCATCTATGAAGATTCCAGGAGAGGTTTATTTTAAGGACTGGCGCAGACGAGTGTATTTTTGGTCTGAGTGTGATCCAACAAAACATCGGATCGCACTCAGACCAATGTTCGTCTATGGGGCTGTACGTATGTCTGATTTTTTTCCTCTCAAAGTCAGAGGAAAAAAACATTGCTGCATGCCCGAATTTGATCCAATATTCGGATTGCACTCTGCCTTGAATGTCGATGAGTGCGTTGAAAACAACAGACTGTGACTGGATGACATCTGAGTGCAGTGCGATTTTTCACACACTGACTGAATAGAGACGATGGATACATTTTTTTCGTCCATCATCTCATCCGAGAGAATCAGATTAAACTACGGTCACACTCTAATGAGAGTTTGATCAGAGTGTTATTTGCATAACCGACTCGATTCTCCCAGGTGAAGAGAATCTACAGTGGTCTTCTCCGGCCCTAAGGCTGAATTCTAGCAGATATGCACTTAACAGAGGGTAAAAAGATGATACTTTGCCAGAGTTGAACAGATAATGAACGCCCTCCCCTGAGTTTATCTTAGGGGGGTCGCATGAGAACACAGCCCCCTTACAACAGGTTTATTTATTGGTTGTATGGTAAACATTAAAGGGTTAATATGGTGGTTTTTCTTCTAAGTAAGCTGTGCAAGGCACGAGCAGGTTTAAACCGGTTTATGCAGGTTCATCTTCTGTGAGTTTCCCGCAATTTTTAAGCATTTTGATTGGTTATCTGATTTTGTGCGGGAAGAATTCGTTGATATATAATCAGCTGTTTTGGGACCGTTTCATCAATCGACCTCAGGAAGATCTGAAGACCGGAAGACGTCAGATGGAAGCACTGATGGAACAGCTGCTGAGGAGGGCCGAAGAGGAGGGCGGCGCCGAGTGGCTACAAAGCTGCCTGGCTATAAAACCTGCTATATTACCTACCTCCGCTCCGGAGGCTATCGCAGCTTGTGGTCCTCGGTCTCCGCTCTCTCCAAGTGTCCCTCCAGCGTCTCCAGCACCTCAACGTTCTTCACGCAGCTCCGCAAGGAACCGACAGCCGAGGAGATCTTTTTCGCCGCCGCCATCTTCGTCAGCTGACCGGACCCGTGACAGTCGGAACAGGAACAGGAAGCCATCGCGTCTGAACTCTCGCAGCCCACTGCGCGACTCTGCCGGAATTCATCAAGCGACGCCCCCGTCATCATCTTCCATGGCCACTTCCGCCTTAACTCACGGTGGAAGCCGGCCGGCAAGCAGAGGACACATCGGCGGGGATCCATCTAGCTATCGCACCCATAAAAGAGGTGCGATAGCCCAGGGAGTGCCGGCGCCTGAACCACAAAGGATGAAAAAAGCCGCTACAAGAAAACCGAATGCTGCCTGCGCTGCAGCGGCCGCCTGGAGATCCATATCGCCTGGCTCGGATGAAGAGCAGGAGCTCCCTTTGCAGCAGCATTCGCCCTCTGATACGGGCTTGAGTGCTTCTGCTCCCACAGACAAGGACGACATCAGACCGGATAGGGGTGAGATTTTAAATGTGCCCCTGTCTGTCCCCCCTATTGATCTAAAATCGATGGTAAAAGATATTATTAACGAATATTTATCTAAAGGGTCTCCTCAGATCTCTTCAGCACCTGCTGCACAATGTGTTGCAGGTAGGGTTAATCTTATACAAAAACCTGGTCTACCTGAGGTATTTTTAAAGGAGTCCCTTACATGTGAATTGTCACCACTTGGATTCCATCTGAGCTCTGCGTTAAAAGAGCAGATATGGAATAGGGAGTATGTTGATTTATTCTCATTACTGCCATCTGTAAAAGAACTGCAGCATAGATATGAGAGGAAGGATGAGACAGAGGACAAAAGGAAATATTCTCAAGTTAAATCATTTAACAATTGGCTTCAAGCCTTTTCTATCTATGCTGCAGTTCTTGGAGAAAAATTCCCTAACATATGTTCAGGTCTCTTTCAGCATTTGGATACTATTTTAGAAGCCTATAGGAATTTTGGGGGCATGGCTTGGCTCATCTATGATGAATCTTTTAGGCAAAAGCTAGCCATGCACCCCGATTTATCCTGGGGCAAGAAGGACATAGGACTTTGGATTAACTTGATGCTGCCCCAAAAATTCTCGTCATCTAGACAGGGAGTGGCTGCTCCCGCTAAAAAAGGAGTCTGCTTTGCATTTAATGAAGGCAATTGTAAATGGGCCCTTAATTGCCGTTTTCGGCATGAATGCTCCTTTTGCGGAAACAGCCATTCCATGTCCAAATGTTATAAAAAGCAATTCCAATCTGGTCAACAAGCCCTTAAGGAATCCATTCCAAAGGGCCCCGACTCCGGTGAAGCTACAAAATATGGTGCCGTGCCTAGAGGTATTTCCAGATCGGGAGATTAGCTCAATGATTTTTCAAGGTTTTTACTATGGATTTTTTGTTCCGCAGTTTAAAGGGGTTGGTTGTTCTTTTGTTCGGAACTTACCATCTGCTTCCGAATTCCCTTTAATTGTGAAAGAAAAAATCTTTAAGGAAGTTGAGTCGGGTAGGGCAGCTGGCCCCTTCGATTTTCCTCCCTTTGTTAATTTTAGGATCTCCCCTCTTGGGGTAGTTCCTAAAAAAGAGCAAGGCTCCTTTCGATTGATACACCATTTGTCGTATCCGAAAGGAGCGTCACTTAATGACGAAGTTGACTCATCTTTATGCTCTGTTAGGTATTCTTCTTTTGATGAGGCTTTGGAATTATTACAAAAATTTGGTTCTAATGCTTTGATGGCTAAATCAGACATAAAATCGGCATTTAGACTCTTACCAGTTAATCCAGATGGGTTCAATTCACTTGGTTTTTGTTTTAATAATAAATTCTTTTTTGACAAATGCCTCCCTATGGGTTTTTCGTTATCATGTTATTATTTTGAGTCATTTTCCTCGTTTTTGCATTGGGTGGTCCAATTTTCCCTTTCTGATGGCGGGGTTCTTCACTACCTAGATGACTTCTTGTTTATAGGCCCTAGTAGTTCAAATATATGTAGTTTCCTTCTTGATAGGTTCCTTAAAATTTGTCTCCATTTTGGCGTTCCTATTGCCGTAGAAAAAACAGTCTCTCCCTGCACTTCGTTGGAATTTTTAGGCATTCATATTGATTCCTCCAGCATGACATGTTCCCTCCCTTCTGACAAGATAGGTAAAATGTGCTCCTTAATTAATTTATTTTTAACAAGGGAAAGTGTTACCCTTAGGGAGCTTCAATCTCTTTTGGGTATGCTAAATTTTGCGCTTAAAATCATACCTATGGGTCGTGTTTTTTCCAAGCGTCTTTATGAACTTACATCCAGTCAGTCTTCTCCTCGCTCTCTCATATTTTTGAGTAAAGAGGTTAAGGATGACTTACGGATTTGGCTGCAATTCCTGCGTAACTTTAATGGAAAAAAATTATGGCAAACACCTTTTGCCTCTGATGAGGATCTGGGTTTGTCCATTTTTACTCATGAGCACTTAGGTATGAGCCTTTCATTTTTTTCTTACTGGGCCTTTGAGTCTTGGCCCCAGTCATGGGTGAATGCTAAGGTCACTAAAAACCCATCATTTTTGGACCTGTTTTCCATTTTTTTAGCTATTCAGTTTTGGGGCGCTCATCTTTCCAACAGGCAAATCTTATTTCACTCTGACAAACAAAACTTGGTTTTCATGTTGAATACCCTTTCATCAAAGAATAGGCAGTGTTCCATCATCCTGAGGCATCTTACTCTTATTTGTTTGAAATTCAATATCTGGTTGAAGGCTGTTTTTTCTAGCAATATTAATATTTATAATGCGCAGTTTATTTGTCACCGCCAGGCGTCTCGTTCTTTGGATCAAGTTCCAGAAGAGGTCATGGGAAGATCAATTTGTCCTCGGCAGTTATGGGACTTGATTCAGGTTTAATTCAACATTTTGTGAAAAATTCTTTGGCAGAAAAAACTTGGGCCGAATATTCGGCTGCTTGGAAGTTATGGGTTAATTTCTGTCAATTACACAATTATCTCTTCAACGAGTCAGACCCGGCTGTCGCATTATTTTTTATTGAGCAATTAGTAATAAATGGTTCATCTTATTCTGCCATATATAAGAATTTAGCGGGAATATCGTTTTTTCTTAAGGCCTTAGGTAAGAAACCTTTAACTGAGTATTTTTTAGTTAAGCAGTTTTTAAAGGGTTTTAAGAAAGCTACGTTTTCTGCAGATCGTCGCCGCCCGATATCAGTTAACATTTTAAGAGACATTTGTCTAGCCCTTTTCACAGTATGTGATGATCAATTCGAGGCCTTCCTTTTTTCTGCGGCTTTTTCTCTTTCATTTTTTGCAGCTTTACGGGTGTCTGAAGTTGTTTCTTTAAGTAAATCCTCCCCATCGGGTTTGTTTTTTGAGCATGTACAAATAGTAGATCGCTGCTTGCACTTATTTATTAAAAAATCCAAGACAGATCAATTGGGCAGAGGGTCATCGGTAAAGCTAAATTCTGTGTCAGATTCGATTATTTGCCCAGTTTTTAATGCTACGAGATGGTTAGCTCATCGGCCGAATTTTCTCGGCCCATTTTTCGTACACAGGAATGGGCAACCTGCGACGGTGTTTCAATTTAACTTTATCCTTAAAAAGGCATTAGAGCATTTAAATCTTGGTGGTCAAAATTTTTCTTCCCATTCATTTCGTATTGGTGCGGCTACAGAAGCAGCCAGTTTGGGCCTAAATGAAACCACTATAAAGAGAATTGGTAGATGGGAATCTAACCGCTTTAAGCTGTATGTCCGTCCAAATTTATACTATCATTAACGTGTTATTCATTTCTTAGGTATCATCACAATATGGATCATCGGACATTCCTTTGTTTATTGGGCGGAGAAGAGGGCTACCGTAAGATGTTATACACAGAACTTATCATTTGATAGTTCCTCGTTACAGATTTTTTGGCATAGCAGGAGGGGTATGGTTTGGCGGGACTTAATTTTGGAAATGCATAGACTAGCAGAAAGAAGCCCTCATCCAAATTTAGTCATTTTTCATTTGGGGGGTAACGATTTGGGGAAAATAGCTACTCTTGACCTTTTAGCATTTATTAAAAAGGATCTTTGCTTGCTAAAAACAGAATTTTTTGATTCAACTTTTGTTTTTTCGGAGATCGTACCAAGATTTTTATGGCTTCAAAATAATACTCGTTTTTTGGAGCGTATAAGGAAGAGGGTTAATAGAGCGGTCCAGAAATTTATGCCTTTGATTCATGGGTTTTCTTTTAGGCACTCTAATCTTGAGGATCCGGTTCCTGGGCTATATAGGAGGGATTGGGTGCATTTGTCGGATGTTGACCTGGATATCTTCAATTTAGATCTCCAGGCCATTATTGAACTTTGGCTGCGGCGTTTTGGGGGGGCCATCCCTCAATGAGGTCTGGCTTTTGGGAAAATCGCCCTTTTGGGTGGATTTGGACAATTTCATGGTATTTGGCTTTTAAATTCATGGAAAGCTTTTTAAAGATTTAGTTAGTTATAATTTATTTAAATTATTATTCTGGTTACTCAAAATAAACGCCACGGCCAAAAAATTTATTTATTCCAAACCTATATTTTGTCTCTTTGTTTTTATTTATTAGCAATAAGTGGGGCTTGTGTTACCATGAACGCCCTCCCCTGAGTTTATCTTAGGGGGGTCGCATGAGAACACAGCCCCCTTACAACAGGTTTATTTATTGGTTGTTTATGGTAAACATTAAAGGGTTAATATGGTGGTTTTTCTTCTAAGTAAGCTGTGCAAGGCACGAGCAGGTTTAAACCGGTTTATGCAGGTTCATCTTCTGTGAGTTTCCCGCAATTTTTAAGCATTTTGATTGGTTATCTGATTTTGTGCGGGAAGAATTCGTTGATATATAATCAGCTGTTTTGGGACCGTTTCATCAATCGACCTCAGGAAGATCTGAAGACCCCACCCGCCCTCCCCTTTTGGACTGTTAATTCCCCTTTGCCGTGTCGTTTGTTTGTGGGCAAATCGCCCTTTTGGGTGGATTTGGATAATTTCATGGTATTTGGTTTTTAAATTCATGGAAAGCTTTTTAAAGATTTAGTTAGTTATAATTTATTTAAATTATTATTCTGGTTACTCAAAATAAACGCCACGGCCAAAAAATTTATTTATTCCAAACCTATATTTTGTCTCTTTGTTTTTATTTATTAGCAATAAGTGGGGCTTGTGTTACCATGACTGTAGACAAATGAGATTTAACACAAGAGTGAAGCTAGACACAGAAAGAATGGGGGGGCTGACGGCAGCAGAGCTTGACTAGAGGGAGGTTGACAGAACAAAGCCAATAGATTACATAGCAATGAAAACAACTCCCACGTCATTGAACATGACAGCTTCACATCATCAGAGACCATCATAAGTATATATTGGGAACGGGAGTATTATTTTCTGTATATACTCTTGACAGAAGGTTGCAATGTTCCCCTATGTGCTTGAAAATCCTTATGCAGGAATTGAGCCGATTTCAATAGCTGACAGCTCTGTACGACTATATTGGTTGTCACTGTAGTAATAACCATATGGACAAGAGCCGATATCTACCTACCTGGTGCTATTTATATTAGACTATCTAGGAAAAAGATCATTTCATTTTGTCCAAAGACATCGTGTTAAATAAACATATTCTGAGCGTTTTTTATTTGTAGCGCGGTTTCATCACATTTTCTAGCCATCTGGCTCCAGTAGCTTTACAGGGGTTAAAAGTGCATAGTTAAAAAGTTGAATACGATCTTAACACATATAAAAAAAAAGCATGCCAGGTAACCATATTAATTTAGCTAATAATCACTGACAGTGTTAAAGGTCTTCTTATACAGTCTTGAGTTATTGCAACACTTTTTTTTTTTTTCAAGAATCAGTTCAAAAAGTTTCTTTCTCTTCCATTCGTTGCCTGCGCATGGCACACAGGTTGGCAGGAGCAGGCGGTTAGAGCAAGCGGCATTCTACAACATCCGGTTGGTAACCTCAGTGGTGATGGAACGTGTGCATCCAAATGGTATCACTTGGGCTATGCGGGTGCAGCAGTTCTGGTTCACAGTACAGTCCGTATAGAAGTAAATATTTCTTGCTTCTGAGATGAAAGAGGTACATTCATTTTTTATCTTTCATGCTTAGAATTAGCTACATTACGTTCCACACTGACACCATTGGCTTTAGATGTGAGCTCCTTCTTATTGCAGTCTTTTTCTAGGTAAAACTCTGCTAGTACAGGGCAGTGCTCTGATGCCACTCCTCCCCATGACCAGTTGTCTGGAATCCATGGATTTGTTAGGCCTTCTCTCACCACCAGAGAATAACCTGCATAAAAGAAAGAGAAGGTCAAGTACTGCCTTAGGAACCACCTAAAATAACATATAGGCCCAGAAGCAGGAGTTTTGCTAGTGTAGGTTCCCATTTATAGAGGTTACCTTTTCACTAGCACATGGGCTCACAAAATTTTATCAAAATATGAGATAAGAATCTGATATCTAAGTATAGTCTAAATAGCAGTAATATAATCCCAAATTCCACTATTCACTGTTTGCATATATCTTAGCATAGTCAGAAAGCGGCTGCATCTCTTTGTATGCTACGAAAACAGGGTTTTATCATTACCCATGTCAATGGGGTTTGACTCCAGACACCTGACATTGCTCAAATTAAGGTAAGTGCTGATGCTAAACGATCAATGGTAAGGTGCGTTAGTGATGGTTCATGAATGGTCCAAGTCATGTAGGTGAATCTCTGGTAATGCCACTTTATGCTTCCCATAGTTCGAATCAAAACTGTAAAGTTAATATCTCTGCAGTGGAGAAGAGAAATAAAAAAATAAGATGTTTTATTCAGCTCTGCAGCCACTATTCCATGATGTAGCCAGTTCAGCATGTTCCAACTGGTGAAAGCTATAAGGAACTGGTTGCAGCTTTCAACTGCTGTGTGCCACAACCACAAATATTGCTTCCCTCAAGAGTACATTTCTGTAATAATTTATGCCAC
Source organism: Ranitomeya imitator (assembly GCF_032444005.1). NCBI lineage: Eukaryota > Metazoa > Chordata > Amphibia > Anura > Dendrobatidae > Ranitomeya > Ranitomeya imitator. The sequence goes on along the minus strand of NC_091287.1, from coordinate 157,194,289 downwards.
TTGATTGGCCATCCCCCATCTTTAAAAAAAAATTGGCAAAATAAATGTCTGACATTTCAAGCAGTTTTACTCGCAAAGACTGGCAAAATCTGAATAGTTGTCTTATATACCTATTTTATTTATAATTGTGGGCAGAAATATACATCAGCCTAGCTGTCCATTTGTGAAATTCTGCAGGATACAGATATAAGGTGCAGCCACTTACCATGTGCCATCAAGTGAAAAATATAAACCAAGCGTAACAATACGACTAAGCTTCAGAGAGCGGAAATATAAGGAAGGGTACAACTAATGGCACTGCTGGGATAAGTAGGAGTATTGTGGACAATTCTCAGGCCGGGACATTTGGAAGTTTACTGGTAGAGGAAGGAACTTCCCACACCAGAATGAACACAACTGCATCCTGTCCCTGAACGTCAATTAGTTTAACGTCTGGTAAAATAACACACAGTTCTGAAACCGACCTGTGAACACTTTCTTCAAGCTCTTGCTGATCCAGATATTGTCTAATGACTTGTTGCCCTGTGGACTTTTTGTGCTGATATTCGTATGTGTGTTTGCTGGCAGCAAGCTCTGAAACTTTTCTTTTCTCAGAGAATCAAAGTAATTGCTATCTGGTGGTTGGCTGAATCCTCCTAAAATGATCACATCTTTTTCGCCTGAAACAAATAAAATAAACATCAACCACAGAGAATCAAACAATCGTGCATGGGGTAAATATTATAAGACACACAGAAAGATACATGCGCACAAGTGATGAACACATTACTAAATGAATTGCTTATTGATGTGCATTTGTACTAGTGTTAGTACCTCGTATTATTCGCATACGCTCCGCCACCTTGCCTCTTCACTCACAGACATTAGCACACAAAATTATTTTGATGCGACACTCACCTCACCCCTCATGGGCACATCATTTTTGCCTATCATTGCTCTTCACTCCCAAGAACTATTCTCATTGCTCCCGCCGGTGGTGGACATCCTCACCTCTCACATAACTTCTCTCTCACACGGGACAAACTACACAGACGGTAGAATAAGCTGGAGCTTCCTGCTTTGTTCCTCTATGTCCCTTATTATAGTCCTGGTGAGCACACCATAAGTAGTGAGTACCACTCACCCCAACTTCTAGATTGCTATTACGCAGACACATTGTACTGAGCTCAACTCTGTCTCATGTATGTGATCTCTACTTGACAGCAACATGTCTTTTTTAACTACTATGTTAGGTTACTGGGGGTAAGGCCACAGATTCTAAACCAGACCCCACGCTGCACTTTGACCAAGCTGTGTCACCATCAGCTCAGTGCATTAACTTTTTAAAGACACAGTGAAACTTTCACTCCTAATGAGCAGCTTTACAGACATACACTACGGACAACTTTCTTATAAATTGTTATTGATTGTTATTTACTTGCATCACTCATGCGTCACTTCATCTGTCTGCCACCCAATAGGACATACCACATTTCGAATTAACATCAGTCAACATTATAAAATATAAGCATGCATATACTGTATATACAGTGTAGGCCATTTATATTGATACACCTAAATAAAATGGGAATGGTTAGTGATATCAACTTCCTGTTTGTGGCACATTAGTATATGGGAGGGGAAAACTTTTCATGATGGGTGGTGGCCATGGTGGCCATTTTGAAGTCGGACATTTTGGATCCAACTTTATTTTTTTCAAAAGGAAGAGGGTCATGTAACACATCAAACTTATTGAGAATTTCACAATGGTGTGCTTGGTTTTAACTTTACTCTTTTATGAGTTATTTACAAGTTTCTCTTTGTTTACAGCCAGTGACATGTTGCAGAGGTTAACACTAGTGTTGAATTGGGGCGTGATTAACGAATGTTCGTTGAACATTCGACGAACACCATCGAACCCCATTGAAACCAATGGCAGGCAAACACAAACACATACAAACACATAGAAAACACATAGAAAACCCCTTAAAAGGTGTCCAAAAGCTGGCAAACTGCTCAGAAGACACAAAAAAACACATGGAAAAGTCACAAGTACACATAGTCATGAGAAAAGAAAAGAGTTGGAGGAGTAAAAGGAGGAGTAAAAGGAGGAAGAGACACAGATATAGGCATGTCATGCCCTTCTAAAATCAAGAAAAGCTGGAGCAAAAATCTAAAATCAGCCTACCAACACCCAGACGTCGTGACTCGTGACAAAAAAATTTAAAAAAGAAATATCTTTAGGTAGAATGGAGGGTCCATTTAGAACACTTTCCACTTTCCTTAGAAGATGTAGTGGTATCCCCATTGGGAGTCGTGCCAAAAAAGGAACCCAATACATTCAGACTAATCCACTATTTGTCATATCCAAGGGGCAGGTCAGTAAACGACAACATCGATGCGGAACCAAGTACAGTACTATATACTGTACCTCCATTGACGAGGCAATCAGGCGGGTCAAGAAGTTGGGAAGGGGTACCCTAATGGCCAAAACAGACATTGAGGGGACGTTCCGGTTACTGCCTTTGCCTCCGAATGGTGTTCGCCTATTGGGCTGCTTCTGTGAAGGAGCATACTACATAGATCGCTGTTTGCCCATGGGGTGCTCCATATCCTGCTCACTATTTGAGGCATTTAGTTGCTTCCTCGAATGGGTCGTCATGGACATTTCTAAGGGGGCACATATTTTCCATTACCTCGAAGACTTCTTATGCCTGGGCCCAAAAGATTGGCCACAGTGTGAATACATGCGGTAGTCCACCTGTGAGAAGGAGAGAGCTGGAGGAAGAGCGGACACCCCAGAGCCGAGGGGTTAGACTGAGAAAGGAAGAAGGCGGTGTAGCTTGCTTCATGGGTGGGGTACTCAGCTGAGTAGCAGACACTGCTACTAGGCCCAAAGTATTGCCTGGGCCAGATGCTGTTAAAAATTAGTAATTAGATAAACAGATGGTGTAGCTTGCTTCATGGGTGGGGTACTCTGCTGAGTAGCAGAAACTGCTACTAGGCCCAACGTATTGCCTGGGCTAGATGCAGTTAAAAATTAGTACTTAGATAAACAGGCGGTGTAGCTTGCTTCATGGGTGGGGTACTCTGCTGAGTAGCAGATACTGCTACTAGGCCCAAAGTATTGCCTGGGCTAGATACAGTTAAAAATTAGTAATTAGATAAACAGGCGGTGTAACTTGCTCCATGGGTGGGGTAGTCTGCTGAGTAGCAGATACTGCTACTAGGCCCAAAGTATTGCCTGGGCTAGATGCAGTTAAAAATTAGTAATTAGATAAACAGGCGGTGTAGCTTGCTTCATGGGTGGGCTACTCTGCTGACTAGCAGACACTGAAGCTTTGGAGCAGGCCTCTGAATCTCAGGCCACAGTATGAGTAAACAGCTCTGCAGACTCAACCATCTGTGTTACCTTAAGCCATAGTGTATGTAGTTTCTAAAGGTTAAAAGGGGGGGAGCGACCCCACCCACCTGGAATTGACGATACCAACGTCATGTAAAACAGCAAGGGGACTCCAAAAAGAGTCGCCATTTTTTCCAAAAATTGGGCCACAGACACCACTTAAGTGGCATCAATTTCGCCAGAGTTTCTTAAAATGGTTGGTGAGATGATTTTCAAAAATCATCAAGCTTTTAGTTTCCCCAGGATGACACAGGGGGGGGGTGAAGGAAAGTCCTTGCGGATACAGGATTTGTTCATTTTGATGAACTTTAGTCTGTCTACTTTGTCAATGGACAGCCGCGTGCACTTATCTGTCAGCACATCACCAGCAGCGCTGAACACACGTTCAGAGAGAACGCTGGCTGCAGGGCACGACAAGATCTCCAAGGCGTGAGTGGCAAGCTCAGGCCAGTTTTCCTGTTTGGAAGCCCAAAATAAGCAAGGGTCCAGTTCCACAGTCATGGCATCGATGTTAACTTGGAGATACTCATGTACCATCCTCTCTAGGCGTTGGTTATGCGTCAGACTTCTTGTCTCCTGTGGCCTTGCAAAGGATGGTCTAAAAAATTCTTGAAACGATTGGAAAAAATTGCTGTTACCACCAGATACGATGTTACTGTTACGGTTTGAGTGATGACTCGACAGTCCCACGGTTGGCAAGTTAGAACTCAGAGATTCACTACGTGCACCACTGGTGTTTTGTGGAAAAGCAGAAGTAAGATTCTGTAACAGCCTCTGCTGATACTCCTGCATGCATGAATCCCTTTCTATGGCAGGAATTATTTCACCAAATTTACTTTTGTACCGGGGATCTAAGAGTGTGGCAACCCAGTAGTCGGCATTACTTCGGATTCTGACAATCCGAGGGTCATGTTGCAGGTAGTGCAAGAAGGCACTCATGTGTCTTGCACATCCAGGAGGACAAAGTCCTTGTTGTCATGCTTCCTTCCTCTGCCCTCTCCTCCCCAACATCGCACAACAGAAATTTGATTAAGGTCTCCCTCATCTGATGAGTCTTCCATGCCCAGCGCCAGTTCGTCCTCCACTTCTTCCTCGGCTCCTGCACCTTCCTCAACAGTTTGGCTGCTACCATGCGTCCTCGGTAATCCCTCTCCCCCACCCTCCAATGCCAGCCACCTTGGTGCTGCCGACCGTCTGGACCTTGGAGATATTATCCCTTCCGCATACCACTCCTCCTGTTCCTCCTCCTCCTCCTCTTGTCCCACCACCTGACTCCGAATACTGTTTAAGGTGTGCTCCAGCATGTAAATGACCGGAATAGTCATGCTGATAATGGCATCGTCAGCACTAAACATCTTCGTCGCTATTTCAAAACTGTGCAGAAGGGTGCATAGGTCCCTGATCTGAGACCACTCCTGCAGCGTGATTTGACCCACCCCTGGATCTCGTTGGCCCAGGCTATACGTCATAACGTTTTGCACCAGGGCTCGTCTGTGCTGCCACAGTCGCTGCAACATGTGCAGAGTTGAATTCCACTGTGTGGGAACATCGCATTTCAGCTGGTGAACTGGCAGGCCCAATGACTTCTGTAGAGATGTAAGTCGTTGAGCTGCGAGATGTGAACGGCGGAAGTGAGCATACAGCGACCGTGCCCTCTGCAGAAGCCCATCTAGTCTGGGATAGTGGGATAAAAATTGCTGGACAACCAGGTTCAAAACGTGAGCCAGACAAGGCACGTGTGTGACATTGCCCCAGCGAAGGGCCGCACCCAGGTTTGCAGCATTGTCGCACACGGCCTTCCCTGGCTGCAGGTTCAGTGTAGACAACCATTGATGGAACTTGGTTTCCAGAGCTGACCACGACTCCTCAGCTGTGTGACTCACATTTCCAAGACATTTCAAGGTAAACGCCGCCTGATGCCGTTGAGCCCTGGTAACAGCATTGTAAGGAGTTGTGCAGGATTCCTTCTGTGCAGTTAGAACACGGGTGGCATTACCAGACAGGCTTTGGGTGCAGGTGGAGGACCGAGAGGAGGTTGAGGAGACAGAAGCAGTGGAGGAACTTATAGATACAGAGGATTGATGCACAACTCGTGGGGACGGCAAGACTTGGACAGCAGCCCCTTTTGCTGTCACCATAGTTACCCATTGCCCAGTCAACGACATGTAACGCCCCTGTCCATGTCTACTCATCCAAGTGTCTGTGGTGAAATGCACCCTGTCACACACAGAGTTTCTCAAGGAAGCAGTGATGTTGTGTGCGACATGCTGTGTACCACAGGCACAGCTTTCTTTGAGAAGTTGCGACTGGGCATCTGGTACTGGGGCACTGCGACGGACATAAGGTCTCGAAAATCCTCTATGTCCACCAGGCATAAAGGCAGCATTTCTGTAGCCATCAGCTTGCAGATGGTGAAATTCAACCTCTTAGCTTTGTCATGGCTAGGAGGAAATGGTCTTTTACTTGTCCACATCTGAGGGACCGAGGGCTAGCTGCCGTGCTTAGACAGGGTTGAGTAGGGTGTCCCCGGCAAACTGCTGGTCTGTGTGGAAGGTGCAGGCGGAGATATTATGTTGCCTTGATCAAAATGTGGTGGTCTCGATGTTGGAGAGCGCTCAACACCAGCAGGTGTTTCCACTTGCAAATCTACTGATGACCTGCCAATCACACTGGCTGTTGCGGGTAAAGAGGTGGAAGGTCTGCCTCCAAAACCATGTGCAACTGCTGTCCCCACAGTCACAGAGGATGAAGAGGCCGCGGATGCACTTGATGGGGCAGACGGTGGTTGGCCCGGCCCACTAGGCCGCATTGTAGCACAGTGAGCTTTCCACTGCAACTTATGCCTCATATCCATGTGACGGTTCATGCATGAAGTACTAAAAGTATTCATTTTTGGGCCTCTACTGAGATTTTGGTGACAAATCTTACCGACAACATGAGTTGGGTCATCCTTTTCGATCTCAAAAAATGCCCAGGCTATGCAAGGCTTAGAGCCCATGCGACCTGAAGAGCCACCACGAGTTGTGCTTAGAGGCACAGTTGTGGTTGAGGATGCAGTTGTTGACGTGCTTCCAGTACTCCGTCTCTGTCCAGGAAGGTGCAACCTAACCTCGTCGTCACTAGCATCCTCCTCCACCTCCTCTGCTGACCTCATGGACTGGCGGACTGTGGGTTGACAGTAAGTGGGGTCTCCAACCTCGTCATCATCACCCTGTGTGTTCTCACACCCGTTGTCCTCAGAGCCAACCTCTTCCTGCCCTGACCGAAAAGTCAAGTTTTTGTTCCAATCAGGTATCTCAGTCTCATCATCATCTTCCTCATTGTCTCCACCAACAGGAGTTAAAGTTTGGGAACGAGGGTCTACATTATGCTCAGAACCTTCTTCATCTAGGCCTGGATCCGACTCACAAAGATTCTGGGCATCAGTGCAGATCCTTTCCTCATCTGGATTCAAAGAAGCTCTGGAGCAGACCTCTGATTCCCAGGCTATAGTATGAGTAAACAGCTCTGCAGACTCAACCATCTCTGTTACCCCATACCCAGACGGGCGGCTGGAGACTTGGGAGCTGTGAGGAAGCAAGTGCGATTGGGGTGACACCTCTGAGGACTGGAGTATTTGTGATGTTGAGGTGGAGGAGAGCCCACTTGAACGAGCACTTGATATCCATTCAAGCACCTGCTGTTTTTGTGCCTCATCTGGAATTTGTAGCGATGCTCGTAGCGATGGTCGTAAGAAAGGGATCATATCAGACTGTCCAGTAGACATCTTACTTTGGCTGGAAGATGGTCTTTCTTCTGCAGATGTTACTGTTGCTTTACCACCTACCCCATGGACACAACCTTTTTTTCCCTTTCCAACACGCCTATTCCCCCTTTCCACCAGCAGCAGGCCTTTTGCCACTCATTTTGGTGCTTAACTAATTGGCAGCTCTGTAGTTGTTGGCCCAAAAAAACGATGGATGGAAACCGAGCAGAGCTGAGTGGCCAAACTGTGGTACTAGCCCAAAACGATTTACTGGGTTAGATCCAGTAAAAAATTAGATACACAGGTGGTGTAGCTAGCTTCACAGGCGGGCTACTCCGCAGACGTGCACACTGCTACTAGGCCCAAAACGATTTACTGGGTTAGATGCAGTAAAAAATTAGATACACAGGCGGTGTAGCTAGCTTCACAGTCGGGCTACTCCGCTGTGCTGACGTGCAGACACTGCTACTAGGCCCAAAACGATTTACTGGGTTAGATGCAGTAAAAATTTGAAAACACAGGCGATGTAGCTTGCTTCACAGGCAGGCTACTCCGCTGACGTGCAGACACTGCTACAAAGACAAAGCCCTAAACGATTTACTGGGTTAGATGCAGTAAAAATTTAGATACACAGGCGGGCTACTCAGATGACTACCAGACAATGCTACTAGCCCAAAAGGATTGGCTGAGCTAGATTACACCAAATGCTGTGACAAACACTTGAACAGCACTGGCACAGACCTGCCTGGCAAAAAGTGCTATGAACTGCTGTAACCTACCCTGAAAGGGGCTGATATTACAACTAGTCCCGACTCCCTAAACCTATCTCTCTCTAACTGCAAATTCACTCGCAAAAAACACTCATAGGCACACGTTGCAGATTAGCCTTAGGAATTCCTGGTGTGGATTCTGCCTCTCCTGGCAGAAAATGCACCTGCGGATTTGTCGCGTTTTTTGTGTTGATCCGCAGCATTTTTTGTGTGTTTTTGCTGCGGTTTTCTTGTGGATTCGCTGCGTTTTTTACCCCTGCGGTTTTCTATAATGGAATGGGTACAAAAACGCTGCAGATCTGCAAATAAGAAGTGACATGCTGCTTCTTTTAAACCACAGCGTTTCCGCAGCGGATTTTCCGCAAAGTGTGCACAGCATTTTTTTTTTTTATTGATTTACATTGTACTGTAAATCAATTGCGGATCTGCAGCGTTTCTGCACCTCAAAAAATGCTGCGCATCCGCAGAGAATTCGCAACGTGTGCACATCCCCTTAGACTGTATAGCGCCAACAGCAGCAGCGGTTTTTGGTCAGTATTTTACATCAGTATTTGTAAGCCAAAACCAGGAGTGGAACAATTAGAGGAAAAGTATACTAGAAACACATCACCACTTCTGTATGTATCACCCACTCCTGGTTTTGGCTTACAAATACTGATGTAAAATACTGACCAAATACTGCTAGTGTGACGGGAGCATAACACTAAGCTGCCGCAGTGAGGAAATGGTGGCGACGGGGAAAATGGCTCGTTCTTATAGGGCAAGGACATGTGACATACACAGCCAATGACACGTGCCCTTCAGCACAGATCTATCTCCCGCCCCCCGCCCACTATACACTGAAACAGTCTATTAACAATGATAAACAGTTTTACTGTGAAAATCAAGTTAGGCTTTTGGTGAACGAACAGTTATCGAACAGAAACTCGAACAGCCGAATTTTAAGCAAATTGTTCGAGTTCTTCGAATGACTCGAACACCGCCCAAAACAGCTCGAATTTGAAATTGGCGAACAGTTCGACTCGAACACCGCTCATCTCTAGTTAACACGTGAGGAGCGGATAGAAATTGTGTTGATGTCTGGTGAATGCAGTACCCGGGTCATTGCAGCAGATTTCAATGCAAGACACCCTACGCAAGAAAACTGTCACCATTCCCATTATATTTAGGAGTAACCATATAAATGGCCCATCCAAAAAGTTCGCCTCATCACTGAACATAATGTTCTGTGTAAACTGAGGGTTCTGTTCCAAGTTTTGTTTCGCCCATTCTGCAAATTCAGCACGCCGATCTGGGTCACCAACCATTCCCATTTCATTTAGGTGTATCCATATAAATGGCCCACCCTGTATATGTATATACAGTGCCTTGCGAAAGTATTCGGCCCCATGGAACTTTTCAACCTTTTCCCACATATCATGCTTCAAGCATAAAGATACCAAATGTAAATTTTTGGTGAAGAATCAACAACAAGTGGAACACAATTGTGAAGTTGAACGAAATGTATTGGTTATTTAAAATTTTTGCGAAAATTCAAAAACTGAAAAGTGGGGCGTTCAATATTTTTTGGCCCCTTTAAAAGGAACCTGTTATCCCCAAAATGGAAGGTGAGCTAAGCCCACCGGCATCAGGGGATTATCTACAGCATTCTGTAATACTGTAGATAAGCCCCGATGTATCCTGAAAGATGAGAAAAAGAGGTTAGATTATACTCTCAGGGGCGGACCCGCTGCGGTCCGGTCCGATGGATGTCGCGGTCGGGTCCGAGGCCTCCCATCTTCATAGGATGACGTCCTCTTCTTGTATTCACGCTGCGGCTCCGGTGCAGGCGTACTTTGTCTGTCCTGTTGAGGGCAGAGCAAAGTACTGCAGTGCGCAGGCACTGGGCCTCTCTGACCTTTCCCGGCGCCTGCGAATTGCAGTACTTTGCTCTGCCCTCAACAGGGCAGACAAAGTACACCTGCGCCGGAGCTGTGGAGTGAAGACAAGAAGAGGACGTGATCTAAGAAGATGGGAGGCCCCGCACCACGACGCCCATCGGACCAGACCGCAGCGGGACCGCCCCTGGGTGGGTATAATCTAACCTGTTTTTCTCATCTTACAGGATACATCGGGGGCTTATCTACAGCATTACAGAATGCTGTAGATAAGCCCCTAATGCCGGTGGGCTTAGCTCAACTTCCATTTTGGGGGTGACAGGTTCCCTTTAACTTAATACTTTGTTGCGCCACCTTTTGTTGCGATTACAGCTGAATGTTGCTAGGGGTATGTCTCTATCAGTTTTGTACATCGAGAGACTGAAATTCTTGCCCATTCTTCCTTGGCAAACAGCTCGAGCTCAGTGAGGTTTGATGGAGATCTTTTGTGAACAGCAGTGTTCAGCTCTTTCCACAGATTCTCGATTGGATTGAGGTCTGGACTTTGACTTGGCCATTCTAACACCTGGATACGTTTATTTGTGAACCATTCCACTGTAGATTTTGCTTTATGTTTGGGATCATTGTCTTGTTGGAAGACAAATCCTGTCCCAGTCTCAGGTCTTTTGCAGACTCCAACTGCTTATTTTTTGCACGCCGAGCTGACGTTTTTAAAGATACCACTTTTGTGCAGATACTTTCTTTTGATCGCCCGTTATTGCATTTTAATGCAATGTCGCGGCGACCAAAAAAACGTATTTCTATCGTTTTGAATTTTTTTTCTCGTTACACCGTTTAGCATTCAGGTTAATCTTTTTTTTTTAATTGATAGATCGGGCGATTCTGAACCCGGCGATATCAAATATGTGTATGTTTGATTTTTTTTTTCATTGTTTTATTTTGAATGGGGCGAAAGGGGGGTGATTTAAACTTTTATATATTTTTTACATATATTTTAAAACATTTTTTTTAAACCTTTTGACATGCTTCAATAGCCTCCATGGGAGGCTAGAAGCTGGCACAGCCTGATCGGCTCTGCTACATAGCAGCGATCATCTGATCGCTGCTATGTAGCTGAATTACAGGCTTGCTATGACTGCCGACCACAGGGTGGCGCTCACAGTAAGCCGGCATCAACAACCATAGAGCACTCAAGGAGACCTCAGGTTGTCATACCGACGCATCGCTGACGTGATCATGTGACGGGGGTCGGCGATGCGTGCATTTCCGGCCCGATGGCCAGAAGCGGTAGTTAAATGCCGCTGTCTGCATTTGACAGCGGCATTTAACTAGTTAATAGCAGCAGGTGGATCGTGATTCCACCTGCTGCTATTGCACGCACATGTCAGCTGTACAAAACAGCTGACATGTCGCGACTTTGATGTGGGCTCAGCGCAGGAGCCCACATCAAAGGGGGAGACACGACATGCGCCGCACTAGTACGGCGCATGTCGTGAAGGGGTTAAAGGGGCTGAATAATATTGCACGCCCCACTTTTCAGTTTTTGAATTTCCACAATCATTTAAAATAACCAATAAATTTCGTTCAACTTCATAATTGTGTTCCACTTGCTGTTGATTCTTCACCAAAATTTTACATTTGGTATCTTTATGTTTGAAGCATGATATGTGGGAAAAGGTTGAAAAGTTCCAGGGGGCCGAATATTTTCGCAAGGCACTATATATGGCTATAACGTTTTTTTTTGAGGATTTGCATCAGTTTATGTAAATAACATGCCTGCAACTGTGAACATTTTGTTTTCTTTTTTGGTTTACCTTTTATTGTGAAGCAAAAAACAAATAGGACAAAATAACTTAAATCTTAAATGTGTATAACTATTCACCCATAGTGGGAGTAACTACAGTACAGTATGTGTAAAGTAAATAAAAAATAAACAACCAAAAAAAACAGGTAAAAAATAAATAAAAATGTGACCATCAATCTAAGTTGCTGCTACTAGCCCTACCCCTGTAAAAAAAATAAGAAAAAAAATAATATGTAAATATATTTGTTACAGAATGGGGAATAAATGTTCAAATGTATTTTCGTATTTCTATTTGGTCATAGAAATAAAAAAAAGTAAAACAATGGGAAAGTAGACACTTATTTCCTTTATTTTTCCACTGATATGGCTTGATATCAGAAAAAAAGAGAATATGACAGTGACATAAAAATGAAGCCAGGAAAAAAGAGGAATATTTGAACAAGAAAAAATGTACAACTCTTTAAAAAAAAACAAAAAAACACAAAAATGTGCCTGGTCAGGAATGGGGGTGAATGGCCCAGTATTGAACTCGTTAAGCTGTGGTTTGTCCAAAACCTTTAATGTCATCAATTATGTGAAGTGCACAATCATTTAAACTAACTCAAAATTTGCAGATGGCAACTAAATCCCTAACTAAGGACTCCTAAAATTAAAGGTACCGTCACACTAAGCGACGCTGCAGCGATACCGACAACGATCCGGATCGCTGCAGCGTCGCTGTTTGGTCGCTGGAGAGCTGTCACACAGACCGCTCTCCAGCGACCAACGATCCCGAGGTCCCCGGTAACCAGGGTAAACATCGGGTAACTAAGCGCAGGGCCGCGCTTAGTAACCCGATGTTTACCCTGGTTACCATCCTAAAAAGTAAAAAAACAAACGCTACATACTTACCTTCTGCTGTCTGTCCTCGGCGCTCTGCTTCTCTGGTCTGGCTGTGAGCGCCGGGCAGCCAGAAAGCAGAGCGGTGACGTCACCGCTCTGCTTTCCGGCTGACCGACGCTCACAGCCAGAGCAGGAGGAGAGCAGAGCACAGCGCTGGAGGACAGACGGCTGTAGGTAAGTATGTAGTGTTTGTTTTTTTACTTTTAGGATGGTAACCAGGGTAAACATCGGGTTACTAAGCGCAGCCCTGCGCTTAGTTACCCGATGTTTACCCTGGTTACCAGCAAAGACATCGCTGAATCGGTGTCACACACGCCGATTCAGCGATGTCTATGGGGAGTCCAGCGACGAAATAAAGTTCTGGACTTTCTTCCCCGACCAGCGACAGCACAGCAGGGGCCTGATCGCTGCTGCCTGTCACACTGGACGATATCGCTAGCGAGGACGCTGCAACGTCACGGATCGCTAGCGATATCGTCTAGTGTGACAGTACCTTAAGTTTTATTTGTGCTATTAAAATGGAAATAGATAGATAAAAAAATTGCACTTGTCAGTGTGTACAAGATGGGTACAAGCTTGCTATTATCAAGACAGGTGTCTAATGAAATTGCTCATAACCCTATTCATTGACGGTATCCAGGGGTATGGAGTAGGGTGCGGCCGCTACCTATATCCCATTAAATCCTCCTACACATTCACTGGTTAGCGCTATTAAAATTTGCTCCTATGCCTCCCCAACATGTTTCACCAGCTATACTGGCTTCGCCAGGGGGTTGAGGCTGCAGTTGATAAAAGTTAAAGTTTTAGAGTCCTTAGTTAGGACTTCGAGCAGTGCACGGGTATTAAAATTTGTCGGATCCAGCCAGCGTCAGGGCCATGCAAGCGGGCTGTAAAGCATAGAGCCTGTGTGCACCCCTTACTTAGGTAACCCGCCAGGCTGGGACTGCAGGGTGGTCGGTAACCTAGGCAACGAGCTGTAGACTACAGATTTAAAATCTCTACGTTCTTGGAAATTGAAGACATACAATAAAAGCAAAATTGCAAAGTTGTTAGATTTTAAGAACTTAAACAACCCCTATAACAGAAGGAACACTTTAAAGGTCACAATAAAAAAAAATGTATGAGTAAGGGAGTGTGCATGTTTTTCTTTTTATTTTCTGTTTGTTTTTTAATCTTAACATGCTTAGGCCACGTTCACACGTTCAGTATTTGGTCAGTGTTTTACGTCAGTATTGCTGAGCAGCTAAAAGGGTGCCCAAACTTTTGAATCTGCCCATTTTCCTTTTTGTAATTTTTAAAACGTTAAAAAATGACAATATATATTTTTTTGCCTTAAATGCAAAGGAAATGTGTCATCTTTAACTGTAGCCCTTTTAGAGGTAATTTCATCTGCAACTTACTTAACTGTTCACAATAACAGTCATTTTGACCAGGGGTGCCCAAACTTTTACATGCCACTATAAGTATCTTATAAATTGCAGGCTCCTGACTATAAGTCTAGAAATTGCGCAGTCATTGATTTGTCTACAGCCAGAGATAACATTGCCTGTACCAGCAAGCATTCCAGGCATGACTCCCAGGGACAGGCTAGATCATGCCCAGGTTGCCCGGACCTTGCTGCGCTGCATACCTCTCAGGGTCTCCTGCAGTGTTTGTCCAAAGGTGGATGATTTGTGGCTGTCGCTGTGCTGCTTTCCACCTTCATGTGAGGGAGGGCGCAGATGAATATTCACCAAGGTGACATCACTCGTTCCAACCTACGTAACATGGAGAAAACAGCATTAGCCAGTTCTATCAGTAGTAAAAGAATTAGATCAATGACAAGTAATAAATATAATAACACCAAAATGACCTGTGCTGTGCGCCTGCTCAATATAGATTTAGGTTGCGAAAAGTAAAGATTTAAAAAATCATTAGTCGTCACAACATTAAAAAGTAACTGTCTGCTTAATTTTTGCATCAATGGTACACATAAGAAACTATGTAATTTATCTCATTGGAGAAATCCGCTTCTTTCTCCTTCATTCATTCTTAAAATTCTTAACTTCACAGGTAAAATGTGTCTTTAGTGAATACAGATTTCCCCATTACTAAGATAAGAGATGACGGTTGGTGCTCATAAAGTTCTATGGAGAACTGTAACTGTGGTTTCAGGAGAACTTGCAGCAGATTGTCTGCGTCTACCTCTAGCTCCTCCTCCCTCAACTTGCTCCTCCCATCTGCATAGAATTTTAAAAATACCAACTGTCATCTCTTATTTCAGCAATGACAATAGATAATCCAGGAGAAAGAAAAAGATTTATCTGATTAGATATATTACAAAATTGCCTATTTTCTTTTGTAGTATTGTTTATGAAGTAAAGATTAAAATGACGGTTACTTTTTAAGCTGACATGTTTGCCAGTCTTTACCGTCACTATTTCAACCAAGGTAGTAAAATAAGTGGAAAGGCTGACAGCTTGGCGTCCTAGATTGGATTTCTACAGTGAACTCTTCTGATCTCATTCACTAATTTTTCAATTAAAATATGTTCCTTCATCCTTTACAGCTCTGTGTGCTGCTCAGAATTTCCCTGTTAGTCCTCATCCTATGAACATGTACGGGTTCAGGTCATACAGAGCAAAACACATGATGTTCCTTCTGGTGTTACTGAAGGAGTACTTAAAGAGCGATAGCCACAACAATTTTTTATTTCTTAAATGCATCACTTTAAGACTAAAAATTCATACTTGCAATTGTATTTCATTAATAATGTTTGCACTATTTGGCTTTTCCGGGCTCTTTGTTTCCCTACATATTCAACTTTGAAGTTGTCTTTGGCTATAAATCAAATGAGAGCAGGTCTGAAAAGACAGATGAAACAGTTGCAATCTCTCCCATCAGGCCTTTACAAAGAGCAAGGCAAATGATGCAAAATGTTTAAGAAAACCATTTGCAAAAGTGAATTTTTAGCCTCAACTACACGTACTTTAAAGAAGCACTTCCATCAAAGTGTTTATCCTCTTAATATATTGCAGTCATCATATTATATAGCACTGTGTACTTACAATTGCTCATTTTGCCTTTCTACTTAGTGAATCCTTCTCTTTTCTTTGCTCTGTGTAGAAACAGGAAGTCTCTTGTCCCTGCAAAAATCATTCCCCTCTTCAACTTCTGACCCACTTTCTCCCTCCTCCCCCTGCCATAAGCTTTTGCAGTGGCTTATGACTTGTGCAGAGCTAGTAAGTTTTTAATCATGTGATGTCATAGACATAATGGAAAAGAGAAGAATTATCTGGGTAGAAAGGTAAAATGAGCAATTGTAAATACACAGTGCTATATAATATGATGATTGCAATATAGCAAGAGGATAAAACTTTGATGGGAGGATGGCTTCTTTAAGGCCCTTCCAGGGGTTAAAGGACTGTAGCAAGTCTTTACATATTGTGATGTACCAACTAGTTGTATCATGAGAGACATGTATGTATCGCACAGAGGGCTGCTGCGATCTAAATCCAGGACAGTTTGCTGGATCTTGTTGTCCCACAAACCTGTATATTTGATTAGGGCTGGATTTAAGGGTTAACCTGAAAGTGATGTGTGGGTGAGGTTAACCACATACCTCCCAGGGGGTGCGGACCAATATGAAGCTAGTCGCTGAAGCCTGAAAAGCTGTTAAGCGTGGGGAATTATGTGCACTGACGGGTGTCAGTTACTGAACTGTGCGGACACAACCGTACTGGAAATGGACTAATAGGACAGATACGTATCTGTAAAGTGACCGATGTATCCGCTGAATAGAATGGACTGTATGTCGCTTATGTGAGGTTTACATGGCCTACAGTGGTTTATGGTTGTGTAATAAACCAGAAATGGACTCACTTAAATGAAGAAACTGTGGCTGTATGTTTGAATACCGCTGCCAAGCGAGTGTACCCCAACCCGCTTCATGATCACAATATGTACAGGATAAGTAATAACATCTCAAGTGCCAAGTATCAAATCATTAGTGCCCAAACTCATTCAGGGAAGGGGGTTCTGCAGAACCCTTATGACGACAGCAATATAGTAAGAGGATAACAATTTTAATGTGAGGAGTGCTTCTTCAATCACAGGCTAAGTTTCTTGCTTATTTGACTCTATACTTTACAGAAGCCATCATTTTTTTTTTTTCATTTTCAACCAGTGTGGCTGTATGAGGCTTTGTTTTATGCATACAAACTATTATTTTGTCTATAGGTACATATAAATGACTTGCCTTGGGCGTGGCTTAGCGAGGAATGTGAGCGGACGTGCGACTGATCTCTCTCCCCGCACCGCTCTGAAAACTTACTTTTGAAGGCGCCGAACGCCAAAAATCGGGCAGAGAGGCCCCGCAAGTCCCCGGCGAGGGGGAGAAAGCACCGGTGATAACGAGCGGTGAGGAGCGGAGATGCCGCGCCGCAAGCAGTCGGCGCCCGCAGCCGGCATGAAAATCCAAGATGGCGCCGTGGCTGAGGAGGAGGCGGCCAGAGCCAGCGCTTCATACCGCTGGAGGTAATAGCCCAGCTGGAGCGATTTGCCCGCACGGAGGAGGGGGAAGCCCTGCTGTTGGGTCCAGAAGGACTTGATGAGGTGGAAGCCCTGATGAGGCAGAAAGGTGGAGGGGAAGTTAGCGCCAGTGAAGTGGAGGTGCAACGTTCCCCAGGGAGGGCGCAGGGAGTGCACAGTGCAGAAAATGTGACACCTGCTGATAGCCCTGTGCAGATCAATGATTCTGATGAGGTGCAGCAGCCAAGTATGGGGGAACCAACACTGCAGGACATTTTCTCTGTCGTTATACACTGCAAATCTGCTTTGGCCGCGCTGAACCTAAGGGTGGATGATCTCACAGTTGAAATGAAGTCCCTTAACTCTGCTATGCGCAAAGTGGAAAAAAGAGTGGAGGTGGTGGAGGAGCGTGTGGGCAGTGTGGAGGATCAGACAAACGAACTGTTAAAAAGAGAAAAGAAATATATTCAACGAATCGCAGAGTTAGAATTTAAGACAGATGATTTGGAAAATCGATCTCGGAGAAACAATTTAAGAATAATCGGGGTGCCGGAGAAGGTGGAGGGAAACAACCCCACTGAATATATTGAGGCATGGCTTAAGAACTCGGTGGGAGGAGCAGACCTTACCAACCATTTCTCGGTGGAGAGGGCTCATCGGGTCCCCACTCGTCCTCTGCCGCCTGGCTCTGCCCCTCGAGCTATATTGGCAAAAATTTTAGACTACCGGGATCGGGAAACTCTACTGAGGAAGGCTAGGCTGAGTGATGGCCTGAGCATAAACGGAAATCGGTGGAGACCTGGGAGAGATGATTCTCATCTTATATCTTTCTTTAAGGAAATGGGAGGGAATGTTAATATTATAAGTTGGAATGTTAGGGGGCTAGCGGATGCCACTAAGCGTGCGGCAATATTCCAGTACCTATTGAAACAGAGGCCCTCGGTGATATGCCTGCAAGAAACTCATTTAGTTGAGGGAAAAGTTGATATGTTGCAGAAAAAATGGGTGCGCAGGGCGTATCACTCGACGTTCTCTAATTATGTAAGGGGGGTATCTGTTTTGATCCATACAAGTACTCCATTTGAGGAAATTGAGGTAAAAATTGATAAAGATGGTCAGTATGTCTTTTTAGTGTGTAAAATTTTTAACCGTTTGATTTGCATTGATTCACTATATATACCCCCGCCGTATTCTGGCAAGAAAATTCAAGAGATTTTGGAGCATATGAGAGGGTGGGTCGGGGTTCCCTTTCTGGTGGTGGGAGATGTGAACAACATTGCTTACGATCATTGGGATAAGAGTAATCACGCTCCGCTACGCGGGGACGGGAACGGCACTCCTTTTGGGAACTACCTTAGAGAAATAGGCTGGATTGACTTATGGCGGGTTCGCAATACTAACACATATTCTTATTCTTGTTACTCGACCACGTATGGTTCTATGTCTCGAATCGATGTCGCCTTGGGTAATGATGGGATGAACGAATTACTAAGTGGGGGGGAATATAATCCCAGGATTCTATCAGATCATAGTCCGGTTCGGGTCTCATTAAAGCTATCTGAACAGGTTGGGTCACGGAAGATGGGATGGAAGGTTCACCCCTCCTGGCTACAACTCCTGGACATGGAAAGTGTGGGGGCAGAGATAGAGGAGTTTTTTAAGATTAATGAGGGTAGTGTGGAATGCCATGTAGTATGGGACACTATGAAGGCGTATTTGAGGGGTATTTTGTTTCGGGACATTTCACGACACAAGACTAGGACTAGTGCACAGGATCAAGCTGTCCTGGAGGAACTGAAGGCAGCTGAGGAGGCATTGGGGGCCCATTGCACTAAGGAGTCTCAGAGTCGGATGAGGAAGGCTCAACAGGAGGTCAATCAATTGTATCTGAGAAAGGCGGAGAGATTGCGGGCTTTTCAAAGAGCATCTTTCTATTCAGAGGGGGAAAAGGTGGGGCATTTACTTTCGGTAGTGGCGTCCGCACAAAGGGACTCCTCGCACGTCTACTCCATTAAGAGGGAGGATGGAACATTGGTTACTCGGGGGGAGCAGATTCTGGAAGTGTTTAGGAAATTCTACGATAAATTATATACTTCTAGTGTGGAGAGGGGGGCTGAGAACATGACGGGCTACTTGGAGAGAATTGACCTGCCTAGGTTGAGCAGAGAAGAATGTGAGTTGTTGGAGGAGCCTATTGGGGAGGAAGAATTGGGGGCCGCTTTGGCGGGGGTTGCTGGGGGTAAGGCTCCGGGGGCGGACAGTATTCCAGCCGAGGTGTACAAGGTACTGAAAGAAACATTGTTGGCCAAATTGTCGGAGGTGTATAATAGCTCACTGGAAAGAGGGGAGCTACCTTTATCAATGAGAGAGGCTATTGTGGTCATTATCCCTAAGGCCGATAAGGACCCACAACTACCAGAATCCTATAGACCAATCTCACTTTTGACGGCCGACATTAAGATTCTGGCAAAAGCTCTGGCAAATAGGTTATCCAGGGTGATTGACAGACTGGTTCACCCGGATCAGTCAGGCTTTATGCCTGTGGAGACCAGACTGAACCAAAGAATCCATCTTGTCTTCCTCCTGAGAAATCTGCTTCTAAACAGCAAACTTGACATTTCCTTTTATGGAAGTAATCACACGCGCATTCCTTCTTGTTATCATAGTCCTTCACCCACATACCAGATATTGTAACATTTCACTAGTATAGACTTGTTTTGTAAGAGATTGTGAAATATGTGCGCATGTCTGTAAATGCCTAACTTTTTACTATATAAAGAAGGGACAGCACCCAGTGAGGCAGGCGTGCTCCGGGGCTACCCCTGTTTATGACCACACAACCTTTGTGCTGCGTGTCATTTACTTGGATCCCTACATCCAGGAAGCCAGGGACGGAAAAGGACTCAACATTTCTTGGCGCCCGAAACAGGGACCCGAGGCGAGAGTATCTGCTCAAGATTCACCTGCGGATACGGACAACGGAGATCTGGGATAATGGACGGCAAATGAACTGAAAAACCTGGCCAGGTAAGAGACATTATTAGTTCTCTTTTATCTGCCCTGTATTATCCGAAAGATCTCTACGAGCCGTGTCACGCTGGGTTAGTCTAGTAGTGAGTAGATACCTATAAAACTCGGGTTACCATATTGTATAGATTTATGAGTCCTGTCCCTGGCAGTGTGTGAACAGTGTGAAGGTTGTGGCATGTTATGAAAGAAGGATAAAAGTACGTAAAACAATAAGCCGAAATTGTTAGGACAAGTCTTATTAGTGAAGTCAGCCTAACTGGGTCATGTGGTTGCGTCCTTTCGGGGAGACCTCCGCCCATGCTTGACTCTCTTTAAGAACTTGTTTCTTCATTTCTGGATAAGAGTTTGATAGAATGAGCCCAGGACACGGGTCCATGAGCCTGGGACAAGTATGATAACAGAGACGGAAAGTTTGGTGATCTGTTTGGTGGTGCTGATCCTGTTTGCGTGCATTGTAGGAATAAAGTTTATTCTGCATATTAGAAAGAACGGAGCAGATCAGCCCTTCAATATTTTAGCTCCCTAGGAAGAAGGCAACGAGACATCACTCCAGAGAGGTGGTTGTCCAAACGTCACCTAGGATAAGTGTAGCTATTATTGAAAAGAAAAAATGGGAAATAAACAGACAAAAACCGTCTTAGGACAAGTAGAAGCAAAAGATATCATACAGGAAAGATGTGGAAAGACAGTCAGAAGGCAGATCAGAAGGGTAAGAAAAAAATTGGGAATTTCAGAAGCACTTATGTTTAGCACTGAATGGGAAAGATTGAGTAAAGAACGAGGTGGAATTATCAGGGATAATGGGTGGGAAGAAATCATACACTGTATGATAAAGGTCTCAAAAACAGCTAAAGAGGAGAATTGGAAGTATGATCCAGACACTTCCAAATGGAGTATGGGTACGAGAAAATGTTGTGCTACGACTCATTCAGTTCCTCCTCCTTATCTAGATCCGAATGTTCAACCATTTGTACCTTCAGGAGGTACAGAGGAAGGGAAACCCATACCAAATTTATATCCTGGGTTAAGCGGGGTGGAAGGATGGGTATGCCAAAATTGTGGCCAGCAGAATCCGGATTGGAGAACTGAGTGTTCCGCCTGTGGGGCCCCTAAAGGCCATCAGTTATTAGCACCTGTTAGGATAATAACAAAGGGAGTGAGAGAAGCTGATCCCGAGAATCCTAATCAAAGAATTACTAGGCAAATTGAAACACAGCAGTATTTTCCATGGACACCAGCTGAGGGTATGTCTCTTCTTATGAATGCACCAGATCCAACTCGATACCCAAATAGATTTGCTAGTTATATAGAGCAAATAATTCGCACACATAATGGTTCATGGATGGATGGAATGGAATTATGTAGGCTAAAAATGCCATCGGGAATGTTTCAGGAGCTGATTGTAGCAACACAGGCTCAAAGACCAGCAGGAGAAAATGTAAGAGCACCTTTTGTGATAGAGTCAGGAAACCGGTTTGTAGAGGCTCTAAATCAGTTCATGCAAGGAAAACAGAGGGAGAGAGGATCCACAGGCATAGTTATGCAGAAAGCAGGTCAATCCATAGATGAGTATTCCCGGGAGCTGGAAGATAGCTTTAGGGATGAGGGATTAAATATTGCTGATCCAGGAGTCCTCCGGCTCTATACTAAACAATTGATTGAGGGACTTGAACCAGGCATTAAGGAAAGATTCAAGTCAGCTACGCCAGATTGGAGAACTCTAGAACAACCACAGATAGTGAAACAAAGATGTATGGGCATTGCTATGGATTTAAGAGAAAAGAAAAAACCTGTCAGAATAGCGCAAGCAAACACAACAGGTGGAAGGGCAAGACATAATTTTCCCTGTCATTACTGCAAGAAACCAGGACATTTCCAGAGAGAATGTAGAAAGAAGCAGGCAGACATAAAATCAGGAAAATTTGTACCAAAGAATAAGCCCTCAGACACCCAACAGACATCCATAGTGGATGGTCCCATACCAGACTCAGATTGACTCAATGTGTTACAAACTTCCCTACCAGCTAGAAGACCTGTAATACAGGTGAATGTGGGGGGAAGAGAGATTCCATTTTTGATAGATACAGGTGCAACTTCCTCAATTTTGAATCAAGATTTTCTTCCGAACCCAGAAGATGTTTCACAGCAAACAACTTTGGCTGAGGGTTATGAAGGGGTAATTCGAACACTACCATACACTGTGCCCCTAGAGGTCTCATTAGGACCTAAATGTTTTGCATCCAGATTTTTGTATGCCAGAGGTGCCCCAACATGTTTGTTGGGAACTGATGTCTTGAAGAAATTAGAAGCTAACATCAATTTTAGGGAAGATGGCACAGTTATGCTGACTATCCCTGATGATGCAGAAATATTAGAACAATATGTCAGAATTCAGGCTTTTGAGGATTATACTGAAGAAAAAGAGTACACCACAGATCTAGACCTCTCAACGGTCCCAGAAACACTGTGGGCACAGGGTGACACTGATGTGGGATTATTGCATATCTCTCCTGTAAAACTATCTGTGCAACCAGGAACTGTTCTCCCACAGCTCAGACAATACCCTGTGAGTGCCCAGCAGGAACTAGCGATTACAAAACAGATAGAGGGATATAGAGAGAAAGGAGTTTTGGTAGAGATACAATCACCTGCTAACACTCCTCTGTATCCAGTCAAGAAGAGAACTCTTGATAAGGGTTCTATGCCCAAATATTGTATGGTACATGATCTAAGAGAAATAAACAAAGTTCTAGATCCAATCACCCCAGTTGTACCCAATCCTCATACGTTACTATCACAGATACCAGCCAGTTCTCAAGTGTTTACTGGAATAGATCTCTCAAATGCATTTTTCTCGGTTCCTTTACACCAAGACAGTTGGCATTTGTTTGCATTTACATTTAAGGGCAAACAGTTGGCGTGGACACGCCTTCCACAGGGAATGATACACTCCCCTACTCTTTATTCAAATGCCCTACAAACAGTCCTCCAGAGGTTTGAACCCGAACCACAGGTAGTAATTTTGCAGTATGTGGATGACCTACTACTTTGCTGCCCAGATCTAGAAACTGCAGAAAGGTCCACTGTGAGTTTACTATGTTTTCTAGAAAAAGAAGGGTGTAAAGTGAATAGACAAAAGCTACAAGTTTGTCAGACCAAAGTGGTCTTTTTAGGTCATTGCATTTCTCAAGGTAAAAAGCATCTTACACCTCAAAGAACTGAAGCAATAAGACAGATGAATGAGCCTAGAAATCATAAACAGCTACGAGCATTTTTAGGAATAGTGTCTCATTGTAGACAATGGATTATACATGCCAGTCAACTAATGCAACCACTGTATGACTGTGTAAAAAGTGAACCTTATTTGTTGACAAAAGAAGGTCAGATTTCGTTCCAACAATTAAAAGATGCCCTTGTTTCAGCTCCAGCGTTAGGGCTACCAGACTACACCAAACCATTTCAGCTTATGGCTGCAGAAGTTGATTCCCATGCTACAGGAGTTCTTACCCAGAAGCATGCAGGGAAACAAAGACCAATTGCATATCTTTCAGCAAGGTTAGATCCCGTAGCTAGAGCAGCGCCAACCTGTGTACGTGTAGTTGTTGCTGTCTCACTATTGTTGGACAAAGCATCAGAAATTGTCCTAGAGCATCCACTCACAGTTCAAACTACACATGATGTTTATGGGATATTAAACCAGGTTCAACCAAAACACATTTCCATGGCCAGACATTTGCGGCTGCAGTGTTCTTTGCTGCTCCCCTCTACTATCACATTTGCTAGGCTTCAGACTCTCAATTTAGCTACACTGCTACCTCTCGAGTCTGAAGGGGGGAATAAGGACACTGATCCATACGCAAATTTTTTCCCTACAGACACACATGATTGTACAGAGCTCATTTTACAAGAAACGGTAGGCTTACCCAATGTATCCGAAACACCACTTCAAAATCCAGATTTAGAGCTGTTTATAGATGGTAGTAGATTTGCAGATGACACAGGTAACTTCCATACAGGGTATGCAGTTGTGTCAGAATCTGAAACTCTCAAAGCAGAACCGCTTCCACCGAAACAATCTGCACAAGAAGCAGAACTAACAGCATTGATTGAAGCTCTAAAAATAGCTGAGAATCAGACAGCTAATATATACACTGATTCTAGGTATGCACATGGTATTGTGTTTGATTTTGGAGTAATCTGGAGAGCTAGAGGTTACATGACAGCGTCAGGACAACCTGTAAAACATGCTTCTCTGATCAAACAGATCTTAGAGGCTGCACAAGAAACAAAAGAAGTAGCAGTAATCAAGGTAGCTGCACATGTGAGACTCGACACTAGGGAATCTAGGGGAAATGATAGGGCTGATAAAGCAGCCAAAGCAGCAGCAGTCAAACCCTTACAACAGGTCCATACTGTAAATCCCACGGAAAATACTGAAGATAGACTGAGACAAGCACAGGAAGATGCAGGAGAAGAGGAGAGGGACAGGTGGAAAAAGGAAGGGGCAGAAGAACAAGCGGGAATTTGGAAGAAAGATGGACTAATATGTCTACCTAGAGCCTGGTACCCGATTGTAGTTGGTGGATTGCACCACCCTACGCATGTGTCTGCAAATGCAATGACACTACTGGCAAAGCAAGTCTGGTTGGCTCCAGGTTTTGGCAACTACGCAAGAGACTATTGTGCTGCATGCGCTATATGCCTGACACATAATCCCGGACAGACAGCAAAGACCCCTATGAAGCACCATGTCCGACCTCTCTACCCGTTTCAACGGTTGCAGATAGACTTTATCCAGCTGCCAAAGAGTAATGGGTATGAGTATGTGTTGGTGTGTGTGGACATGTTCTCGGGGTGGCCAGAGGCCTATCCAGTTCGGAAGGCTTCAGCTAAAAACACTGCTGTAAAGCTAGTTGCCGAACTGGTGCCCCGTTATGGTCTCCCTGAAGTGATCGAGTCAGATAGGGGTACTCATTTCACTGGAGAAATATTTCAAAATGTACTGAAAATGTTGGGTGTTGAAAGTCAGTTACACACTCCGTATCATCCTCAAAGTTCTGGTAAGGTGGAACGCATGAATGGAACTTTAAAATTAAAAATACAGAAAGCCATGGCTGAAACAGGAAAGCCTTGGACAGAATGCCTTCCACTGGCCCTTTACTCAATACGCAATACCCCAAGGGGTAAGACTAAACTGTCTCCATATGAAATTTTGTTTGGCAGGACTGCCAATTTAGGATGTTATTTTCCACAGCAACTTGTGTTAAATATTGAGTCATTGACTTCTTATGTGCAAAATCTTCAG
Organism: Ranitomeya imitator; assembly: GCF_032444005.1. Taxonomy (NCBI): domain Eukaryota; kingdom Metazoa; phylum Chordata; class Amphibia; order Anura; family Dendrobatidae; genus Ranitomeya; species Ranitomeya imitator. Next base: position 157,168,985 of record NC_091287.1, on the reverse strand, counting down.
AAACAATTAACTAAGGTGCATGCACAAGTTTTTGCTTCCCTTCCAGATCCTGACAACACTGAAGGAAGTCACAAGTTGGAACCAGGTGATCAAGTCTATGTAAAAAGACACACCAGAAAGGCTCTTGAACCAAGATTTGACGGACCCTTCCAAGTCCTATTGACAACACCTACATCAGTCAAGCTTGAAGGAAAGGCATCATGGATACATGCAAGTCATTGCAAAAAGGCAGTATAAGACTCATGATATTGATGTTAATAATGTTAACCTCAACGGAGGCATGGGAAAGACTGAATTCTCTAGCCCCTTTTAACAATAGATTCGTGCAACATCATAGAAAATTAGTGCATGACTTGTTAAATAATACGCAACCCCTGGCAGATTGTTGGATCTGTACCCATTCACCAGTATAGCTGTACAGAATCAGCTTATAATAGTCACTAACCAACATACCCTGGTATTGGATTACCTAACTGCCTCACAAGGGGGTATGTGTCAAATCATCGGACCCACCTGCTGTCATTATATAGACCCTAATAGTACTATGAGTATGATATTTAAATTAAAAGACGTACAACGACTCAGGGATCAGTATGACAAAGACAATGACCAAAATAAGGATAGCTGGTGGTCAGATACCTTTTCTTTTCTTAACCCGGCCAATTGGTTCAGAGGGATCGGTGGGTGGGTTACCGGAATTATGCAAAGCCTAATACATATAGTTATTGTTATTGTAATTATATATGTATTGTTCAAGGTTGTACTCAAGGGTATCTCGGTATGCACAAATAAATTTTGTGATACGAGAATATAAAGTTTTTTATATGTTTCCGATCGTCATATTAATCCTTGTCATTTTTTTTTTATGCTTGAATTTGTAATGTTTTAGTATACTGCCGTATAAAGAAGAGAATGCACAGACTTCATGCAAGAATTTATGATAGATTATAAAAGAATATGTCAAAGGGGGGAATTGTGGAGACCAGACTGAACCAAAGAATCCATCTTGTCTTCCTCCTGAGAAATCTGCTTCTAAACAGCAAACTTGACATTTCCTTTTATGGAAGTAATCACGCGCGCATTCCTTCTTGTTATCATAGTCCTTCACCCACATACCAGATATTGTAACATTTCACTAGTATAGACTTGTTTTGTAAGAGATTGTGAAATATGTGCGCATGTCTGTAAATGCCTAACTTTTTACTATATAAAGAAGGGACAGCACCCAGTGAGGCAGGCGTGCTCCGGGGCTACCCCTGTTTATGACCACACAACCTTTGTGCTGCGTGTCATTTACTTGGATCCCTACATCCAGGAAGCCAGGGACGGAAAAGGACTCAACATGCCCAACAAATCAACGGCACTCAATCTGAGAAGGTTATTTTTAAATTTGCAAATCCCTTCTGACAATGTCGGAAGACGGGTTGTGATATCCTTAGACGCCCATAAGGCTTTTGATTGCGTGGAGTGGAGCTATTTGTGGTCAGTACTGGAACGAATGGGGTTTGGACCTAAATTTATTTCATGGGTGCGGCTGTTGTACTCTTCTCCGGTAGCCAAAATTAGAGTGAATGATGCTCTCTCTGAGACCTTTTCTTTGTCTAGAGGTACTAGACAGGGCTGCCCTTTGTCCCCACTGCTCTTTGCGTTGGCGGTGGAACCCCTTGCTGCGAAGATCAGAGGTTCCCGGGAGGTGAAGGGTTTTATGTACGGGGAGGCAGAGGAAAAAGTAGCGTTATACGCTGATGATATTCTGCTATTCTTGGAGGATTCTGAGGAAACCCTGGTTAAGACGGAAGCCATTATTGAGGAATTTGGGAGTTACTCGGGCCTAAGGATCAATTGGGACAAATCGAATATGATGTTGATAGATGGGGATAGTGGCGACGGTGGTGGGGGGGACTCTTTTACAAGGTTGAAGCTAGTTGATAAATTTAAATACCTGGGGATTCAGATCGCTCTCCCTTTGACTAGTTTTGAGGAACTGAATTTGGCACCTCTTCTGCGTAGGATACGTACTTATGTCCAGGCGTGGAGGAAATTACATTTATCAGTAATCGGCAGGATAAACTTGATAAAGATGATTGTGATGCCGCAGCTACTTTATGTGCTGCACAACTCCCCTATATGGATATCGCAGAATAGATTTCGGAGGATTAGATCTTTGTTTGGGGAGCTGATTTGGGGTGGAAAGAGCCCCAGATTTAAACAGGAAACCCTACAGAGACCAAAGACGGAAGGAGGGGTGGCACTGCCTAATCCGTGGTTGTACTTTTTGGCTTCACAGTGTCAGCATTTCAAGGGATGGGGAGATGTGTTAGGTGGGACGCGGGCACCTTGCAGCCTGAGATCACTGATTGGGACGAAGGTATTGAGTGAGGGTCTGGAGGGGGGACATTTCCGAGAGAAGGGCTCTAAATTTTGTACTATCAGGCTCATTCACAAGGTTTGGAACAAAGTTAAGGGGATTAGGGGTGTGCACGCACTCACTAGATTCTCACCCATTTGGAATAACTGTGTCCTACAGGAGTTTAGACAGATGGAGGGATTTCATATTTGGAGGGAGGCAGGCATCTCTCGGATGGGCCAGATTCTACATCAGGGCAGAAATAGAGACTTTGAGGCATTGCAGGAGGAGTTTTTACTACCGGGCTCTGAGTTGTTTCAATACCGCCGTCTTTCTCATGCGCACCGGGCACAGTGTAGGAGAGGACCCGTTGAAATCCAGGTGGACCTTATGCTGGATTTTATCCTTGTAGGGGGTGGCACGAAGGGGGTGATCTCGGGAATATACGAATTCCTTTTATTCTCTTTCTTGGAGGAACACCCTATTAGAGCAAGGGCGAAATGGGAGGCTGACCTGGGGGCGATTGATAATGATCATTGGGAATCAGTACTGGACTATGTGCCCAAAATATCAATGAGCGAGCCTAGGAGGCTGTCACAATTATTTGTTATTCATAGGGCATATAGAACTCCGGATATGTTATTCAAAGTTCAGAATGCCCCAGTTCAGTTCTAGTTCAGAATGCCCCAGATGCTCGCAGTCCGAGGCGGGCATCCTTTATATGCTGTGGCAGTGCCCCAGGTGGTCCTCCTTCTGGGTGGTGGTGCTGAATAAAGTGGGACTGGCATATGGTTGCACTGTGCCGCGTGATCCTTTGGTATGTGTTTTGGGCTATGTTGAGGAGATTATAACTGATAAGTTGTATAAAATGGTTATTGCTAGACTGTTATTTATCGCGCGAAAGTTGATCGCCAAATTCTGGATTAGAGAAGAGCCACCAACAAGGAGAGACTTTATGAAGCAAGTGGACCATATTATTGCTTTGGAGAGGAGTATCTACGTTAGGAGGAACAAGACTGACCTCTTTTTGACAGGTTGTGGAACCCGTGGCTTGAATCAATGTGATCTAAAGACCTTTTGCCCCATTGGGAGGATTATTGACAAGTCATCTTCCTTTTCTTGTACTTTTATATATGACAAAGTAGGGGGGGTCGACTCTTGACAGGTCTCTAGAGGGGGGGGGGAAGGGAATTGGGAGTTTGGTTTGGGACTAAATATGTTTTCTTTAAAAAAGTATTGTACATTGGTATATTGCTGATAACAAAGTATCCCTTTTATTGTTTATGTGCAATATTTATGGTTTAATAAAAAATATCTGATTTAAAAATAAATGACTTGCCTTTGCTCGTTATCAGGTCCATAGGGGGCAGTGACAGCTAAAGGCAGCCTTATATTTGCCAATTACATTGAAACTTACAAAGAACTCTCTCAGAGTTCTTGCCCTGATCTGCTGAGTACACAGGGTGGGGGAAGTCAATCGATCAGATTGGAAAAGCTTGAAAATCCGTAAGTTAGGTAGTAAAATTAGAGGTGGGGACAGAACCAGTGGGGACAGGACTTAATACATTCTGTGTACAATGCAAGATTATCCATTGGCAATAAATATACAGTGCCAAGCGCTCTGCCAGAACCGAACCGTGATGAACTAGGAAAATCTCCAGCAAAACTCAAAAACAGTAACTCATTGAAATTATTCATTGCAAAATCTTTTAGGAATCCCAGTGAATCATTTTCTTAAGGGTATTCGGATTGGTAAGCAGGGACTCACAGGACTATAAAGACACAGAGAATATGCCATATACCATATGTTTGCTAGAGACAGGGAACCAAATCACAGGATTGTAAACTTCCACAGTTTATATGTGTATATTTTGGAGGGGGCTGGTGGTGGGCCAGCAGGGAAATTAATGAACAAATGCATATAAGTTTTACTTTTGACTGAATTTAATGGCTAAAAGCCCCTATGGGTCGGCAGTCTAATATGTATGGAAGCCTCCTGATGTTCTCCGACAGATGATATTCGGGAAGAGAATGAACAGGCCTGTTGTATTTCTAATAGCCAATGCTTTTTTTTATATCAGGAGATAAGCCACAGCCAAAAGAATATTAGAAAGAACAGAGGAAAACTAAGTATTGCTGAAAGTTCTTGTGTATAGGGGAAGACGGTGGACAAAGCTGTCAACCAAACAATAGTTAGGCTGACAGCTATGTAAGCCAGTGGTCCCTAAACTTTTCTACCTCGAGAGACACATTCAGCTCTGAGACAGTATCACGAGCCACATCCAGAGCCCCCGACCCACCCCCCAATAGTGACAGAGCCTCAATTTTCGGCATAATGGGAGACAAAGCTTCTCCACAGAAATCATACCAAGGCAGTGTACTTACATCCAGGGGATCACACCTTACCCTCATTTGGTATTCGTTCGGCAAGTACTCCCACCACACTATCACATCCAGCTTCAAGCGCCCCCTATTTCTGTATCATCCTATGTCCACCTTAGAATTTACTTAATCTCTCCAAATACAAGACTGGTATATGTGCATCCAGATCTGCTCTTCTATGTGAGCCTACTCACAAAAGTCACCATCTGGAGACCTTCTCTTCATAGCTTTTTGGTAGACCTGGTGCGAATACAGCAAGTTGGAAGAGAGTTGTGAGTCACCCATCATAGCCTCATGTATCACAGGTTGGGAATCCCTGATCTAGGCCAACAAGTGAAGAAACTGGAAACACAAAGAGTCTTTGTATTTCAATTGTTTGTAAATTTATGAAACCTAAAAATATCTTCCACGTTTAGAACTTCTGATATTTCTCTTATCAATTCTTCATCAACAGGATACAGTTGTTTCACAATAGGAAGCGCTATCAACAAAATAAAATTCTTCTATTTTAATTATGGTCCAGAAAATAATTCAATATTTAATCAGCAGCTTCCAAAATGTGATTCCTACTGTGCACATAAGAAGCCAAGTCGATATCTTAAAGTGCACCAGCAGGTTTATATGGTATCAAGGTCTCTATATGCTGAGCACTGTGAAGCATTCAGTTCTTCAGAACATGTGAATATATAAATGCAAATATACATATTATGATAGAGAGGATGCTGCCATAAGCTGACATATGGTGCTCAAAGTATGGTTTGTAGATGGCACCTGTTCTCTGCTGTTGGAATTATGATATATTGCATTCTCCTAATATCTAAAGTTATCCCAAAAGTAGAGATTCAGTTTCTTAATCTTATTAGATAAAGGCTGCCATCACACGTTCAGTATTTGGTCAGTATTTTACATCAGTATTTGTAAAACAAAACTAGGAGTGGAACAATTAGAGGAAAAGTATAATAGAAACATATGCACCACTTCTGTATTTATCACCCACTCCTGGTTTTGGCTTAGAAATACTGATGTAAAATACTGACCAAATACTGATAGTGTGACGGCAGCCTGAGTCTTAGAATTGTGTGCATCACCCAGTGCCCTGTTGTATCTGATGTACATTAGTGGCAGTGGTCTCTTACCTTGAAATGTGCAATGTAGGGTAGTGAATGCAAGTGCTTGCCGTTGCCATTGGTTTGATGGGCTTCATGTAAACTAACATTCTTCAGTTCAATGCCAGCCGTTGTATCCCACAGAAATCCAGAATAAATTACTTTCTGCAACAGAAAATTGGAGAAGCAATTAATGACCAGAACAGTTTCTGATAAACATTATTTACTACCTAAACCCATCGACAAATGTGTAGATGAAAAAGAAACATTGGCAAAGGATATACATGAAGATAGAAATAAGACACACTCATGGGATAGAATCATAGAATGTTAGAGTTGGAAGGGACCTCCAGGGTCATGGTGTCCAACCCCCTGCTCAATGCTGGATTCACTAAACCATCTCAGACAGATGTCTGTCCAGCGTCTGTTTGAAGACTTCCATTGAAGGAGAACTCACCACCTATTGTCGCAGCATGTCCCACTCATTGATTACCCTCACTGTCAAAAAGTTTTTTCTAATATCTCGTCTGTATCTTCTCACGTTCATTTTAATTCCATTGTTTCTCGTGTTTCCATGTGCAAATGAGAATGATGATGATCCCTCTACACTGTGACATCTCTTCAGATATTTGTAGACAGTTATTAAAGGGAACCTGTCACCCCGAAATTCTGTAATGCTGTAGATAAGCCCCCGATGTTACCTAAAAGAGGAGAAAAAGACGTTATATTATACTCACCCAGGGGCAGTCCCGCTGCTGGTCAGGTCGGATGGGTGTCTCCGGTCCGCTGCGGCGCCTCCCATCTTCATTACAAGACGTCCTCTTCTGATCTTCAGCCACGGCTCCGGCGCAGGCGTACTTTGCTCTGCCCTGTTGAGGGCAGACGAAGTACTGCAGTGCGCAAGCGCCGGGCCTCTGACCTTTCCGGCGCCTGCGCACTGCAGTACTACCCTCTGCCCTCAACAGGGCAGAGCAAAGTACGCCTGCGCCGGAGCTGAAGATCAGAAGAGGACGTCTTGTAATGAAGATGGGAGGCGCCGCAGCGGACCAGAGACGCCCGTTTGACCTGACCAGCAGCGGGACCGCCCCTGGGTGAGTATAATATAACGTCTTTTTCTCCTCTTTTAGGTAACATCGGGGGCTTATCTACAGCATTACAGAATGCTGTAGATAAGCCCCTGATGCCGGTGGGCTTACCTCACCCGCAATTTTCGGGGTGACAGGTTCCCTTTAAGTCTACTCTAAGCCTTCTTTTTTTGCAAGCTAAACATTTCCAGATCCTTTAACCGTTCCTCGTAGGACATACTTTGCAGTGCACTCACCATCCTGGTAGCTCTTCTCTGAATTTGATCCAGTTTTTCAATATATTTTTTTTAAAAAGAACTGGACACAGTATTCCAGATGAGGCTTGACCAAGAAGGAGTCAAAGGGGATAATTACTTCACAGATAGCTGACATGATGCGTTGTTTCCCACTTGTGAAAGTCGTTCACATCCCTACTAGTGATGAGCGAATATACTCGTTACTCGAGATTTCTCGAGCACGCTCGGGGGTCCTCCGAGTATTTTTCGTGCTCGGAAATTTAGTTTTTTTTGCCGCAGCTGAATGATTTACATCTGTTAGCCAGAATAAGTACATGTGGGGATTCCCTAGCAACCAGGCAACCCCCACATGTACTTATGCTGGCTAACAGATGTAAATCATTCAGCTGCCGCAATAAAAAATAAATCTCCGAGCAGTAAAAAATACTCGGAGGTCACCCGAGCGTGCATGAGAAATCTTGAGTGTCGAGTATATTCGCTCATCACTAATCCCTACGTCTGCCCGTTTTTTCCCAGCTTCTAACACATCAACTTCAAGAACTGTCTGTTTATAGTTTTTGTTTTTTTAATATAAAAACGATGAAAAAACAAACTCCCAGGTCCACACGGACAGAATGTGAACTTCTCTTGTTACATCATACAAATATTTGCCTGACTGAAGTTTAGCTTCGCTGCCTGTCATATTGAACTGACATATCTGTTACATGCCAGACTGAATCAATATCACCAGGTGACGTCCAAGGACTACATGAAATAAATGTCACTGGCCCCGGCATGAACTCATATGCTTCAATCGATGAAAAGTTTATGCAAACTTCTAAAAAGGAAAGCGCACTTTTCCTAACCAATTTATGTTGATGGAACATTTGTATGTTTTTTAAGTGTAACAGTCACCTATGTTGTAATGTAGTCAGCAGAAAGGAGAGAATACATTCAAGTGGAACTGAATTCTACTTGAATTTTACAAAAAACCCACATTCGCCAAACTGCAGTTTTTTTTGCAATTTGTGAAAATTCAGCAAAATGGCAGCTCCTGACGGAGAAGTAGGCAAGCTGGGTTACTGAAATTAGCTAGTCAGCCTGTCCCATCTCAGGGCAGTCTCACACGTCCAGATAATTCCGGTACGGGAAAAATCTGTACCGAAATTATCCGTGTCCGTGTGCCCGTGCGTTTCTGTGGCACATCAGTGCGGCACATGTGTGCTGAATGGGTACCACACGCACCGTGCAGGAGACAGCGCTACAGATAAGCACTGTCCCCTGCATCTGGTGCTGAAGCTGCCATTCATATCTTCTCTGCAGCAGCGTTTGCTGTAGAGAAGATATGAATAATCCCTTTTTTTTTTTGTTTCTCGTGTTTAAAATAAAGATCCATGTCCCCACCCCCCTCCCACCCCCTGTGAGCCCGCCCGCTGTTATTAAAATACCCAGCTCCCTCACTGGCGCTGCTTCCTGTCCTGGCCGCACCTTCTACTGTATGAGCGGTCACGTGGGGCCGCCCATTACAAAAATGAATATGCGGCTCCACCCCTATGGGAGGTGGAGCTGCATATTCATGACTGTAATCGGCGGCCCCACGTGACCGCTCATACAGTAGAATATGCGGCCAGGACAGGAAGCAGCGCCAGTGAGGGAGCTGGGTATTTTAATAACAGCGGGCGGGCTCACAGGGGGTGGGAGGGGGGTGGGGACATGGATCTTTATTTTAAACACGAGAAACAAAAAAAAAAAAGGATTATTCATATCTTCTCTACAGCAAACGCTGCTGCAGAGAAGATATGAATGGCGGCTTCAGCACCACGTGGGGGGGACAGCGCTTACTGTAGCGCTGTCTCCTGCACGGCACACGGAGTGCACACGGACAACGTCTGTGTGCGGTACGTGTTTTACACGGACCCATTGACTTTAATGGGTCCGTGTAATCCGTGCGCTCCCACGAACACTGACATGTCTCCGTGTTTTCTAAACGGACACACGGTCAGTGAAAACACGCTGACATGTGCAGAGACACATTGATTTCAATGTGTCTACGTGAGTCAGTGTCTCCAGTACGTGAGGAAACTGTCACCTCACGTACCGGAGCCACTGACGTGTGAAACCGGCCTCATAGAGGACTTTCCATGTGCTGACGCAGGTCACAAGGAGCAGCTAATGATTCCTAGAAGATTGGGGGAAGCCTTGGTTACCTGAAGTGTATGAATAAGCTCAAATCTGTATGAAATAGCAAGATATACAAGGTTGTATTTCTCAAACTGGACAACCCCTTTTATGTGTTGTATTTTCTGCAACCATGGTCATTGCTCGTATGCGTCCAATTTTTATTTTCATTGTTTTACTCCAGAGAAAATATCATTGTCTTGTAAACACTCACATTTTTATAATTATGTCCCAAACTGTTTCTTTGTTTGCTTGAAAACACATTTTAGGGCTTCAAGCCCCTTTTTATGACATGGTACAGAAGATGACCTGGAGCTAACAGTATAGTGCAGCTCTCTGCTATGGAGGACAGTCATAAATGGAGTACAGTAATTCGGCTGTAATAATAATATACTTATTGACCAGAAATGCTCTAAGGAAGGTTCAGAGGAGATCCAAGGTACTGTAATGAGACTCTGTCAGTGACCACCTGGCAGCTCTAAAAATGGTTACCACTGACAGCCTTAGTGCTAGCCACTCTATTTAACAGATACAAGGGGTTTCCGTGGCCTTCTTCCTTTATCCTCTGTACGCGGATCTGGACCTACACAGGGGCCCCTTGGCTGGTGCCATGGAGTAGGCTGCTGTCATTGGTGGTAAGTTCGTCAGGTCAGAATCAGGTACAAAAACACTAGACAGAAAGATATTCAGTAAACAGGCCAAGGTCAGAACAACAAACCTACAGCTAAAAGTAGGAGCTGAGAAGCAGAAGCAAACCAGGGGAAGAACTAACTATATTTGGCAGATATCAGCAGTACACTGGATGCTTTAGCAGGGAGTGGTGCTGTCCAGTGGGCCAAAGCTGGACTGCACATCCATACTGCCAGACAGTACAGCACTACAGGTCCCAGCTACATTAAGACCTCGTTCACACTGGTTTATAACACGGCTGAGTGCTATCCGATGTTGGAGAAACTCGGTAGGCGGAGAAGAATTATGAAGAAACTAAGGCTCCCAATTGTCGAACTTTCCTTCATTTATCTATATGTACAACAGTAACTGCTGATTGATCTGTGAATGGGTAAACCAGCCATTAGTTTTCCTATTAGAAATATCCTCTAACCAGCATGGTGGACTGTGGGTTGATTTTCTGGTGTTGGATGGGGCACCTTTAGTTTGCCCCGTTCTCGGACACTGATAGGGGCCAGGTCTTGTCCCTTGTCCACGTACGCCTCCTCTCTTACTCCGAAATGTGTATTCCTTTTCTCCCTTTGGTGTCATGATTACAGTGACACACTATGGGAATATTTCGGATATCAGAACGCTTTCTGGTTTCTGATATAATTTGAAACCCTACTTGTTAAATTGTCTCTACCCTATGGCTATATTGCATACACTTCTCATTATTGGGGCATATTAAAATGTCACGATTGACACTGCTTTGATTAAGGATTGGTTCTGACTTTGTCTGCAACATTGGGTATATCCCATTTGACCCCCTCACACACTGTGTATGGGGGTTACCAATACACCCTCAGATTTGTGTTAGTAGGGTTTCCTGCACTATACTACTGACATATGGCGGGATATTTTTGCGGTGTCAATTCTGATATAGCCCTTTGACTTTGTATTGGGTGGATTTAGTAGCTAAAGAAAACCAAACAACTGAAAAATATGGAACCCTAGAGCAAGAGAAAACCAAACCAGAAAACACAAGGATCCCTAAAAAATAACTTTTAATCACAATAGTTGAAAATAGAAGACTTTATATATCACATATAGTAAAAAAGTACAAAGTGTACCTAAAGAACCCTATAACGGACTACAATAAATCCTGCCTGTCAGAGACAGGCAGGATTTATTGTAGTCCGTTATAGGGTTCTTTAGGTACACTTTGTACTTTTTTACTATATGTGATATATAAAGTCAAAAGTTATTTTTTAGGGATCCTTGTGTTTTCTGGGTTGGTTTTCTATGGATTTAGTAGCTGCATTTAATAACTTGTTGCGCCATATGCTTTCTGGGAGTGCGAAGATGTACAGTGGGGCAAAAAAGTATTTAGTCAGTCAGCAATAGTGCAAGTTCCACCACTTAAAAAGATGAGAGGCGTCTGTAATTTACATCATAGGTAGACCTCAACTATGGGAGACAAACGGAGAAAAAAAAATCCAGAAAATCACATTGTCTGTTTTTTTATCATTTTTTTTGCATATTATGGTGGAAAATAAGTATTTGGTCAGAAACAAACAATCAAGATTTCTGGCTCTCACAGACCTGTAACTTCTTCTTTAAGAGGCTCCTCTTTCCTCCACTCATTACCTGTAGTAATGGCACCTGTTTAAACTTGTTATCAGTATAAAAAGACACCTGTGCACACCCTCAAACAGTCTGACTCCAAACTCCACTATGGTGAAGACCAAAGAGCTGTCAAAGGACACCAGAATCAAAATTGTAACCCTGCACCAGGCTGGGAAGACTGAATCTGCAATAGCCAACCAGCTTGGAGTGAAGAAATCAACAGTGGGAGCAATATTTAGAAAATGGAAGACATACAAGACCACTGATAATCTCCCTCGATCTGGGGCTCCACGCAAAATCCCACCCCGTGGGGTCAGAATGATCACAAGAACGGTGAACAAAAATCCCAGAACCACGCGGGGGGACCTAGTGAATGAACTGCAGAGAGCTGGGACCAATGTAACAAGGCCTACCATAAGTAACACACTACGCCACCATGGACTCAGATCCTGCAGTGCCAGACGTGTCCCACTGCTTAAGCCAGTACATGTCCGGGCCCGTCTGAAGTTTGCTAGAGAGCATTTGGATGATCCAGAGGAGTTTTGGGAGAATGTCCTATGGTCTGATGAAACCAAACTGGAACTGTTTGGTAGAAACACAACTTGTCGTGTTTGGAGGAAAAAGAATACTGAGTTGCATCCATCAAACACCATACCTACTGTAAAGCATGGTGGTGGAAACATCATGCTTTGGGGCTGTTTCTCTGCAAAGGGGCCAGGACGACTGATCCGGGTACATGAAAGAATGAATGGGGCCATGTATCGTGAGATTTTGAGTGCAAACCTCCTTCCATCAGCAAGGGCATTGAAGATGAAACGTGGCTGGGTCTTTCAACATGACAATGATCCAAAGCACACCGCCAGGGCAACGAAGGAGTGGCTTCGTAAGAAGCATTTCAAGGTCCTGGAGTGGCCTAGCCAGTCTCCAGATCTCAACCCTATAGAAAACCTTTGGAGGGAGTTGAAAGTCCGTGTTGCCAAGCGAAAAGCCAAAAACATCACTGCTCTAGAGGAGATCTGCATGGAGGAATGGGCCAACATACCAACAACAGTGTGTGGCAACCTTGTGAAGACTTACAGAAAACGTTTGACCTCTGTCATTGCCAACAAAGGATATATTACAAAGTATTGAGATGAAATTTTGTTTCTGACCAAATACTTATTTTCCACCATAATATGCAAATAAAATGTTAAAAAAACAGACAATGTGATTTTCTGGATTTTTTTTTCTCAGTTTGTCTCCCATAGTTGAGGCCTACCTATGATGTAAATTACAGACGCCTCTCATCTTTTTAAGTGGTGGAACTTGCACTATTGCTGACTGACTAAATACTTTTTTGCCCCACTGTATGTGTGTGAACTTGTACCCTGGCCAGGGTGGTTGGATGGATACATGTTTGTGTAATGAAGCTCTAATATTCTGCTACAGCCATGACGTGGAATGGATGCAAGTCCCCATATACTGTGGGATGCAGGTACACGATGCCTGAGTGTCGCACCTATGCTTTTGGACTTGTGTGCACTTGAGAGATGTGTAATTGGGCGCCATGGGCGCCATGAATATGATGGGTACTGATGGTTCGCATGGTTACCGGAGTAACCATACATTTGTTTGACGCATGCGCATTAGTTTGTGTAAAGCCGACTGGGACGTCCCCCAGCCGGAGTGTACCTTGTGAATGGGGGTGGTAGTTTCCCTTTCGGGCGCCTGCGTGGCCCACTGTGATGAGGGACATGCTAAATTCGCTCGAGCTTGTCTGATATGGCTGCTCCCACGTCTGAGTGCCATACCGGCGCTGTTGGACTCCTGCATTATCATTGATGGACACTACGAACATTGTGAACGCTGGCGGTTCCTATGGTTACCGGACTTGAGACTTAGCCACTCTGCGCATGTCCTGATTACCGTGAGTAGCCCTTTGGGATTTTTTGCAAGAGCTTGCGCAGTTAGTCCATTACCACGCTGAGCTGAATCACTGACGCCGCCATTGCCCCTACACAGCTGGTAGGTGCTGTTGCTGTTATCTGATTATAAATACTTGGGAACAACTTGAGGACTATCATACTGACCTTGAGAAAGACGCCTTGAGCGTCGATACGCGTGGGTCTTGGCACCCACACAGCTTTTCTGACCTGATATGCCTGCCGGCTTAGGATTGTCCTTAAGAGTTGTTTGCACTGGGTCGGGTAAGGGACACTTTGGAATCTAGCAGGAGGGTGAATTGGTGGTAATGATTGGGGACTAGTGCCTCTATACCATACCCCCTAGCAACCACGCTAGTTAGTGGTATATTTGCTATATCCATGATACAACATGGTCTTTACTGCACCCATTTTCAATACTCAAATATTTCTGTATCATATAATTGTGATTATATAGCTGGATTTGTTGTTTCTAATTAATTGTAATATTGCTAGATGTGCATTAATAAATATTAAATTTTTATCTGTACTATTTGAGTTGTTATACTTCATGTTTTTTGGTTATTGATTAGTGGTATATTTGTATTAATCCGACTGCCTGGCATTTTGGAGCATTTATTTATACAGTGCGCACTATTTTGTATTATGTAGGCTATTGGGATCAGATGTTGTTTATGTCTAATAGTAACGGAATATTTGCATTAGATGTGTAGGGTGCTTTTGTTTGTCAGCAGTTATCTGTTATTACGGTGGATCCATTATTCTTATCTATGTTTTTAGATGTTTTTAATGTTTTTGTGTATGTTGTTCTCTCAATAAAGATTTTTTTGTTATTCTTAGTTATTTGTGGTGATCCCTATTTTTATGCATACGCTTGCTCTTGTTTGCTGCTACTGTTGTTTGGTATGCATATGGTGATCCCCGTTTGTGCTTTAATATTTGGATGGTGCCCGCTCAACAAAGTGTTTATGTGAAAAACGCAGGTTTAGGTGCATTTTTGGTGTGCTTTTTTGCGGTGTTTTGGCAGCATTTTTGCCACGTTTTTTTCATGCGTTTTTTTTCTTTGTGCATGCTAATAAAGTTGAGTGTACACAGAGAAAAAACTTCCTGTAGATAGAATGAATAGATAGAATAGAACGAATAGATAGATTAATAGAATAGGTAGAATAGAATAGATACATTACCTGCGGTATCCTCTTCCCTGGCGTTTTCCCACGGTGCAGAGGTTACCTCTGGTCAGGCAGTGAGGGAGCGCAGGCTCGGTGACATCACTGCTCATTACTGAGCCTGCACCCGCTGCGTCTCATTCATTCCCCAGTACTGACAGCCGGGAGCGGTCACATTAGCAGCGCTCCCGGTTATAAGCTTTATCTCCCCCAGATACTGCGTGGGACACTCAATATATCGGACTGCGACGGATCAGGGAGTATACTGTACTTTTGCTTTTTCATTTTATTTTTATTACTGAAGATCGATGGCTTCACTTTGGAATGGCAGAATAATAAAAAGACGGTCAAAACTGTGTGGTGTTTTATTTCATTAAAATACTTTTTTCTGCATGTGTGTGTTTATTTAACCCTTTAATTACTATAGGATTAGTAATGGATAAGTGTCTTATTGACGCCTTTCCATTACTAAGCCGGCTTAATGTCACCTTACAATAGCAAGGTGACATTAACCCCTCATTACCCCGCTTGCCACCTCTACAGGGCAAGTGGGAAGAGCCAGGCAAAGCGCCAGAATTGGCACATCTAATAGATGCGCCTTTTCTGGGCAGCTGCCGGCTGCTAGATTTAGGCTGGGAGGCCTATATCAATGGCCCCTTACCAGCCTGAGAATACCAGCCCCCAGCTGTGAGCTTTAGCAAGGCTGGTTGTCGAAAATGGGGGGACCCCATGCCGTTTTTTTTTAATTATTCATTTAAATAATTTAAAGCGTGAAGACACCTCTATTCTTGATAACTAGCCTTGCTGAAGCTGGCAGCAGGGTATTGCAGCCCCCAGCTGTGAATTTTTTCTGACTGGTTATCGAAATTAGGGGGGAACCCAAGCTGTGTTTTTTTAAAGTATTTATAGCGCAGGAGCAGCAGATGAAAACTCCTATCCACCGCTCTTGCTGTCACTGTAATTAGCATTAGCACGTGTCTGATGATGGGAGCAGTAGTCCCATCACCTGACACCAGTGATCAGAGGTGAAGTTACATCTCCGATCAC
Source organism: Ranitomeya imitator (assembly GCF_032444005.1). Classification (NCBI taxonomy): domain Eukaryota; kingdom Metazoa; phylum Chordata; class Amphibia; order Anura; family Dendrobatidae; genus Ranitomeya; species Ranitomeya imitator. Next base: position 157,153,260 of record NC_091287.1, on the reverse strand, counting down.
AGCTGAGCTCTCCCTCTGTCTTCTCACAGCGGGGAACCGCGGCTCTCTGACTGGAGGGGAGGATTTCCCCATGGATCAGAAGCGGTGTTTGCTGCGCTATCATGCATATGACAGCGTGGCAAACACTAATGTCGGACCCCCCAATCCAGGTAATTAGGCTTCAGGTCCGCTCTGCTGGATGACAGGCTTCATGGACGCATCATGCAGCCTGCCACCTAGATGTAGCAAAGCCGAGTGTGACGTCACATCCGGCTGTCCTTGACGTTTCTGCAGCAAATACGCTGCAAGAAAAGTCAACCTAGCGTATTTGCAGCGTTTTTTCACCACCCATTCAAGTCAATGGGTGAAAAACGCTGAAAGAACGCTAAGAAAATGCTGAAAGAAGTGACATGCCCTATGTGAAAGAAACGCTGCAAAGCACAAAATACTGATCACACAAAAACCCAATGTGTGTGCATGAGATTTCTGAAATCACATAGGCTTTGTTTGTACTGTAAAAAGCAGCTGAAAATTAGCATTAAAAAAAAAACGCAGCAAAAACGCCCTGTGTGAACTTAACCTAGTAATTCTTTCCTGTGTGACTGCAATGCTTGTACAAGGGTAATGAGGTACCGCAAAGGGGTTACAGATAGCTGAAAGTGAATATTCTGAAAATAATACATAGTCTAGCAGACCATAATGTTATGTCCATTTGTCCCCATACAGACGATCGCAGGCACTTTGTAAACTATTAAAAGAAATGATGCCGCTGCCAAATGCTAAAACAATATAGTTGCTTAATCGATAATATTCCATTAAAGTGGTATTAATGACAAGCAAACTTCCTGCCAAGTTAGAACACTCATCAACAATGCATAGATTGCATCTCATCTCATAAATGACGGCAGCTTGAAATAGCATTGCTGGCAGTTGTCTTTCCATGCAGGTTATATGCAATTCTATGCAAGTAAAGACTTTTTAGTTGATCATTTCACTGGATCATAGTGCTGAAGAAAGGGATAAATGGAGAGGACGAAGTACTAAGAAATATTTATCATTTATTATACTTTCATTATATAGCACCATCATATTCCACAGTGATTAAACAGACCTCATCATCCCCATCCCCACTGGGGCTCACAATCTAAATTCCCTATTAGGCCGGTTTCACACGTCAGTGGCTCCGGTACGTGAGGTGACAGTTTCCTCACGTACCGGAGACACTGACTCACGTAGACACATTAAAATCAATGTGTCTCTGCACATGTCAGCGTGTTTTCACTGACCGTGTGTCCGTTTGGAAAACACGGAGACATGTCAGTGTTCGTGGGAGTGCACGTATTACACGGACCCATTAAAGTCAATGGGTCCGTGTAAAACATGTACCGCACACGGATGTTGTCCGTGTGCAGTCTGTGTGCCGTGCAGGAGACAGCGCTACAGTAAGTGCTGTCCCAGCCATTCATTTCTTCTCTCCAGCAGCGTTCGCTGGAGAGAAGATATGAAAAATATTTTTTTTTTGGTGTTTAAAAAAAAGATTCCTGTCCTCAACCCCCTCCCACCCCCTGTGCGCCCCCCCGCATATTCATCACTGTAATGGGCGGCACCACGTGACCGCTCATACAGGAGAAGCTGCGGCGAGGAGAAGAAGCAGCGAGGGAGCTGGGTAAGCATTTTATTAACAGCGGGGGGCACACAGGGGGTGGGAGGGGGTTGGGGACAGGGATCTTTTTTTAAACACCAAAAAAAAAAAAAAAAAGATTTTTCATATCTTCTCTCCATCGAACGCTGCTGGAGAGAAGAAATGAATGGCGGCTTCAGCACCAGATGCAGGGGACAGCGCTTAACTGTAGAGCTGTCTCCTGCACGGTGCGTGTGGTACCCAGTTGGCACACGGGCGGCACTTTGATGCCGCACGTGTGCCACGTGAGCACACGGACACATGGACACAGATAATTCCGGTACCGATTTTTCCGGTACCGGAATTATCTGGACGTGTGAGACTGGCCTTATTATGTCTTTGGAGAGGGGGAGGAAACCAGAGATCCCGGAGTAGCCACACATGGGATGACACACAAGCGTCTCGCAGATGTTGTCCTTGGTGGGATTTGTACCCAGGACCCCAGCTCTGCAAAGCAACAGTGCTAACCATTGAGCCACCGTGCTGGAGGAGCCTATGATATATGAAGCTTCCTCATAGGCTTTAGCGTACACTTACACAAGACATTTTTGAACATGCAGTCAAAACATCATTACATACTACTTGTAAATCCAGAACTGTTGTCTGTGTGGCCTCTGAAGAGGTAATTTGCATATTTAATTTCCCAGAGGTGCATGCATGGTGTATAAGTCTCATCAATCTGACATGCCAGGCCTGACTTGTCCACAAGGAGAAACGTTACCCCTTAGATCCCATTCAGAGGCCTCTCATGCAGCCAAATCAGATCTCATGCTTTGCACTGATGAGGGGCAATACTCCGAAACACTGCATCTGCAAACACTGAGAATTTGATTTGGCTTTTATCCGGAGTCGTGTGACAAGACTTGGTAAACAGTCGATATTGACTTTTAGGATTGCTACTTCCCATAGGAGGCACTAGTCCTCACTAGGGTTGAGCGACTTTTACTTTTTTAAGATCGAGTCGAGTTTCGCGAAACCCGACTTTCTCAAAAGTCGAGTCGAGTGAAATCGGCCGATTATCGCGAAAAGTCTGGGTTCGACCGAAACACGAAACCCAATGCAAGTCAATGGTAAAAATTCTCTTTCTCTCTCTCTCTCTCTCCTCCGTCCCTGCACCGAAAAGCTGGTGTTACACATTGCAAATCGCTACTACAGCACACAAGCAATAAGATGGCGATAGGCACACCCCTAAGACCTATGTCATCACTCTGCCCATGCTCCTTCATTGGCTGAAAAAATAGCGCTAAACGCATCATACGAAACGCGACTTTGGCGCGAAGATCGCCGACCGCATGGCCGATCCCACACTAGGATCGGGTCGGGTTTCATGAAACCCGACTTTGCCGAAAGTCGGCGACTTTTGAATTTGTCTGATCCGTTTCGCTCAAGCCTAGTCCTCACCTCTCTGAAAAGGAAATTTGCATATCTCTTTAGGTTGAAACACTTTTTCAAAGAGGTTATTTGTCGTTCCATTTTTACTGATGATTTTTTCTAAATGTGTCAACAGTAAAAACTATGACATTTGGCAGTAAAACATGTGGTATTACATGCAGTTTTGATTCCATTTAATGAATTAAACTCTGAATTTAAGTAATTCAATCTCAGTTGCCAAATGTCAATGTTTGCTTCATTTCTTGTCCAAGGGCAGCAGAGGAACTCCTGACAATCTGTGAGGAAGAGTAGACTTCAAATTTGGCATCCATAATTGATGGTTGTACTCTTGTGAGCAGTGAGCCATCATAATGTTCACCTTCTCATGAACAGAACCTATTACAACTGATAAATGATGCTTCCATCCCATTTCTCTTGCAACGTGTTGTAAAACAGTATATTATAATGGTCATTCTATTAGTCAATGAAATTGCCACTATTGGTAAAATAGCAGAAGAAAAAGCAAATAAAAATTGAAGGTAGCTATAAATGAGTAAAACATGTAAAATCCTTTGTTATAAAAAGCTATGGCGACAACACACAGATACCACAGGTGGGATTAGACAGGTGAACCAGGTTGGAGAAAGGTATTTCAATTCAGCTATGTCTAATTAATAATCGGTTTCATTGGCTTCTGGCTACAGATTGACATTAACCGGCATTGCCTTTATAACGCTGGGGATGGGCAGACAATGAGAAAGGTTCTCGTACACATGTTGGCTGAACTTGCTGATATTGATGGGTTTGGCTCACAATCTAATGTGTATGAGGACCCTGCACAACTGTTCATTGGTCAAGATGTTGATTTCGGACGGCCGATTGCTTTGTTCTCTTGGAGATAAGACGTAAGGGAAAGCTGGCGGCGGGGGTTGCTGGCCAAACCATCACTAATCCAATAGCCATCTGATGTATATGGCGGGCTTTATGTATTACTTCAATGAAATTCATCATTTTTTTCTGAAGTAGATTCCAGAAACCCATTAGTAAATCGGCATGAATTACCAATTTAATACACTGTGGAAAACATATCATAAAATTATTTCAGATCTGTTGAAAGTACATTTTAGTGTGGTTCAATTCCATGGCGATTCTGTGGTTTGTGAAACCAGCCCTACAAAATCCGCAGAAGCGATTCCAGCTTTCTACAGAATATGAACATCATATAAATCTGAAACTAATATGACATGATATTAGTTCATCGTTTGTGTCTGACGTTTTACACACAAACCCAGAAATGGTTCTACAAGGAAAACTATACATGAAAGATTCATACTTCTGTTTCTTTTGTATACAATCCTTGTTTTGTCTTTAAAAAAAATTGTCAGATCTAATGACATGATCTAAGGGCTGCTTTAGACATCTGTGGTCCGCAACACACGGCCTCCCTACCCGAGAGTATATCAGGCTGTGACAGTCGGGTTGGGAGAGCCATGGCCAGTCCATACATTGTGGTCCATGCTCGGACCGATTTGCATAGATCTCGTCAGTGATGTTTTCATAAATAAAAATATGCCAAAAAAATGATTCCCTTACCAATTAAGATAAGTTCACACAAGCGTATAAAAAAAGTTACATTTTTATCCAGAAAAAAGAATGATTTTTTGTCTATTGTCATTCGTATGTCCATTTTTTACATCCATATGGCATCCGTTTTTTATACATGCGAAGTTAATAAGATTTACAAGACCAAATAGTTCCCTGTATTATACAGTATAATTACAAAGCATCTGTAAAAATGTTATGCTACACGGATGATCTGTTTAGATCTCATTTTTGGGGGCTCCCATAGACTTGAATAGGTGAGTCTCATGTAATTTACGGAAGCGACTAGTACATGCTGCAATTTTGTTTTCAGACGGACATTATGTCCATGAGAAAAAAACTGTCATCTGAACCACCCTATTAAATAACATTGGCCCTAGTGCTGTCCGTGTGAGGAGGCACTTGGACCAAAAATATGGTCGTGTGAACTTAGCCAAAATTTGTTCTGTGACCTTTATCAAAAACAGATATTAATTTGCGATTTTTTTTGAAGAGACTATAACAGGTATTAGCTTTATCCATGAAAAACATGGATAGAACACAAACGTGAAAAACAAGGCTTTACATTGAGCAGGTATGGGGTTATTTAATTAAGGAGAATATCTTGAATGCCTACCTATCAGTTTGGGAATACAATTACAAAACAAAGGCGGAGGACTCTTAGGCTGCCGTCATACTAGCAGTATTTGGTCAGTGTTTTACATCAGTATTTGTAAGCCAAAACCAGGAGTGTGTGATAAATACAGAAGTGGTGCATATATTTCTATTATACTTTTCCTCTAACTGTTCCACTCCTGATTTTCTAAATACTGAGGTAAAATACTGACCAAATACTGATAGTGTGACGGCAGCCTTAAAGTAACAAAACATAGTTGAAAACGTGGACGCACACGATTATTTGCGCTACTTCAGATGAAAGCTGGCTCAGATTTCCAGGACTCGAAAAAGAACAGCCAGATAACTATCCTATGCCAAAATATTATGAGAACAACAATACTGGAGAGAGAGCTGCCAAAACAAATTAAAGCCAACTCCCATGTAGCAGAGGAAATATTCACATAATAGAAATAAAAGTGTTGCATACCTCACCGGGGCTGGATGATGGCTTTTCTGAAACCACGCACTTCCACGATCCTCTGATGCCTTTCCACTTGCGAATGTTGGGTAACGATGGTTGATTCAATTCTGAACAAAACTGCAATAAAGAAATAAAAAAGCTGACTTAAAGGCAAGTTATAGGCACGAGCATATAACATACAGTACAGACCAAAAGTTTGGACACACCTTCTGATTTAAAGATTTTTCTGTATTTTCATGACTATGAAAATTGTACATTCACACTAAAGGCATCAAAACTATGAATTAAAGTGTGAAATTATATACTTAACAAAAAAGAGTGAAACAACTGAAATTATGTCTTATATTCTAGGTTCTTCAAAGCAGCCACCTTTTGCTTTGATGACTGCTTTGCACACTTTTGGCATTCTCTTGATGAGCTTCAAGAGGTAGTCACCGGAAATGGTTTTCACTTCACAGGTGTGCCCTGTCAGGTTTAATAAGTGGGATTTCTTGCCTTATAAATGGGATTGGGACCATCAGTTATTTTGTGCAGAAGTCTGGTGGATACACAGCAGATAGTCCTACTGAATAGTCTGTTAGAATTTGTATTATGGCAAGAAAAAAGCAGCTAAGTAAAGAAAAACGAGTGGCCATCATTACTTTAAGAAATTAAAGTCAGTCAGTCTGAAAAATTGGGCAAACTTCGAAAGTGTTCCCAAGTGCAGTGGCAAAAACCATCAAGCGCTACAAAGAAACTGGCTCACATGAGGACCGCCCCAGGAAAGGAAGTCCAAGAGTCACCTCTGCTTCTTAGGAGAAGTTTATCCGAGTCACCAGCCTCAGAAATTGCAGGTTAAGGCCATGTTTACACCATCCTTTTTTTAATGCGGAACCGCCGCGATTTTCCCGCTGCGGGTCCGCAGCTGTTTTCCATGCAGGGTACATTACAATGTACCCTATGGAAAACAGGAACTGCTGTGCCCACATTGCGGAAAATCCCCAAAAAAGCCGCGCTGAATAGCTGCGGTAAAAATGAAGTACCACGTCACTTCTTTTTGCGGAACTGCAGCGGTTCTGCACCCATTGACCTCCATTGTGAGGTCAAACCCGCAGTAAAACCCGCAGACGAAAAAAATATCTGCGGGTTTTCTGCGGTTTGTGGTGCAGAACCGCTGCAGTGTGGCTGCCCCCCCGTGCTCCAATCCCACCCCCCCGTGCTCCGATGCCACCCCCCCGTGCTCCGACGCCCCCCCGTGCCCTAATCTCCCCCCCCTTATACTTACCGGGCCTCCCGGTGTCCGTCCGGCCGTCTTCTCCCTGGGCGCTGCCATCTTCCAAAATGGCGGGCGCATGCGCAGTGCGCTCGCCAAATCTGCCGGCCGGCAGATTCGTTCCAGGCACATTTTGATCACTGTGATAACCTCACAGTGATCAAAATAAAAAAAAGGTAAATGCCCCCCCCTTTATCACCCCCATAGGTAGTAACACTAATAAAATAAAGAATTTTTATTTTATTTTATTTTTTCCCCCACTACAGTTAGAACTAGGGTTAGGGTTAGGGGTAGGGTTAGGGGTAGAGTTAGGGGTAGGGTTAGGGGTGGGGTTAGGGGTGGGGTTAGGGGTAGGGTTAGGTAGGGTATTTTCAGCCATTTTAACCCTAAAAAACTTCCTAGACTCTGCAGAGAAAACTGCATAAAAAACTGCACTAAAAACCGCATCAAAAAACGCATCAAAAAACGCACCAAAAAACGCACCTGCGTGTGGACATGGCCTAACAGCAGCTCAGATTAGAGACCAGGTCAATGCCACAAAGAGTTCTAGCAGCAGACACATCTCTACAACAACTGTTAAGAGGAGACTTTGTGCAGCAGGCCTTCATGGTAAAATAGCTGCTAGGAAACCACTGCTAAGGACAGGTAACAAGCAGAAGGGACTTGTTTGGGCTAAAAAAACACAAGGAATGGACATTAGAACAGTGGAAATCTGTGCTTTGGTCTGATGAGTACAAATTTGAGATCTTTCGTTCCAACCACCGTGTCTTTGTGCGACGCAGAAAAGGTGAACGGATGGACTCTACATGCCTGGTTCCCACCATGAAGCATGGAGGAGGAGGTGTGATGGTGTGGGGGTGCTTTGCTGGTGACACTGTTGGGGATTTATTCAAAATTGAAGGCATACTGAACCAGCATGGCTACCACAGCATCTTGCAGCTGCATGCTATTCCATCCGGTTTGCGTTAGTTGGACCATCATTTATTTTTCAACAGGACAATGACCCCAAACACACCTCCAGGCTGTGAAAGGGATATTTGACCAAGAAGGAGAGTGATGGAGTGCTACACCAGATGACCTGGCTTCCACAGTCACCAGTCCTGAACCCAATCGAGATGGTTTGAGGTGAGTTGGACCGCAGAGTGAAGGCAAAAGGGTCAACAAGTGCTAAGCATCTCTGGGAACTCCTTCAAGATTGTTGGAAGACAATTCCCGGTAACTACCTCTTGAAGCTCATCAAAAGAATGACAAGAGTGTGCAAAGCAGTCATCAAAGCAAAAGGTGGCTACTTTGAAGAACCTAGAATATAAGATATAATTTCAGTTGTTTCACACTTTTTTGTTAAGTATATAATTCTACATGTGTTAATTCATAGTTTTGATGCCTTCAGTGTGAATGTACAATTTTCATAGTCATGAAAATACAGAAAAATCTTTAATTAAGAAGGTGTGTGCAAACTTGTGGTCTGTACTGTATATGGCACTAAACACCCTCTCTAAGGGCAGGTTCACAAGACCAATTTCTCCACATCCGGAAAAATGGTCCAATTATTCTAATCAGACATTGATGAGCGTTTGATCAGAGAAGTGTTAGTTATTCTCAGAGATGGAGACAGAAAAAAATAAGTTTCTCCATCTTCTCCATTCCATCAGTCTGTGAAAATGTCAGATGTGATCTGAGTGTGGTTAGATTTTTTTCACAGACCCATAGACTTGCACTGCCAATTTTGATTGGGCATGGCTCCGTTTTTTCCTCTGACCACTTGGTCCAAGGAAAAACATGGGATATCTGCACAGCCCCATAGAATATCATAAGTACGAGTGTTATCTGTGAAAACCATGGTTAGCATTTGTAGGAGAAAACCGGTCGAGTACACGAGCACAAAGCTCCAGCAACACATTCTCACTACGGACAATGAAGTGTCCCCACCACTGTGGTCAGCCCAGCAGTTCTTCTTGTATTTTTTGTTTCTTTCCCCATATATTACCAAGAACAGAGCATAAATGTTGTTATTAGTGGTATATCATACGGTGTCATATGCAGCATGAATTTCACTATGGATATTTTCCACTGAAGTCACCTTAGAAGTGGAACATTACACTTGACTTGCTATTTACACATAAAACTTGAAGACAGCTTTGACTAAAGCTCTGACGGAGAAGTTACCACCAGAAAAAAAGTTCTGTTCTTGTATCCTAAAGGACAATTGGAAATGCAATGGAAAATCAGTGTCAGGCCATCACATTCAGACCTAGTGATGATGGCGTGTAGTTGTGCAAGGATGGGCAAACAAACAGTCCAACCCCTCAACGATCATTCCTGGAAGAACCGGTCAACGTTTTTTATCTTTGCCGCTCTGTTTTACAGCAGCCGTAACGTTTTATATTTTCCACGCCAAGGCTGTATGAGGCTTTGTTTCATGCAAGACAAAATCTATTATTTTTTAGCACTCTTTTTTTTTAGCAATGCAATTCTAAAAAAAAATATGATTTTAGTGTTTTTTTTTTTTGTTGCTTATGTTTTTTTTTAAATTCTCCAGGTTCTTATGGTCATTTGAAAACCAAATAACGGTAGGTTTTTGTGCATTTTATTATATGTATACAATAAAAAATATTTGATATGAAAAAATATATATATTTTTTTGCAGACGTGACTTTATATTTTTTTACTGCTATTTTTTATTATTTTGCACAAGTGACAGAAGGCACTGCCAGAGCTGATCTGGTTCTGTTAGGACCCAGTAGTTTTGCTATGCCAGCAGACACCCAGCAATCTTGTGATTCGAAGGTCCTACAGAAGCATCAGTAGTACCAATGCTTCTATTAATTCCATATTGCTCCCTCAGCACTATGTAAGGCCTGTCCCACACGTCCAGATAATTCCGGTACCGGAAAAATCAGTACCGGAGTTATCCGTGTCCATGTGCTCACGTGGCACATCAGTGTGGCACATGTGCGGCAGCCTTGTGCCGTCCGTGTGCCGACTGGGTACCACACGCACCGTGCAGGAGACAGCGCTACAGTTAAGCGCTGTCCCCTGCTTTGGGTGCTGAATCCAGAATTCATTCCTTCTTCCCAGCAGCATTCGCTGGAGAGAAGGAATGAAAAATCATTTTTTTTTTGTTAAAATAAAGTTCCCAGTAATCTCTCCCCTCCCTCCCCCTGTGCGCCCGCCCGTTGGCATTAAAATACTTACCCAGCTCCCTCGGCGCTTCCTCTTAGCGTCGCAGCTCTTCCTGTATGAGCGGTCACGTGGTGCCGCTTATTACAGTGATGAATATGCGGCTCCACCCCTATGGGAGGTGGAGCCGCATATTCATCACTGTAATGTGCGGCACCACGTGACCGCTCATACAGGAAGAGCTGCGACGCTGAGAGGATGCATCGGGGGAGCTGGGTAAGTATTTTAATGCCAGCGGGCGGGCGCACAGGGGGAGGGAGGGGGGAGATTACCGGGAACTTTATTTTAACAACAAAATTTAAAAAAAAAAAATGATTTTTCATTCCTTCTCTCCAGCGAACGCTGCTGGAGAGAAGAAATGAATGGGGCTTCAGCACCACAAGCTGGGGGGACAGCGCTTACTGTAGCGCTGTCTCCTGCACAGCACACGGACTGCACACAGACAGCATCCGTGTGCGGTACGTGTTTTACACGGACCCATTGACTTTAATGGGTCCGTGTGATCCGTGCACTCCCAGGAACACTGACATGTCTCCGTGTTTTTCAAACGGACACATGGTCCGTGAAAACACGCTGACATGTGCAGAGACACATTGATTTTAATGTGTCTACGTGAGTCCGTGGCTCCAGAGTCTAGCGTCATGTACCGGAGCCACTGACGTGTGAAACCGGCCTAACAGGCACAAGAGAAGACAGAAGGGGTAATAAACTGATCCTGTCTTCTCCCCAGGGTCCCCTGCTGTGTCTGATACCTGGAGACCTCACCTGCTCCTGCACAAGAAGTGATTCATTATTTTGGTGAAGCATGTGAACAAGGAGTAAGTTTTTTTTTTAGAACAAACTGATACTGTGAAAAATCAGATTATTGGCCAACTACTTTGTAAATATGACAAACAGGTATAAGTGAAATCAATGTGTTTATTTACTGGCAGAAAGAACATATTAATGCCAGCAAAATGACTTAGAAAGCAAGAAAAGCTTGAAGAAGAGAACATGAGACTAAACTGAAAAAAAAAAAAAAAAAGAGAACACGCTTTGACACAGTAACCCCACAATTCAGGAAATGTCTCTTATAATATTATTTGACATATTAGCATTATGTCATAATATGCTTTTAAAAGACTCTTACCAGATGGCCCCATTAAATATTAGTACTTTATAACATCCTATTGACAGTGAATCAAGATCAGTTCTTTATGCTTCCTTGATATATTCAGGATTTTGGGCATTTTTTCTGGCTCATTAAAACGACAGAATTTTAAGAGTTTTTTTTCCTATACAGAAGCCTATCAGAAAATCCATAAAAAATGCCACACCTAGAGCATGCTGGGTTTAGTAGTAAAATGCCAAGAAGTCCCCAAAATCACTTAGGCTATGGGCACACGCTGTGGAATGGTGTGCAGATTTTTCCGCACTGTTTTTGCAAAATCCGCGGGTAAACTGAATTACCCGCGGATTTCCCACGGATTTACCGCGTTTTTTCTGCAGTGTTTGTGTGAATTCCACCTGCGGTTTTATACCTGCGGATTCCTATTGAGGAGCAGATGTAACCCGCTGCGGAATTGACATGCTGCGGAAAATACAACGCAGCGTTTCCGCGCGTTTTTTTTCTGCAGCATGCGTCAAGTCCGCTACGGATCCGCAGCAAAATCTGCAACGTGTGCCATTAAATGTGAAGAAAAAAGAAATAAAAATTGCACTTTTTAGTAGTGCGGCTGAGATATCCACTCTACAATCAACATCTGTATGCAATGTTTTTGCAGAAAAAGAGTAAGAAAAATTAAAAGTGGCATTTCTGAATAAAACCCAAAGTAGGAAGCTGCTCTTAGGTCGGTGTCACACGAGCGTATGTTGTTTCATGCGAGAGAATTGAGACGATTGTGCAAATAACACTTGTTTCAAACTTTGTCAGGGTGTGATCTGTGAATCCATTTCCTCCATTGCTGACATCAGAAGAAATCCGAGTGCAGTCCGATAACTATAAACTTGTATAGGTGTGTGCGTCCTGATTCTCGGATGCACTCGCTGCATGCTGCGGTTATTCTCTCATGCCGATTCGCAGATCTGAACTGTCCCATAGAATAATAGTGGTCCGAGTGCCATGCGCTAAAACATCAGATGGAATTCAGCCGTGTTATACGCTAGTGTGAGCGATCCCTTAGAAGAAAACACTATTTTTTATGTTTTGTAAATCATAAATGCTGAGAAAATGCTCAAAAAGCCTCCCGGGTATCTTCTACATGTCTTTATAGACTTCCCATTGATATCTATTGCAAAGTGTTTAGAGCCTTCGAAGAAGAAAACCTTTGAGGGATGGTCTGCTAACCATTATTTGCATTTTTAGAAATCAAAAGTGGTTAAAAGACGCCCATATGTACAGCAAGTGTTTGGGGTTTTCTTTACCTAGAAATTAATGTTCTCAGTTTTTTTATCGTTTTGGGGGAGTTTTCGCAGCAGATTCACTACAAATCTGCCTGAAAAAGCGTTATGTGAACAAACCATTAAGAAGGATTCCTTATAAAAGAGCATTTCCCCCAGTAATTAGGTCTTGTATCACTGTAGAGCAATAGATTAGACTAGGTTATCCCAGAACATTACCATTCCAGCTTCCACTTTGCTTATCCCGAGTCCTGGAGGACATTGAGGATTAAACATTAATGGACTAACAAACGCTACTTGTTCTTCCTTGTTTGTGTATGTAGCTATTGATTGTACAGAAATGTAGCACCATGGAATTAGTAGATGCCTACAAATAGCAAATTAGAGCGTAATGTAAAACCTTGACATAAAAGGATGGGTTATATGGACAACTTGGGAAATGTCGAGATTACAATGCTCACCATTAATAGTTATTGGAGAAAGTTTTTGTACTTCAGGCCGAAGAAGGAGATTTATCAGTAGCGAATTGTTAATTTCTATCATTTATGAACTGGCATAAAAATGTTGCAAATGGCACAAAACACCACACAATAAATAATATTTTTGGAGCAACTCACCCTTAATATACTGCCATACATATATGCCAATATTTGCACCAAAAAACATGCACAGCTTTTATAAATATGCCACATTCATAGGGTATATGCACACGTTGCGGAATGTTGTGCGGATTTTTCCACACTGAATAGGTAAATTCGCAGGAAATCCGCAGTGCGGATTTCCTGAGGAATTACCGCGGATTTCCCACGGTTTTTCGACGGTTTTTGTGTGGATTCCACCTGCGGTTTTACACCTGCGGATTCTTATTGACGAGCAGGTGTAAACCGCTGCGGAATCCGCACAAACAATTACCATGCTGCGGAATAAACAACGCAACTTTTTCGCGTGTTTTTTTCCACTGCATGTGAACTGCGGATTTTGTTTTCCATAGGTTTACATGGTACTGTAAACTCATGGAAAACTACTGCGAATCCGCAGCGGCCAATCCGCTGCGGATCCGCCGCAAAATCTGCAGCGTGTGCACATACCCTCACTCACCTTGGCTTGAATGGGTGAATCCGACCCATCATACGGATGAAACTTTGATATTTTTTTTTTCGCAGGCAAATTCAAACAATGAAAAATAATGGTCATCTGAACAGCCCAATTGAATCACATTGGTCCTAGTGATGTCCCTGGACAGCAGTTAGACTGAAAAGAAACTTGTGTGAACCTATCTTTTGCTACACTTTTCTACATGCCTAAAGTTGTTGTAAAAGGATAGCACACGGATGTCATGTAAAATAAGTACACACAGATGACAATATGGATGAAAATTGTTGGAGTTTTCTAGATGAAAATCAGATAATTTTTTTCATACTCTCATCTGATCCTGGCCTAAAATGATAGGACCAAGATGGAGGACAGCAGGGAAAGTGACTATGCATGCTAAATAGGATGGGGAGAGGGTCACTTTAATGGGTCATTGCTTATAGAATATCAACCTCCAAAGCACAAGTATCCACCTGCTGGCCAATACGTCGCAAGTGAGATCAACTTGCTATATTGTGATAAGTGATCCACCTACTATGGGGACTGAATCATTTGCTAAAACTTTCCCTAAATAATATATACTGTAAATTCCAATGTAACATATTTATAATGTAATTCTTGACTTGAAATCAGACTTACTGCAAAATGTACTGCCAAATTAGTATAGATGTTCTATTTAATAGCTAGGACTGTAACAGTTTGTATTAGTACAGAAAACCTTGCTGGCCAGAGACTTGCTGTGCAGAAATTCCTTTAAAAGTGACTTTCAGAATGAAAAACTGTTTTATAGATTAAGTTCAAAGTGACCTTGCGAAGCTAAGGCCCACAGGGTATTATTAACTGGATATGTCATGCTGTAAAATGAAACACTGCCTAAGGCCGGTTTCACACGTCCGTTTATTTCCAGTACCTGAAAAAATGGTGCCGGAGATATCCGTGTCCGTGTGTGTAACACTTGCGGCACACATGTGGCAACCGTGTGCCACATCAGTACCACACTGCTGGCTGCCGGGAAGAAGCGCTACAGTAAGCGCTGTTCCGCGGCACCAGGTGCTGAAGACGGCTGTCATCCTTCCCTGCTCTGCCGGCAATCGGCGCTAGCAGAGGAGAATGATGAGAGTTATATTCAAATCATAACAATGACAGCAGGTGGGGCTTTTGGGACTATTACTACCATCAACCTATATCTGCTGTCGCTAATAACAGTGACAACAGGAGTGGATGATGGGGGTATTCCTAACCCGCCGACGGCGATATAACTAAATGAATGAAAAACCCGGCGTGGGTTTCCCCGTATTTTTGATAGCAAAACTCTCACCTGGGGGCTGCAACCCTCAGCTGTCAGCTTCAACAAGGTTATTTATCAAGAATAGAGGGGTCCCCATGATGTTTTTTTTCAATTGTTTAAATAATTTAAAAAAAAACAATGTGGGGTCCCCCCTCATTTTTGACAACCAGTCTTGCTAAATCTGACAGCTGGGGGCTGGTATTCTCAGGCTGGTAAGGGGCCATTGATATAGGCCCCCACAGCCCAAAAATAGCAGCCCACAGCTGCCCAGAAAAGGCGCATCTATTAAATGCGCCAATTCTGGTGCTTTGCCCAGCTCTTCCCACTTGCCCTGTAGCGGCAATTGGGGTTCATATTTGTGGGGTTGATGTCACCTTTGAATTGTCAGGTAACATCAAGCCCACAGCTTAGTAATGAAGAGGTGTCTATAAGACACCTATCCATTACTAATCCTATAGTTACATGGTAAATAAAGACACAGCCAGAATAAAGTCTTTTATTAGGAATAAAACAAAGTACACTTTTCCTTTTTTATTTAAAAATAACAAACACAGTTATACTTACCTAACACCTATTCCACCAAAGCCCTCGTTCTCCTGTAAAGAAGAAAAATATAAAACAACAATATACTATACCTGTCAGTCATTCTCTCCCACGCCGTAAACCATGTCTGGATTATCACTGGCATTTTCCACGATCCTGAGGTTACCGTAGTTCAGCCCGGCTGAGAACACAGCCTCAGTGACGTCACTGAGGCTGTGCTCATCATGTGATGTGTGTCACACGGATAACATCCTTGTGTGTTCTCTGTGTGCATGATGTTTTGCCAACCGTGCTGACGTAAAAAATGAACATGTCTACGTGTGGGGCACAATGACACATGGTCCTTGGAAACACACTGACATGTGCACAGACCCATTCATTTGAATGGGTCTACGTGTCTCCGGTACATGTGAAAACTGTCACCACACGTACCGGAGACACAGATGTGTGAAAGAGGCCTAAAACTCCATTTTTTTCTCCATAAGGCCCCCTTCACCTGCAGTGTCTCCAGAACGTGTGGTGACATCTTGTGCGCACGTCAGTCACAGACACTGTGCGCATCTCTGTGTTTCCACGGACTGTGTGTCCATGTGCAAAACAACTAAACAAGTAGTTTTTTTTCTGGTAGCGCGGTCTGCAATATGTCCAGCACATATGCACACTAATGACACATGGATAACATCTGCTCTCTGCAAGTCAGAGGAGATAATACGGCGCCATGCTACTGGTAGACCATTGCAGCAGCAGCTACTCGTGTTTCTTTTGTCTCTGTATGTTGTCTGTTCTTTTGGACATTCTTTTGGACTTTCTACTGGTTTTGGTACCTTTATGGACTCCTAATTTGTAACCGTGGATTGATGGATGGTTTATACTCTGTGGATCGCACTGTTCCAGTATGACGGACCATTGTGGGAAGGCGGAAACCATTCACCCATACAACCAACTGCCTCTGGACACACAGCACTGGATCAGCACCCGGATCTGCCACTACTTCGTACATCCCCCTACAGGTACATGCAGCTCCTAAATGGATACCAGTAATGCGACGCACCCATGGACATGTATCTAATGCAACCACTACCAGCTACAGTTCCCTAATACACACAGCTTCTACCTTGTTGGTTAGTGATGCAGCCATCCGTGTACAGAGGAGAACACTGGAAACAGTCAGATACGGCGCGGACTGGAGCAAAGGACAAGGACACTGATCTGCTGGTTACCCCTAAGTCTGTCACTAAACATGTTGTGTATTCAAGGGATCGACCTCTGGAGCTGAGCAGGATGAAGGCTACTCCAGCCGTGGCCATACCACTTGTTCCCCGTGAAGTGTGGAGACCTTTCAGAGGCTGCAGAGCAGGAAAAAAGGTGAAGTCCAGGAGAACAAGGTTTAAACCAGCAGTCCCATCCATTATCATGGGTAATGTACGCTCGCTGGGAAATAAGACAGATGAACTGTTAGCTCTGTGTAAAACCCAGATGGAGTTCAAGGAATGCAGTCTCATGTGCTTTACAGAAACCTGGTTACATGGGGAGGTCCCTCATTCAAGTGTCTCGATTCCAGGGTTTCACATGGTCCGGGCTGATAGAGACAAAGCTAAGTGTGGTAAGAGAAAGGGTGGTGGGGTGATATTATACAATATGCAATCAGCGTCATATTACTGTTAAGGAAAGTCACTGCAGTCAAAACATTGAACTCTTAGCAGTTGGCCTCAGGCCCTATTATCTACTTAGGGAATGTTCCATTTGCATTACAGTGGTCATGTATATACCTCCATCCGCAAACCAAGGGGCAGCAGGGGAAGTATAGTCTGGGGTGTTAGACCGCATTCGGACAAAGCACCCAAACTCGTTAACTGTAAACTCTGGGGACTTTAACAGAGCCATGATCTCAAAGGCTCTTGCAAAGTTCTATCAATATGTAAAATGTGCCACAAGGGACAACAGTATATTGGATCTCCTCTATGCAAATGTTAAAGACGCCTATTTATCGTCTGCACTGCCCCCCCCCTGGGGAAATCAGACCACAACCTCATACTATTGTTTCCATCATACCAACCTGTTGTCAGTAAAAAACCTGCGACAATAAAACTAATTAGGAAGTGGTTCCAGAGGCAGAGGAGGCTCTACGAGACTGCATTGACCTCACAGACTGGGAGGTGATATGCGACAGGGGAGAGCATGATGATGTAAATGATATTGTTGGGCGAGTAATGGATTATATAAAGTTTTGTACTGACACTGTTGTACCAGCTAAAATGATTCGATGTTATGCAAATAACAAGCCTTTGGATTACAAAAGAATTGAAAAACTTACTAAACAAGAAAAAACTGCCATTTAAAATGAAGGATACAAAGAAACTGAAATTGATACAAAGGGATTTAAAGGGGAAAATTAAGAATGCCCGTGAGGCGTTCCGAATTAAATTAAAAAATAAATGGTCATACAACAATTCCTTGGAGGTGTGGTCAGGCATGAAACAGCTAACTGGGTTTAAGGCAAAGCCGGAGCATGGGGAAGTGGATCTGCCCTTGGCTAATGAAATGAATTTTTTCAACAGATTCACCAACATACGTACAGTGTCATCAGGAATGGGGGATGGAGCTGGGAAAACATCGGCAGCATTGACATTGGGGGATAAGCTGACTGCTTTCACTGTCTCCCAAAGCAACGTGAGAAGACAGTTTAGTAGACTTGTTATTGGCAAAGCAGCTGGGCCTGATGGCCTCAGTCCACGTGTCCTCAGAGCATGTGCAAACCAACTGTGTACGGTCTTCCAGCACCTGTTTAGCTGGAGCCTTCAATCACAGGGGGACCAGAACTGTGGAAGACCACCTGCCTGGTGCCGGTTCCTAAGACCACTTTTCCTACTTCCCTACAAAACTATCATCCAGTGACCTTAACATCACATGCTATGAAGTCCTTGGAGAGAATAATACTCGACTACTTGTGTCTGAGGATGAGGGCTTTTACTGACCCCCTGCAGTTTGCATACCAGCAGAGATGGTGGGTGGATGATGCTGTAGTGTCTCTGCTACATACAGTACATTCATTCTTGGACAATGATGGAACTGCAGTGCGCGCCATGTTTTTTGACTTCTCAAGTGCTCTCAATACCTTAAAGCCGCCCTTACTACGTAATAAGTTGACTGATATAGCGGTAGATGAGGGGATGGTGAACTGGATAAATGACTATCTGACGGACAGGCCACAGTTTGTAAGGATGAAGGAGGTGGTATCTGGCAGTGTACTATGGCAGTGTACGGAGTAGTGTTGGAGCACCTCAGGGTACAGTGCTGTCATCCTTCCTCTTCACATTGTATACAGCTGACTTTCAGTGTAAATCAGATTTTTGTCACCTCCAAAAATTCTCAGATGACTTTGTGGGGGGCCGGGGGGAGGAGGAATATAGAAGGGTGGTTTCTGACTTTGTGGATTGGTGCTAGACTAACTGTCTAGAACTAAATGTAAAGAAAACCAAGGAGTTGGTGGTAAGTTATAGAAGCAAAAAGGAGGATTACTTACCGATCAATATTGCTGGCCAGGAGGTTGAGATTGTTGAGAGCTACAAATATTTGGGGGTTCACCTTGACAGTAAACTCGATTGGAAGTGTCATACAGAAAAGGTTTACAAGAAGGGAATGAGCAGACTGTACTTTCTTCGGAAGCTCAGGTCATTCAATGTGTGCAGTAAAATGCTGGAAATGTTCTACCAGTCTGTTGTGGCAAGTGCCATCTTTTTTGCTATCATATGCTGGGGCAGTAGTGTGCGAGTAGCTGACACTAATAAGCTCAAGAAACTTATCAAGAAGGCAAACGCGGCTGTTGGCCTCCATCTGGACTCTTTTGAGGAGGTCTTGGAGGATAGAATTCAGAAGAAGTGTAGGGCTATAATGAACAATACTACACACACTATACAAGCTGTTCTTGAAGCAGAAGAGTACATTCAGCAGCCGCCTAATCCTACTAAGGTGTAAAAAAGAGAAATTCAGGAAATCGTTTGTACCTACTGCTATGGGGATGTATAATAACTTCCTAAGGGTTGTAGACAATAATGACTGATTGCTGGTGTACTAATGTCAATTAACAGTGATTTATCTACCTGAACCACCCACATTTATTTGTTATGTAATGTTGGTATACTTGTGCAAGATTTGTGTCCAAATATTTTATGAACTGCTGTTTGTATTGCTGCTGTAATACTATAATTTCCCCCCGGGATCAATAAAGTGTATCGTATCGTATCTGCCCGCATCTGGGAAAAGCAGTACTGTTAGCACTATTCCCAGGCGACGAGTGTTGAATTCAACTCTCATGATTGTTGCCTGGTCTCCCTGTGAGCAGTGTGACCAGGTGATGCTGATGAGAGTTGGATGGATGCCCTATTTCTTGGGTGACTGAGGGCTTAGTCTGGGAGAGGGGTCAACATCCATGGCCCATTCCCAGCCTATCATTATATCAGTCCGATGCTGTTTATCCTTTGCTGGTTAGTATATATAGGGGGGACCCCACGTCAATTTTTTTGGTCCCCCTTTAATAGCCAGGAGAGGCTAAACAAACAGATTTGAGCTGTTATTAATAAGCTGGCAACATTTATGGCTATTGGCCCCTTCCAAGAATATCAGAATATTAACACCAGCCCCCAACTGTCAGCTTTCTCTCAGCTAGTTAGGAAAACTAAAGGGAACCCCACGCCATTTAAAAAAAATATATTTAACATGAGCTATACTCAGACGGCGAGTGCTACCGCCAATTCTCATCAGCGTCGCCTGGTCGCACTGATTGCAGTGAGATCAAGCAACAATGATGAGAGTCAGATTCAGCACCTGGCAGCTGGGAACAGCACTAGCTACTGCTTTTCCCAAAAGCCGACTCGTGTCACACTCATGGTGCACAAAGAAGGCACATGGATGCTACAAGGATGTTACAAACGGGCACGGATAGCACCATTACTGGGTCATTCCATGGTAGCTTACGTTACAACAAAATATAGTAACTTACATTATAAAGATGATGGTAACTTACCTTACAATAAGTTTAATCCTTTTGATGGTAACTTACTGTAATTGTTTGTCTGGTGGCCGGAGACAACGGACAAAGCAACGTTTTTTGTGTATGTTAAAAAAACGGACAGCGACAGATCCGTCGCTGTTGGCCCGTAGCAGATGCGACAGATCCATTTTTTGGATGATTCCAACTAGCGGATCTGGCTAATTGGATTGGAGCATGTTCAGTTCAAAAAACAGAATCTGTCGCCGGATTCCATCATTAGACGGATCCGGCGCCATAGGCTTCCATTCTAGCAAATGACAGAATCCGGCGATAGATTCCGTTTTTTTAACTGAACATGCTCCGATCCAATTAGCCAGATCTGCTAGTTGGATCCATCCAAAAAACGGATCCGTCGCATCTGCAACGGGCCAAAGGATTGTGACTGACGGCAAAAAACTGATGTGTGAAAGGGGCCTAAGCTTGTAAGCACTACCCTGAGGCTGGCCAGGATCACTAGACAGTGATGTTACTACCTAATCCCGGCTAGTTCCAGTGTCTAGTGACATAGTAACATAGTTAGCAAGTCCGAAAAAAGACACTTGTCCATCCAGTTCAGCCTATATTCCGTCAGAATAAATCCCCAGATCTACGTCCTTCTAAAGAACCTAATAACTGTAAGATACAATATTGTTACGCTCCAGGAAGACATCCAGGCCTCTCTTGACCCCTTGACTGAGTTCGCCATCACCACCTCCTCAGGTAAGGAATTCCAGATTCTCACTGCCCTAACAGTAAAGAATCCTCTTCTATGTTGGTGGAAAAACGTTCTCTCTTCCAGACGCAGAGAATGCCCCCTTGTGACCATCACCTTCCTTGTCACATCTTCTCACTGTGTTCCCGATGCTGCAGAAGCAAAACCTCCTCATATACCAACATTGAAGCACAAATAGATCAGGTCAGCAGCGCAACAATGATACTGGCTTAAACTGAGGAGAAACCCTTTAAGAGAAGTGGCTGGGTACACACAGAAAATGCAGTAGTTAGGAATGGTCTCTTAGAGACTCTGAGAAGCTGTAATTGTGTTTTGTGTGGGGCTGGGCACTAATATGGGACCCTGACAATGTTTAGTTGGTAGTCAGACAACCGAGGATTTATTTTGCATGATGTACTTGTTTTGCCGATTGTATACAGATAATAAAACTGGTAATGGACTATTTAAACCTAATTCACTGTGTTGGAGTGAATGTTCTTGTGTCAACAGTCTTACCTGGAAGACAGCAATCCCTCGAGCTAAGTTGGCCCAGAATTACCACAAGAAGTACACATTCACTTGCACCTACTTGTTATTATGTTCCTTAAAATAAAACCTAATGTTCTTACATATGAGTACAAGAAGACCACTTGAACATTTTTCAGCTACTAAATAAAGACTCACAAGTCAATGCCAAAAAGTAACACGCCTGCTTTCAAGGACAACACAAGTCTCTGACAAGCTCCATGGGCCACAGTGGATCTTGAGATTTTTCCTTAAGGCCAGGAAGCCCTTTGAACAGACCAAACTATCTCTTAGAGATCAGTGTTCTGCTAGAATACTATTGCTTTGCGAATAACAAAATTCTTGCCAACACTATATGTACAGCTAAAATTAGTCTAAACATTGCTTTAAAACATGGGAACACATTGTTTAGTTAGTTTCCATCAGCAGGGGTCCTATTGTGCTATGACCTGTCATGGTAGGTAAACAAGAGCATACTCACCGGCGCTCCATGTTGTCTAGGCACCGTGCCACGTTTTGCCAGAAATTTGTCCCTCAATGGTTCCGGTTTGCTTTATGTAAATTTACTTTCTAAAATTAGTTTTATTGCAAGCTAGAATAAACAGTTACCACAATGCGTTCAAGAATTACTAATTTACAGTTTATTTAATAAGGGTCATCTGACATCAAATACCACATTGTGCCAAAATTGTAAATTGATTTCTCCCGGAAATAGCTGACAGCTCATGGCACACATTTGCTGAAAAGGAACCATAGAATTGGGTGTTCATTTTCAATCCCTAGCAAGGGTGTCACTCCACTTACACTTGGTGACACATGATCCATTCAAGTATCAGTTGTATTTTTAAAACATCTTTCCTTTTTTTCACTCAATATGAAAAGTAATGCTTCTATTTTTCTGAAAAGAAGCATATGTTTAACCCCTTCACCCCCAAGGCTGTTTGCACCTTCACGACCTGGCCAAATTTTACAATTCTGACCAGTGTCACTTTGAAATAATAACTCTGGAACATTTCAATGGATCCTAGTGATTCTGTTTTTCATTACATATTGTACTTCATGATAGTGGTAAAAATGTCTTTGATTTGACGTATTTATTTTAAAAACAAATGTAAATTTGGCAAAAAATTTTTAAACTTTTAATTTGTATGCCCTTAATTCGGAGTTATGTCACACAAAATAGTTCATGAATAACATTTCACACGTCTATTTTACATTAGCACACTTTTTTAAACAATTTTTTTCTTAGTAGGAAGTTATAAGGGTTAAAAGTTGGCCAGCGATTTCTCATTTTTACAACAAAACTTACAAAACCATATTTTTATGGACAACAATAAATTAGGAGTGACTTTGAGGGGTCTATATAACAGAAAATACCCAAACGTGACACCATTCTAAAAACTGGACCCCTCAAGGTACTAAAAAACACATTGAAGAAGTTTATTAACCCTTCAGGTGCTTCATATGAATTTTAGGAATGTGGAAGTAAAAGATGAACATTTACCTTTTCTTCACAACAATTTTACTTTAGACCCATTTTTTTTTTACGTTCACAAGGTTAACAGGAAAAAATGGACCCCAAAATCTGTTGTACAATTACTCCTGAGGATACCGATACCCCATATGTGGGGGAAAATACTGTTTGGGAGCATGGCAGGGCTCGGAAGGGAGGGAGCACCATTTGACTTTTTGAATAAAAAATTTGCTGGAATAATTCATGGACGCCATGTTGCGTTTGGAGAGTCCCTGATGTGCTTCACAGAAGTTTATAACATTGAACTGTGATAATAAAAAAATCTAATTTTTCCCACAAAAATGTTTTTTAGCCCCAAATTTTGCATTTTCATAAAGGGTAACAGGAGAAATTGTGACTTGTATTGTTTAAGATTACTGTACTTGTTTTTATGTATACTCCTCCTCACATGTAAAGCGCCATGGAATAAATGGCGCTATAACAATAATAATAACAATAATAATAATAATAATAATAATAAATTGCACCATACAAAACCACATTGAAGAAGTTTATTAACCCTTCAGATGCTTCACATGAATTTTTCGAATGTGGAAGGAAAAAATTAACAGTTACCTTTTTTCACAAAAATGTTACTTTAGACCCAAGGTTACAGGAAAAAATGGACCCCAAAATCTGTTGTGCAATTTCTCCTTAATACGCCAATGCCGAATATGAAGAAGAAAACTACTGTTTGGGCGCACAGCAGGGCTTGGAAGGGAAAGAGCGCCATTTGACTTTTTGAATGCAAAATTTGCTGGAATAATAAGTGGGTGTCATTTTTGGGCACATGACAATTTTTGATCTCTTTCTAATCCAGTTTTCGTTTGGCGGTATGATGATAAAGGATAATTTTTTTTTCCTTGTTTTTTTATGGTGTTCACTGAAGGGGACAACTGGAGGCACAGTTCTATGGGTCAAGTCATTGTAGATGAAGCGATACCAAATATTTGTACTTTCTTTGTTTTTCAGAAAAATATTTATTTATAGGTAAATTATTTCTTTTTTTTTTTTTTTTTGTATTTTGTGATTTCTAATAAAAAATATTTCTACAACTTTTTTAAATTTTTTTTTGGTCCCACTATGGGACTATCACTTTCTGCAGTTTGATCGCTGTTAAAAAGCACTACAATGCGGGCGCATACCTTATAACCTGTCAGCCCTGCAAATGCAAGTTAGTTAGATCATGCACTGTGCATTATCTATTTTACTAGTGCCAGGTGACCCGGATTTTGTCATCACGACATTGGGTCACCATGGTATTGATTGAGTCCCTGCGATGATGTCGTGGGGGCGCCGATCCAAGGCAGAGGGGCTTTCTTCCCTCTGACTGGTCACTAAGTCCTGCGATTGTAGCATTTAGGGGGTTAAAGTGCCGGGTGTCAGCTGCCTGACGGTGATCGCACACACAGTCCCTGTGTGTGCAAAATCGCCTGGACGTAGGCATACGTCCAAGGTCAGTAAGTATCTAGCAACCTAGACGTATGGATATGTCAAAGCTCATGAAGGGGTTAATACTATTATGATCAGACCATGTTCCTGTATGGTTAGACATGGCTATTACACAGCACACAGCAGGGGCACATTTATAAGATTATCTCAGCACAGGAACATTTGTTTTAAACACATCCAATTGTGGAAATGATTATTATTCCAAGATCTACAGATTAAAATTTACTTTTGTTTGTGGGAAAATCCCTTTCCGATGTTGGGCCTAATAGTAAGCCCACGTCGGATATTCTCACTTTGATGTGGGCTCCGGCGCTGAGCCCACATCTTTCCTGGCACATGTCAGCTATTTTGAACAGCTGACATGTGCCTCTAGCAGCTGCGGGTGGAATCGCGATCCACCCGCTGTTGTTAAAGGGACACTGTCACCTGAATTTGGAGGGAACAATCTTCAGCCATGGAGGCGGGGTTTTCGGGTGTTTGATTCACCCTTTCCTTACCCGCTGGCTGCATGCTGGCTGCAATATTGGATTGAAGTTCATTCTCTGTCCTACGTAGTACATGCCTGCACAAGGCAATCTTGCCTTGCACAGGCGTGTCCTATGGAGGACAGAGAATGAACTTCAATCCAATATTGCAGCCAGCATGCAGCCAGCGGGTAAGGAAAGGGTGAATCAAACACCCGAAAACCCCGCCTCCATGGCTGAAGATTAATCCCTCCAAATTCAAGTGACAGTGTCCCTTTAATCCACATCTATAAGCCTCATTCACCTGACGTGGTGAAAAGTCCTTTTGGCCTCTGTTGGGCTAGCACTATTTTCTATCTACTTGATAGAAAAGAAGATAGGCACCCTGCAAATGACAGCATACTATGCCGCACACATTTACGTTTTGTTGTTTGTTTTTTATTTGACTGGGTGACTAATGTCTTCAGCAGGAGGCTTACGGACAATGTGAGCAGAGCATTACTTGGACTCTGTTCCTCATTTCTTTTTGCAGGATAACAGCACAATTGTTAGCAGTACATTATTGGGATTTAGGGTTTAATTTCAGTCAATAAAATATGCAACGTACAGACCCAATAGATGTAACTTGGGGGATCTACTGATCTTTTATGGGCCCAATATAGTACTTAGGGTCTCAGCTGATCGTCTTTGTTACTTGTTTGGGTACTTATCGCCTCCTAAAGTCTGTTACTCTGCAAGAGGAGAGAAATATTTGTATTATATTCAATATGTATCTACTGTTGTGTAAGAGGGATTGGGATGTAGTGAGTGTAAATATTTTTGTACAAGGCATAGCGGAATCATAAATATTAAAATGGAACTGTACTTTCAACAAATTGTGCATAGATCAACAGTAGAGGACAATGTAAGCACTTTGTAATATATCTAATCAGCTAAATCTGCTTCTGTCTCCACTTATCAGCCACTTCTTCCTTCCCCGCTGCCTCCTGAACTTGTCATTCACTGTGAAAAAGCAGTTCATATCTGACTTGCTGAGACAAGACAGGGTCACGTGACACAGTCCAAGATACTATGGAGAGGGGATGGGCGAGGAATGAGGAGCAGGGAGAGGAAACAGGCAGAGGGATGAGTAGAGCTCAGCTGTGCTGTATAATTTCCACAATGCTGTTGCAGCTTGTCTCCCTGGGCTAAAAAACGAATGAAGAGCAGGAATCCCTGTTTGTGTCCTGTGCCTAGGAGACTCACTGCAGCTAATCTCCTCTCACCATCTCTTAGGCCGATCCGCATACGTCTTGCGTACATAAATTTAACATTGTGTGCGCAGGGAATATACGTTAACATGCGTTTGCCTGGGGATGCGTACGCATGCATTGTTTCGCGGTGTGCAGCGAACGCGACATGTTGCATTTTTCAAGGCGTCAATTTAGTGCAGACATACGCATGCGGATGAGTGCGTCAAAACAACGCAACACTGTCTATGGGAATGCATTGATACGCAATGACATGCGTATGCATGCGTTCGATATGCATGCGTACTTCACACTAATCATGTCCAGGAAATGATGTCACCACCTGCAAAATCCCTGCTGTATAAAAGGGGGTCTGGAGACAGGAAGTCCATTACTCTCAAGACTCTGCATGCGAGCACAAGGCTCTGGATGTAAGTATAGAAGCTTTGAAAATGTCTGTCTGTCTCACTGCATTCTGTACTCTGTACGTATGTTGTGTTTTCTGTTACTTCTAGACTGTGTTTTCCTATCCTGGACTCCTTGCCTGGCTTGATGATTCCTTTTCCGTGATTATCTGTTGTGGATTGCTCCTGTGGCCCTGTGTAAGTATGAGTGTGTGTACTATGTTGCTCTGCCCAGTCTTACACCCTTCATCACTTTGTGTCTTATTTTTTTCTTTTTGTTCTTGTAGACTGTGGTGCTGCTGTCACCGTGTTGAGCTACTTTTCCGCTGCGTTGCTTCTGTCCCTGTGTTGTGCTGCTGTTCCGGTGTAACAGGCCAGATTAACCCCCCCGCCCAGAATATATACAGGATTAAAGTGGCCTAGGCCAGATTATACCCCGGGTATATTCTGGTCTAGGCCAAACTATACCCCGAGCTATGAATTGGACAGGGCCAGTTTATACCCCTCCAGGTCAAAAAATACCCCAGCTGCTGTAGATCAGATTTTTTAGGCTTTTGAGAACCACTGAATGATATACTCAATAAAGGGCACAGGCAGCACACGGGGCCCTAGGTAGCACATAGGGAGGCAGAGACAGCGAACAAGATCCCAGGCAGCACACGGGACCCCAGGCAGCACACAAGGGGCAGAGACAGTGAACGGGGCCCCAGGCAGCGCATAGGGTGCCAGGCATTGCACAGTGGCCCCAGGCAGCATACAGGGGCCCCAGGCAGCGCACAGGACCCCAGGCAATACACGTGGGCCCCAGGCAGTGCACAGGGCACCAAGCAGCACACTGAGGCCCCAGGAAGCGCACAGGGCCCCAGGCAGCACATGGGGGGCAGAGACAGCGAACGGGGCCCAGGCAGCACACAGGGCACCAGGCAGCACACGGGGGCTCCAGGCAGCGCACAGGGCCCCAGGCAGTGCACAGGGGCCCCTGGCAGCACACAGGGGCCCCAGGCTGCACACGGGGGCCCCAGGCAGTGCACAGGGTCCCAGGCAGCATACAGAGGCCCCAGGCAGCATACAGGGGCCCCAGGCAGTGCAGAGGGGCAGAGACAGCGCATGGGACCCCAGACAGTGTACAGGTGGCAGAGACAGCACGCAAGGGGGAGGGACAGAGCACAAGGGGGGAGAGACAGCGCGCAGGCGGACTGCGACTGTCGCTGATTGTTCGTGGCCAATCAGTGAAGCCAGGGCCGGCCTCCGGGCGAAAGAATCTCAGTGGGCCCCCCTCTTTAACACATACCACGATTCATGATGCACAGATACAGCAGAGAAATACAGCACAGCCAAGTAGAATATAACACAGCCCACGTAGCATATAACACAGCAACGTAGTATATAGCACAGCCCACGCAGTATATAACACAGCTCACATAGTATATAACACAGCCACATAGTATATTGCCCAGCCACGTAGTATATTGCCCAGCCACGTAGTATATTGCCCAGCCACATAGTATATTGCCCAGCCACATAGTATATTGCCCAGCCACGTGGTATATTGACCAGCCACGTAGTATATTGCCCAGCCACATAGTATAAAGCAGACACGTAGTATATAGCACAGACACGTAGTATATAGCACAGACACGTAGTATATTGCCCAGCCACGTAGTATATAGCACAGAGACGTAGTATATAGCACAGAGACGTAGTATATAACACAGGCTACGTAGTACATAGCACAGGCCACGTAGTATATTGCCCAGCCACATAGTATATAGCACAGCCCACATAGTAAATAGCACAGACACGTAGTATATAGCACAGACACGTAGTATATAGCACAGCCATGTAGTATATAGCACAGCCACATAGTATATTGCCCAGCCACGTAGTATATTGCCCAGCCACGTAGTATATTGCCCAGCCACGTAGTATATTGCTCAGCCACGTAGCATATTGCCCAGCCACGTAGTATATAGCACAGACACGTAGTATATTGCACAGCAACGTAGTATATAACACAGAGACGTAGTATATAACACAGCCAAGTAGTATGTAGCACAGGCCACGTAGTATAGAGCACAGCCATGTAGTATATAACACAGCCCATGCAGTATATAGCACAGCCCATATAGTATATAACACAGCCCACGTAGTATATAGCAATGTGGGCACCATATCCCTGTTAAAAAAAAAGAATTAAAATAAAAAATAGTTATATACTCACCTTCCGTTGGCCCCCCCCCCGAATCCAGCCGAGGCATTTACCGATGCTCCTTGCGACGCTCCGGTCCCAAGAGTGCATTGCAGTTTCGCGAGATGATGACATAGCGGTCTCGCCAGACCGTTACGTCATCATCTCGCGAGACCGCAATGCATGGACCGGTCACCGGAGCATCGCGTGGAGCAGGAAAGGCCACAGCTGGATCCGGGGGGCCGACGGAGGGTGAGTATATAATGATTTTTTTTTTATTATTATTTTTAACATTAGATCTTTTTACTAATGCATAGGCAGCATCAATAGTAAAAAGTTGGTCACACAGGGTTAATAGCAGCGTTAACGGAGTGCGTTACACCGCGGCATAACGCGGTCCGTTAACGCTGCTATTAACCCTGTGTGAGCGCTGACTGGAGGGGAGTATGGAGCGGCCATTTTGCCGCCAGACTGTGCCCATCGCTGATTGGTTGTTGCTGCGGGATTTAAATCCTGCACCAATGTCGCTGATTGGTCGTGCCGGCCAATACTTATTTTTGTAAGTATTGCAATGTGGTCTCTGTTTTGCTGCAAATCTTTTTGTCTTTTTTTTTACAATTAACTTTTTTTTTCTTCCCTCTTCACAGTGAAGAGAGTAAAATTTCGTTAGCGTTCGATGAAGGATCGCTTCAATAAGGATATTAGACAAGAGATGCGGGTTAAAAGTGGTGCTGCTCCAAAGTGTTCGAAGTATAAATATAATCGTATGCTGACTTTTCTGAGGCCTGCGCTTGCTCAGTGAACGTGAGTATCTTTTCTGTTGTCGGACTATTATATAAACTTTAAAAAAAAATTTAGTAATGTTTTTCTTTTATTTTACACACAGAACCTGGAGCAGCACTATAGAACCTGGATCTTCCTCTGTTGGAGCGACCCCTCATCGAAAAGCCAACGAACAGTCTCAACAGTCCCAATCATCCACCAGCGATGTAGCAACCGGGCAGGCTTCACAGGCTGGGGATCAGGCAGCCGGTCCATCAGGTTTTCACCTCTCCCAGCTCTCTGCCACTGCTTTTGTTGGGACTTCTCGTCAGTGGCAGAGGGCCTGGGAGAGGTCAGTCATGCCCGAGTTTATCCTCTAAGGCTATGTGCACACGTTCAGGAATTTTTTGTGTTTTATTGCTATAAAAACGCGAAAAAAATGCATACATTAAGCATCCTATTATTAGAAGGCATTCCGCATTTTTTGTGCCCATGCTGCGTTTTTTTCCACGGCGGAATCGCATTCCGGAAAAAAATGCAGCATGTTCATTCTTTGTGCGGAATCACAGGGATTAAGCACACATAGGAATGCATTGATCCGCTTACTTTCCACATGTAGCTATGCTCACCATGCAGGAAGTAAGCGGATCATGTGTGGTTGGTACCCAGGGTGGAGGAGAGGAGACTCTCCTCCAGCCCCTGGGAACCATATAATTGTTAATAATTATAAAAAAATATAATAAATCGTGATATTCTGACCTTCCGGCATCCCCGGCAGTCTTCCCGCTCCTCGCGATGCTCACGTTCCCAAGGATGCTTTGCGGCATTGACCTTTGATGATGTGCGGTCTTGCGAGACCGCTACGTCATCTGGGGTCATTGCTGCTAGGCATTACTGGGAACATGAGCATCGCAAGAAGCTGCAAGCCTGCTGGGGACGCCGGAAGGTGAGAATATCACTATTTTTTTTTTTATTATTATTTTTAACGTTAGATCTTTTTACTATTGATGCTGCATAGTCATTATCAATAGTAAAAAGTTGGTCACACTTATCAAACATTATGTTTGACAAGTGTGACCAACCTGTCACTCAGTTTTCCAAGTGATGCTACAGATCGCTTGTAAAACGTTAGCATTCTGCAAGCTAATTACGCTTGTAAAACGCTAGTGTTTAGCGGGAAAATGCATGCCAATTCCGCATGCGTTTTTCCCGCCGCAGGGAGTTCCGAAATTGCCGCAGAAATTTTTGAGGCACTTCTGGACGTGTGCACATAGCCTTAAGCTTGGTCTTCCAGGATGGGATGAAGGTGATTAGAGATAGACTGGACAGTGGGTTCACTCAGGTGAACACACTTTTCCAGAATATCAACAGACGCCTTGACCGCCTGGAAGCTGACCTTCAGAGCCCGGTGAGAAATTTTTTTTTCAGCAATAGAGCGGGACGTGTCGGAAAACCTTACGCCTGAACTCCAGCTGAACATCATGCAGACCTGCCAGGCTGCTTACAGCCAGGCACTACAGCAGCAGCAGTCCCAAAGCTATCAGTCGCAGGTCAGATTTTACCAGCATCAACAAGCACAGCATCATTGGCCTGTTCACCTAGTTCACAGCTACACCATGCTCCAGAGTGCAGCACCCCTGCAGCAAGCAGCATCCAGCACGCTCCAGAGTGCAGCACCCTTGCAGCAAGCAGCATCCACCTCACACCAGAGTGCAGCACCCCTGCAGCAAGCAGCGCCCAACACTCTCCAGAGTGTAGCATCCACCACGCTCTAGAGTGCAGCACCCCTGCAGCAAGCAGCATCCACCTTGCTCCAGAGTGCAGCACCCCTGCAGCAAGCAGCATCCAGCACGCTCCAGAGTGCAGCACTCCTGCAGCAAGCAGCATCCACCACGCTCCAGAGTGCAGGACCCTTGCAGCAAGCAGCATCCACCTCACTCCAGAGTGCAGCACCCCTGCAGCAAGCAGCGCCCATCACTCTCCAGAGTGTAGCATCCACCACGCTCTAGAGTGCAGCACCCCTGCAGCAAGCAGCATCCACCTTGCTCCAGAGTGCAGCACCCCTGCAGCAAGCAGCATCCACCACACTGCAAAGTGCAGCACCATGTGCTGCTTCAGAGGCCAAAACAAAGAAACTCAGAAGGACTCCAACTGTTGACTTGGCGCCGCACTGTAAGACCAGGAGCAAGAAATCTCCACCAAAAATGCTCGTAACAACCTCCACCCTCACCTCCCAATGTGTCTCTGTTGTCTAATATCTCACTACCTTCACTTGGTTGTCCCCCTTCCAATTTGTCTATCCCTTCCCACAGTTCAACTTCTAATGTGTCGTCTACTCCCAATGTGTCCAGTCCCATCTAGGAGCCAATCCTTCAATTAATTGCCCCTTCCCCTGTAACCCCTTCATCATCAAATGTAACTCAATCATCCCAGCTCAACACCCCCAAGGTCCACAATATATCACCGTCATACAGACCCCGGACATAAAACCCATTGTTTGTTGTTAGATAAAATTTTTATTTTGTTTGCACAATCTCTGTTTTCTTGGTCTCTTTATGTGAAAACACACACGTGTGTATTGTATTGTTAAGTCAAGTTGTAACGGGTGTTTAACTGGAGGTGTTTTATTAGTATTAAAGTCAGCAAACATATGTAGTAAGTCAGCAAACATACAACATTTACATGTTATATTAAAGTGTATTAACCCCTTCCCGACCTTTGACGCATACGCTGCGTCATGAAAGTCGGTGCCATTCCGACCCATGACGCAGCATATGCGTCATGGAAAGATCGCGTCCCTGCAGGCCGGGTGAAAGGGTTAACTCCCATTTCACCCGATCTGCAGGGACAGGGGGAGTGGTAGTTTAGCCCAGGGGGGGTGGCTTCACCCCCTCGTGGCTACGATCGCTCTGATTGGCTGTTGAAAGTGAAACTGCCAATCAGAGCGATTTGTAATATTTCACCTAAAAAACTGGTGAAATATTACAATCCAGCCATGGCCGATGCTGCAATATCATCGGCCATGGCTGGAAACACTTATGTGCACCCACCCCACCCCTCCGATCGCCCCCCCAGCCCCCCGATCTGTGGTCCGCTCCCCTCCGTCCTGTGCTCCGCTCCCCCGTCCTCCTGTCCGCTTCCCCCGTGCACCAATCACCCCCCCCGCGCTCCAATCAAACCCCCCCGCACTCCGATCCCCCCCGCACACAGCGACCCCCTCCCCGTGCTCCGATCCACCCCCCCCGCACAGCGATCCCTCACCCCGTGCTCCAATCCTCCCCCGTGCTCCAATCCTCCCTCCTGTGTTCCGATCCACCCCCCCATGCTCCGATCCACCCCCCCGTGCTCCGACGCCCCCCCCGTGCCCTGATCTCCCCCCCCTTATACTTACCTGGCCGCCCGAGGTCCGTCCGTCTTCTTTCCTGGGCGCCGCCATCTTCCAAAATGGCGGGCGCATGTGCAGTGCGCCCGCCGAATCTGCCGGCCGGCAGAATCGTTCCAGAGTGAATTTTGATCACTGAGATATAACCTATCTCAGTGATCAAAATAAAAAAAATAGTAAATGACCCCCCCCTTTGTCACCCCCATAGATAGGGACAATAAAAAAAATAAAGAATTTTTTTTTTTTCACTAAGGTTGGGGTAAGAACTAGGGTTAGGGTTAGGGGTAGGGTTAGGGTTAGGGGTAGGGTTAGGGTTAGGGGTAGGGGTAGGGGTAGGGGTAGGGGTAGGGTTAGGGGTAGGGGTAGGGGTAGGTGTAGGGTTAGGGGTAGGGGTAGGGGTAGGGTTAGGGGTAGGGTTAGGGGTAGGGTTAGGGTTAGGGTTTCGGTATGTGCACACATATTCTGGTCCTATGCGGATTTTTCCGCAGCGGATTTGAAAAATCCACAGTGCTAAACCGCTGCCGATTTATCGTGGATTTACCGCGGTTTTTCTGTGCATTTCACTGCGGTTTTACAACTGCGATTTTCTATTGGAGCAGTTGTAAAACCGCTGCGGAATCCGCAGAAAGAAGTGACATGCTGCGGAATGTAAACCGCTGCGTTTCCGTGCAGTTTTTCCGCAGCATGTGTACAGCGATTTTTGTTTCCCATAGGTTTGCATTGAACTGTAAACTCATGGGAAACTGCTGCGGATTCGCAGCATTTTCTGCAGCGTGTGCACATACCTTTAGAATTAGGCTATGTGCACACGGTGCGGATTTGGCTGAGGATCCGCAGCAGTGTTCCATCAGGTTTACAGTACCATGTAAACATATGGAAAACCAAATCCGCTGTGCCCATGGTGCGGAAAATACCGCGCGGGAACGCTGCGTTGTATTTTCCGCACCATGCCAATTCTTTGTGCGGATTCCGCGGCGTTTTACACCTGTTCCTCAATAGGAATCCGCAGGTGAAATCCGCACAAAAAACACTGGAAATCCGCGGAAAATCCGCAGGTAAAACGTAGTGCCTTTTACCCGCGGATTTTTCAAAAATGGTGCTGAAAAATCTCATACGAATCCGCAACGTTGGCACATAGCCTTAGGGTTGGGTTGGAATTAGGGTTGTGGTTAGGGTTAGGGGTGTGTTGGGGTTAGGGTTGTGGTTAGGGGTGTGTTGGGGTTAGGGTTGTGATTAGGGTTATGGCTACAGTTGGGATTAGGGTTAGGGGTGTGTTGGGGTTAGTGTTGGAGGTAGAATTGAGGGGTTTCCACTGTTTAGGCACTTCAGGGGGTCTCCAAACGCAACATGGCGCCACCATTGATTCCAGCCAATCTTGTATTCAAAAATTCAAATGGTGCTCCCTCACTTCCGAACCCCGATGTGTGCCCAAACAGTGGTTTACCCCCACATATGGGGTACCAGCATACTCAGGACAAACTGCGCAACAATTACTGGGGTCCAATTTCTCCTGTTACCCTTGAGAAAATAAAAAATTGCTTGCTAAAACATCATTTTTGAGGAAAGAAAAATGATTTTTTATTTTCACGGCTCTGCGTTGTAAACGTCTGTGAAGCACTTGGGGGTTCAAAGTGCTCACCACATATCTAGATAAGTTCCTTGGGGGGTCTAGTTTCCAAAATGCGGTCACTTGTGGGGGGTTTCTACTGTTTAGGCACACCAGGGGCTCTGCAAACGCAACGTGACGCCCGCAGACCATTCCATCAAAGTCTGCATTTCAAAAGTCACTACTTCCCTTCTGAGCCCCCACGTGTGCCCAAACAGTGGTTTACCCCCACACATGGGGTATCAGCGTACTCAGGAGAAACTGGACAACAACTTTTGTGGTCCAATTTCTCCTGTAACCCTTGGGAAAATAAAAAATTCTGGGCTAAAAAATTATTTTTGAGGAAAGAAAACGTATTTATTATTTTCACGGCTCTGCGTTATAAACTTCTGTAAAGCACTTGGGGGTTCAAAGTGCTCACCACATATCTAGATAAGTTCCTTTGGGGGTCTAGTTTCCAAAATGGGGTCACTTGTGGGGGGTTTCTACTGTTTAGGCACACCAGGGGCTCTGCAAACGCAATGTGACGCCCGCAGACCATTCCATCAAAGTCTGCATTTCAAAAGTCACTACTTCACTTCCGAGCCCCAGCATGTGCCTAAACAGTGGTTTACCCCCACATATGGGGTATCAGCGTACTCAGGAGAAACTGGACAACAACTTTTGGGGTCAAATTTCTCCTGTTACCCTTGGGAAAATAAAAAATTGCGGGCTAAAATTCATTTTTGAGAATATAATTTTTTTATTTTATTTTCATGGCTCTGCGTTATAAACTTCTGTGAAGCACTTGAGGGTTCAAAGTGCTCACTACACATCTAGATTAGTTCCTTTGGGGGTCTAGTTTCCAAAATGGGGTAATTTGTGGGGGATCTCCAATGTTTAGGCACACAGGGGCTCTCCAAACGCGACATGGTGTCCGCTAATGATTGGAGATAATTTTCCATTTAAAAAGCCAAATGGCGTGCCTTCCCTTCTGAGCCCTGCCGTGCGCCCAAACAGTGGTTTACCCCCACATATGGGGTATCTGCATACTCAGGACAAACTGGACAACAACATTTGTGGTCCAATTTCTCCTATTACCATTGGCAAAATAGGAAATTCCAGGCTAAAAAATCATTTTTGAGAAAAGAAAAATTATTTTTTATTTTCATGGCTCTGCATTATAAACTTCTGTGAAGCACCTGGGGGTTTAAAGTGCTCAGTATGCATCTAGGTAAGTTCCTTGGGGGGTCTAGTTTCCAAAATGGGGTCACTTGTGGGGGAGCTCCATTGCATAGGCACACAGGGGCTCTCCAAATGCGACATGGTGTCCGCTAACAATTGGAGCTAATTTTCCATTCAAAAAGTTAAAAGGCGCGCCTTCCCTTCCGAGCCCTGCCGTGTGCCCAAACAGTGGTTTACCCCCACATATGAGGTATCGGCGTACTCGGGAGAAATTGCTCAACAAATTTTAGGATCCATTTTATCCTGTTGCCCATGTGAAAATGAAAAAATTGAGGCGAAAATAAATTTTTTGTGAAAAAAAAGTACTTTTTCATTTTTACGGATCAATTTGTGAAGCACCTGAGGGTTTAAAGTGCTCACTAGGCATCTAGATAAGTTCCTTGGGGGGTCCAGTTTCCAAAATGGGGTCACTTGTGGGGGAGCTCCAATGTTTAAGCACACAGGGTCTCTCCAAACGCGACATGGTGTCCGCTAACGATGGAGATAATTTTTCATTCAAAAAGTCAAATGGCGCTCCTTCCCTTCCGAGCCTTACCATGTGCCCAAACAGTGGTTTACCCCCACATGTGAAGTATCGGTGTACTCAGGAGAAATTGCCAAACAAATTTTAGGATCCATTTTATCCTGTTGTCCATGTGAAAATGAAAAAATTGAGGCTAAAAAACTTTTTTTGTGAAAAAAAAGTACTTTTTCATTTTTACGGATCAATTTGTGAAGAATCTGGGGGTTTAAAGGGCTCACTATGCATCTAGATAAGTTCCTTGGGGCGTCTAGTTTCCAAAATAGGGTCACTTGTGGGGGAGCTCCAATTTTTAGGCACACGGGGGCTCTCCAAATGTGACATGGTGTCCGCTAAAGAGTGCAGCCAATTTTTCATTCAAAAAGTCAAATGGCGCTCCTTCCCTTCCAAGCCCTGCCGTGCGCCCAAACAGTGGTTTACCCCCACATATGAGGTATCAGCGTACTCAGGACAAATTGGACAACAACTTACGTGGTTCAGTTTCTCCTTTTACCATTGGGAAAATAAAAAAATTGTTGCTGAAAAATCATTTTTGTGACTAAAAAGTTAAATGTTCATTTTTTCCTTCCATGTTGCTTCTGCTGCTGTGAAGCACCTGAAGGGTTAATAAACTTCTTGAATGTGGTTTTGTGCACCTTGAGGGGTGCAGTTTTTAGAATGGTGTCACTTTTGGGTATTTTCAGCCATATAGACCCCTCAAACTGACTTCAAATGTGAGGTGGTCCCTAAAAAAAATGGTTTTGTAAATTTCGTTGTAAAAATGAGAAATCGCTGGTCAAATTTTAACCCTTATAACTTCCTAGCAAAAAAAAATTTTGTTTCCAAAATTGTGCTGATGTAAAGTAGACGTGTGGGAAATGTTATTTGTTAACTATTTTGTGTCACATAACTCTCTGGTTTAACAGAATAAAAATTCAAAATGTGAAAATTGCGAAATTTTCAAAATTTTCGCCAAATTTCCGTTTTTATCACAAATAAACACAGAATTTATTGACCTAAATTTACCACTAACATGAAGCCCAATATGTCACGAAAAAACAATCTCAGAACCGCTAGGATCCATTGAAGCGTTCCTGAGTTATTACCTCATGAAGGGACACTGGTCAGAATTGCAAAAAACGGCAAGGTCTTTAAGGTCAAAATAGGCTGGGTCATGAAGGGGTTAAACCATATCATCTTGCCATGCAAGACGTCCAATATTGGAAACAACGTAAGCAGCAAACTTGTCCCTCATGTGGGCAACTTTCACTGTAGTCCTCAGAGGGTGATCACGGTAATTCTGCAAAGTGGTATCAACAGGTTTGTCAAGTTCTAATTGTAGTCGCTCTTTTGCCAGGATGTATTTGTGCATAACAACACACGCTTTGATCACATCATCAACTGTCTCAGTTTTTAGATTGATTGGTATTCAAAAAAACACGACATTTTGATGTCAGCAAACCAAAGGCACACTCCACAGTTCTTCGTGCCCTTGTCAGACGGTAGTTGAAAACCCTTTTAGTGTGATTCAAGTCCCGACTAGAGTAGGTTTTTATGAGGTTGGCACACATTTGAAATGCCTCATCTCCAACCATAACAAACGGCATTGGCGGTCCTTCAGTGTTCGGAAGAGGCTGTGGTGGTGGAAAATTAAAATTATTACCATACAAACGTTGTCCCATGTCAGAGTTTTTGAAAGTCTGTGAGTCATTTCCTCGTCCAAATAAGCCAATGTCAACGGTGACAAATCGATACTCAGCATCTGCATTCACCATGAGAACAATCAAAAAGTATTTTTTGTAATTGAAATACTCGGATCAACTTCCAGCAGCTTTCAGAATCCGAATATGTTACCGTTCACAGCCCCCACACAGTTAGGCAAATTACAAATTTCATTGAATTTTGCTGCATTTTTCAGCCAGAGATCAGTTGTGGGAGGAATTCTGCACGCAGAATGTCACATAAAGCACCGCAGGTTTCTCCAACAATCCCAGAAAAAATATCAGTACCTGGCTTTTCTAACAATAATACAAACGACATCTTTATTTTTCGAAATTACATACCTCAGGGTCACCAACAGACAATCCTCAGCAGGAATTGCATGTCCTGTCTGGTGATGGATCCTCGCACACCTTGCAGCAATTCATCGAAGCTCTGTTCAGACATCGTCATGTAGTCCAAAATCTTCTCTGGGTTTGCACACAGCTAGGTGTGCAACGAGTGGTAGGCTCCACAGCTCTCTTGGACTTCAACGATGGGGTGTTGCCAGTAGCGATGACGATGTCTTCTCCGTCTTGCTCTTCTTTCTTCTTTGCAAGCCACAGCAAAGGCAAAAGCCAATTTCAATTCCAAATCCAGATTCCGATAGAAGCTCTCCATGCCAAGATCCATCTTGTAGCTGTATATTGCAGCAAAGGCCGGGATCACACACAGCAAGATACGGCCGAGTCTTGCAGGTTAAAACCAAGATCTGGCACCGGCACTCCAGAGCGGAGCGTGCAGCCGCATAGCAATACATGGAGCCGCACGCTCCGCTCCGGAGTACCGGTGCCAGAGCTTGTTTTTAACCTGCGAGACTCGGCTGTATCTCGCTGTAGTGTGACTCCGGCCAAAAGGTGAGGATTACATCTGTGTAGGGTCTACATATACAGAATCCCCATGAGACACGCACGCCCATTGGGTGTGGCTTTTGTCAAGGAAATTGTCCTGGAACAGAATTGGCCGCAAAACAAAATTCTTTGAAACTTTGAATGCATGCGCTGAAGAAACGCAAATGCATGCAAAACACATACTAACGCATGCATAGGCAGCATTTTTTTGCGTCATGCGTAAGCTGATGTGGATAAAAACGCTGGGTAACCATGCGTTTGCATGCGTTTTGGCATGCTTTTGCACATGCAGATGATACGCTGTGTACAGAGACAAAACTAATGAGAATTTAGCCTTATTAGACTGCAAATTAGAGGAAGACCATGCAAAGGGAAAAACTGTAGAAAAAAGCAGGATACAAGACATCTAATGGCTAGCTTATCAGATTTTTCCTCATGTACTCACACAGCACAGCTGATACTGAATAGTTATGATTAGTTACCCTTTAAATGATCATATACCAGTACATTTTCACTATAAAAGGCCTTTATATAATGTACAAGTCTGGAACAGCTTAGGACATATACCTGTGATGAAAGCGTGCAATGTATACCATTTTATAGTCATGAAGTTGGATAAGTTGGACATGCAACCCAATTGGCTGATAAAATCTACAATACACCTTTCTATAATTTCTTTTCTTTGCAGTGTATCGGCATACACCTTCTTCTTTTGGCATCTGTCTAGTTAATAAAGACCTGTTTTCTCATCGTATAATGTGTAGTGAACAGGGTCTTTCAGGAACTTTAATTTTATATCAGGAATACATATAGGGTTATAAGAAGTGTATGAGAAATATCAGCTTCTAATACACCAGAAGCCAAATATTTAAAGCATCTAGATTGGTTTTATTAAGGGGTCAGAACTTCCTCAAACTACAGGTGTAGGAGGTGTCATAGTCATAGCTACAATAATAAAGATTACATAACTTGGAGGTACAGTGACATAAAGATTATACGTCTGGAAACCAAGGCTCATGTAAAATGTATGCAACTCATCTGATCTGCTACTTAATCTTTAAACCACAAGATTAGAAAGGTAAATCGCATTACATATTCAAGTGACTCAATAAGATCCAATTTTCCCCTCCTGAAACGAAGCCTTGAGAACAGTTCCTTGTGAACAAGAAAACAATGGTTGGCTGAAGATCTGTGCTACATGGAGGTCACCCTCTCTTGGCAAGCTTTGTTTCACCAAGGCTCTCTGCCAAAAGGTATGTTTAGTTTTCACCCAGTGCAGCTGTGAAATCCAAACCTCCACCTAACCTGACAATAGATCTCAGAGGTGCTGACGGATTTAACCTTAACAACAGCAAGCCCTGGATTGTTCATTTATTATTATGCCGATCCCATCGAATAAAGAGCAGTAAAAAAAAAAATAGCATAACAAAACAATATTATGTAACGTGAAGTATGTCCATAGTTTTGACAAAGAGCAAATACATCGTGTAAGTTAGTAATTATATTTATATAGCAAATAACTAAATAAACTGGATGCATTTGTATATTAATTATGAGTGCTGAGCCCACTAATAAGCTCTTTGGATTGCAGAAAAATCAAAGAATATGTATACTTTTACATCCAATTTTATTAGCTACTAATTCTGTATATATAGTGTACACAGTTGTGCTCAATGGTGACTTGTCATGGGATTAATGGGCGGTATGTGTTATGGACCTGGTGGTTAGGAGCACCCGGAACGACCTGATGGTTAAACTCACACAGGACAAGCTCTGGGAAGTGGGAGCTCTGCCGACCGCAACCCCTAATCCTATCACACAACTAGAAATAGCCGTGGAGCGTAGCTAACACGACCTAGACGCCTCTTCACAGCCTAAGAGCTAACTAGCCCTAAAGATAGAAAATAAAGCCTACCTTGCCTCAGAGAAATTCCCCAAATGAAAAGGCAGCCCCCCACATATATTGACTGTGAGTTAAGATGAAAGTCACAAACACAGAAATGAAACAGGTTTCAGCAAAGGGAGGCCAGACTTACTAAACAGACTGAGGATAGGAAAGGTATCTTTGCGGTCAGCACAAAAAACTACAAAAGACCACGCAGAGTGTGCAAAAAGACCTCCGCACCGACTCACGGTGCGGAGGTGCCACTCTGCATCCCAGAGCTTCCAGCTAGCAAGACAAAATCATGATAGCCAACTGGACAAGGAAACAATGAACAAATAATAACTAGCAGGGACTTAGCTTCTGCTGGAATAGACAGGTCACCAGAAAGATCCAAGAGCGAACTGAACCAGTACAAGAACATTGACAGCTGGCATGGAGTAACGATCTGAGTGGAGTTAAATAGAACAGCCAGCCAAAGAATAAACTACGTCACCTGTGGAAGGAACCTCAGAAGCAGCAGCTCCACTCAGAGCCACCAGAGGAAGTCCA
Organism: Ranitomeya imitator; assembly: GCF_032444005.1. NCBI lineage: Eukaryota > Metazoa > Chordata > Amphibia > Anura > Dendrobatidae > Ranitomeya > Ranitomeya imitator. The sequence continues at coordinate 157,111,783 of NC_091287.1, read as the reverse complement.
TGGACAGAACTCGCCGAAGTACCATTCATGACCACAGGACGGAGTTCGAAAACAGAATTCACAACAGGTATGTATCACAGAGGTGGGTGGCTGTTATGATAAGGTAATTCAGTACCACGATGGACATAGAAGTCAGAGCACATACAGTGACCTGACAATAACCCAAAAACATAGAATGAGCTCTGAGACGTGGGAACTCTGCTGACCGCAATCCCTAATCCTCTCCAACCACACTAGAGGCAGCCGTGGATTGCGCCTAACGCTCCCTATGCAACTCGGCACAGCCTGAGAAACTAGCTAGCCTGAAGATAGAAAATAAGCCTACCTTGCCTCAGAGAAATACCCCAAAGGAAAAGGCAGCCCCCACATATAATGACTGTGAGTTAAGATGAAAAGACAAACGTAGAGATGAAATAGATTTAGCAAAGTGAGGCCCGACTTTCTGAACAGAGCGAGGATAGGAAAGGTAACTTTGCGGTCAACACAAAACCCTACAAAAAACCACGCAAAGGGGCAAAAAGAGCCTCCGTACCGAACTAACGGCACGGAGGTACACCCTCTGCGTCCCAGAGCTTCCAGCAAGCAAGAAAAAAACAAATAAGCAAGCTGGACAGAAAAAACAGCAAACAAAATAGCAAAAGCGGAACTTAGCTATGCAGAGCAGCAGGCCACAGGAACGATCCAGGAGGAAACAGGTCCAATACTAGAACATAGACTGGAGGCCAGGATCAAAGCACCAGGTGGAGTTAAATAGAGCAGCACCTAAGGACTTCACCACATCACCTGAGGAAGGAAACTCAGAAGCCGCAGTACCACTCTCCTCCACCAACGGAAGCTCACAGAGAGAATCAGCCGAAGTACCACTTGTGACCACAGGAGGGAGCTCTGCCACAGAATTCACAACAGTACCCCCCCCTTGAGGAGGGGTCACCGAACCCTCACCAGAGCCCCCAGGACGACCAGGATGAGCCATATGAAAGGCACGAACAAGATCCGAAGCATGGACATCAGAGGCAAAGACCCAGGAATTATCTTCCTGAGCATAACCCTTCCACTTAACCAGATACTGGAGTTTCCGTCTTGAAACACGAGAATCCAAAATCTTCTCCACAATATACTCCAACTCCCCCTCCACCAAAACCGGGGCAGGAGGATCAACAGATGGAACCATAGGTGCCACGTATCTCCGCAACAATGACCTATGGAATACGTTATGTATGGAAAAAGAATCTGGAAGGGTCAGACGAAAAGACACAGGATTAAGAACCTCAGAAATCCTATACGGACCAATGAAATGAGGTTTAAACTTAGGAGAGGAAACCTTCATAGGAATATGACGAGAAGATAACCAAACCAAATCCCCAACACGAAGTCGGGGACCCACACAGCGTCTGCGATTAGCGAAACGTTGAGCCTTCTCCTGGGACAAGGTCAAATTGTCCACTACATGAGTCCAAATCTGCTGCAACCTGTCCACCACAGAATCCACACCAGGACAGTCCGAAGACTCAACCTGCCCTGAAGAGAAACGAGGATGGAACCCAGAGTTGCAGAAAAACGGCGAAACCAAGGTAGCCGAGCTGGCCCGATTATTAAGGGCGAACTCAGCCAAAGGCAAAAAGGACACCCAGTCATCCTGATCAGCAGAAACAAAGCATCTCAGATATGTTTCCAAGGTCTGATTGGTTCGTTCGGTCTGGCCATTAGTCTGAGGATGGAAAGCCGAGGAAAAAGACAAGTCAATGCCCATCCTAGCACAAAAGGCTCGCCAAAACCTCGAAACAAACTGGGAACCTCTGTCAGAAACGATATTCTCTGGAATGCCATGTAAACGAACCACATGCTGGAAGAACAATGGCACCAAATCAGAGGAGAAAGGTAATTTAGACCAAGGTACCAAATGGACCATCTTAGAGAAGCGATCACAGACCACCCAAATGACTGACATCTTTTGAGAGACGGGAAGATCTGAAATAAAATCCATAGAGATATGTGTCCAAGGCCTCTTCGGGACCGGCAAGGGCAAAAGCAACCCACTGGCACGAGAACAGCAGGGCTTAGCCCGAGCACAAATCCCACAGGACTGCACAAAAGAACGCACATCCCGTGACAGAGATGGCCACCAAAAGGATCTAGCCACTAACTCACTGGTACCAAAGATTCCAGGATGACCAGCCAACACCGAACAATGAACCTCAGAGATAACTTTATTCGTCCACCTATCAGGGACAAACAGTTTCTCCGCTGGGCAACGATCAGGTTTATTAGCCTGAAATTTTTGCAGCACCCGCCGCAAATCAGGGGAGATGGCAGACACAATTACTCCCTCTTTGAGAATACCCGCCGGCTCAGATAAACCCAGAGAGTCGGGCACAAAACTCCTAGACAGAGCATCCGCCTTCACATTTTTAGAGCCCGGAAGGTACGAAATCACAAAGTCAAAACGGGCAAAAAACAGCGACCAACGAGCCTGTCTAGGATTCAACCGTTTGGCAGACTCGAGATAAGTCAAGTTCTTATGATCAGTCAAGACCACCACGCGATGCTTAGCTCCTTCAAGCCAATGACGCCACTCCTCGAATGCCCACTTCATGGCCAGCAACTCTCGATTGCCAACATCATAATTTCGCTCAGCAGGCGAAAACTTCCTGGAAAAGAAGGCGCATGGTTTCATCACCGAGCAATCAGAACTTCTCTGCGACAAAACCGCCCCTGCTCCAATCTCAGAAGCATCAACCTCGACCTGGAATGGAAGCGAAACATCTGGTTGACACGACACAGGGGCAGAAAAAAAACGACGCTTCAACTCTTGAAAAGCTTCCACAGCAGCAGAAGACCAATTGACCACATCAGCACCCTTCTTGGTCAAATCGGTCAATGGTTTAGCAATACTAGAAAAATTGCAGATGAAGCGATGATAAAAATTAGCAAAGCCCAGGAACTTTTGCAGACTTTTCAGAGATGTCGGCTGAGTCCAATCATGGATGGCTTGGACCTTAACAGGGTCCATCTCGATAGTAGAAGGGGAAAAGATGAACCCCAAAAATGAAACCTTCTGAACACCAAAGAGACACTTTGATCCCTTCACAAACAAAGAATTAGCACGCAGGACCTGAAACACCGTTCTGACCTGCTTCACATGAGACTCCCAATCATCCGAGAAGATCAAAATGTCATCCAAGTACACAATCAGGAATTTATCCAGGTACTCTCGGAAGATGTCATGCATAAAGGACTGAAACACTGATGGAGCATTGGCAAGTCCGAATGGCATTACTAGATACTCAAAATGGCCCTCGGGCGTATTAAATGCAGTTTTCCATTCATCGCCTCGCTTAATACGCACAAGATTATACGCACCACGAAGATCAATCTTGGTGAACCAACTAGCCCCCTTAATCCGAGCAAACAAATCAGATAACAAAGGCAAGGGGTACTTAAATTTAACCGTGATCTTATTTAGAAGGCGGTAATCAATACAAGGTCTCAGCGAACCATCCTTCTTGGCCACAAAAAAGAACCCTGCTCCTAATGGCGACGATGACGGGCGAATATGCCCCTTCTCCAAGGACTCCTTCACATAACTCCGCATAGCGGCGTGCTCAGGCACAGATAAATTAAACAGTCGACCTTTTGGGAATTTACTACCAGGAATCAAATCGATAGCACAATCACAATCCCTATGCGGAGGTAGGGTATCGGACTTGGGCTCATCAAATACATCCTGGTAATCAGACAAGAACTCTGGAACCTCAGAAGGGGTGGATGACGAAATAGACAGAAATGGGACATCACCATGTACCCCCTGACAACCCCAGCTGGACACAGACATGGATTTCCAATCTAATACTGGATTATGGACTTGTTGCCATGGCAACCCCAACACGACCACATCATGCAGATTATGCAACACCAGAAAGCGAATAACCTCCTGATGTGCAGGAGCCATGCACATGGTCAGCTGGATCCAGTACTGAGGCTTATTCTTGGCCAAAGGCGTAGCATCAATTCTTCTCAATGGAATAGGACACTGCAAGGGCTCCAAGAAAAACCCACAACGCCTAGCATACTCCAAGTCCATCAAATTCAGGGCAGCGCCTGAATCCACAAATGCCATGACAGAATAAGATGACAAAGAGCAGATCAAGGTAACGGACAAAAGAAATTTTGACTGTACCGTACCAATGGTGGCAGACCTAGCGAACCGCTTAGTGCGCTTAGGACAATCAGAGATAGCATGAGTGGAATCACCACAGTAGAAACACAGCCCATTCAGACGTCTGTGTTCTTGCCGTTCAACTCTGGTCAAAGTCCTATCGCACTGCATAGGCTCAGGTTTATGCTCAGATAATACCGCCAAATGGTGCACAGATTTACGATCACGCAAGCGTCGACCGATCTGAATGGCCAAAGACATAGACTCATTCAGACCAGCAGGCATAGGAAATCCCACCATGACATCCTTAAGGGCTTCAGAGAGACCCTTTCTGAAAATAGCTGCAAGCGCACCTTCATTCCATTGAGTGAGTACGGACCACTTTCTACATTTCTGACAATATACCTCTATCTCATCCTGACCCTGACAGAGAGCCAGCAAATTTTTCTCTGCCAGATCCACTGAATTAGGTTCATCGTACAGCAATCCGAGCGCCAGGAAAAACGCATCGATATTACTTAATGCAGGATCTCCTGACGCAAGAGAAAATGCCCAGTCCTGAGGGTCGCCACGTAAAAAAGAAATAATGATCCTAACTTGTTGAACTGGGTCACCAGAGGAGCGAGGTTTCAAAGCCAGAAATAGTTTACAATTATTTTTGAAACTCAGAAATTTAGTTCTATCTCCAAAAAACAAATCAGGAATAGGAATTCTTGGTTCTAACATAGAATTCTGAACCACAAAGTCTTGAATATTTTGTACTCTTGCCGTGAGCTGATCCACACATGAAGACAGACCTTTAATGTCCATCGCTACACCTGTGTCCTGAACCACCCAAATGTCTAGGGGAAAAAAAAGGCAAAACACAGTGCAGAGAAAAAAAAATGGTCTCAGAACTTCTTTTTTCCCTCTATTGAGAATCATTAGTACTTGGGGCCTCCAGTACTGTTATGATAAGGTAATTCAGTACCACGATGGACATAGAAGTCAGAGCACATGCAGTGACCTGACAATAACCCAAAAACATAGAACGAGCTCTGAGACGTGGGAACTCTGCTGACCGCAATCCCTAATCCTCTCCAACCACACTAGAGGCAGCCGTGGATTGCGCCTAACGCTCCCTATGCAACTCGGCACAGCCTGAGAAACTAGCTAGCCTGAAGATAGAAAATAAGCCTACCTTGCCTCAGAGAAATACCCCAAAGGAAAAGGCAGCCCCCACATATAATAACTGTGAGTTAAGATGAAAAGACAAACGTAGAGATGAAATAGATTTAGCAAAGTGAGGCCCGACTTTCTGAACAGAGCGAGGATAGGAAAGGTAACTTTGCGGTCAACACAAAACCCTACAAAAAACCACGCAAAGGGGCAAAAAGACCCTCTGTACCGAACTAACGAAAAGCGGAACTTAGCTATGCAGAGCAGCAGGCCACAGGAACGATCCAGGAGGAAACAGGTCCAATACTAGAACATAGACTGGAGGCCAGGATCAAAGCACCAGGTGGAGTTAAATAGAGCAGCACCTAACGACTTCACCACATCACCTGAGGAAGGAAACTCAGAAGCCGCAGTACCACTCTCCTCCACCAACGGAAGCTCACAGAGAGAATCAGCCGAAGTACCACTTGTGACCACAGGAGGGAGCTCTGCCACAGAATTCACAACAGGTGGCCCTGTGATGGAAGCCTGGGCGTGTTTTGCTCAGCGGATCTACTGCTGGGGGTTTTACTACACGTTGAAGGCTTCTAGGTGATGTGGAGAGATGGGTGGGTCCAGTCACCTACATACCCACCCAGAGGGGTATGTCTGAACACCTAAGATGGTTGTGTGTTTGCGGACCTGCGGTGAGGTCACAATCACCTGACTGGCCATGTGATAGGTACCTGGGTGTGGTTACAACTATGTAATGGAGGTGTGTTTGGCAAATGTGTGTGAGTGTTTTGGAGTCAAGTCAGTGTGGACAGATTTCCATCTGTCCAGGCTGGAAACTACAGAGTGGTCTGTGTGCAGTGAAAGAGAAGTGTTCCGGTGTGTGTGGCTCCAGACCAAAACCTGCTTGCTGGACATCACACAGCCTGGGAAGCAGTGCTGGCTAGTCTGAGCCAGAGGAAGGAGGTCTGTGAGATACCTCCGGAGTGGACGGTCTGAGAACCGTGAGTGATACTGACCGGGGTCAGTGAGAAACTGTGTTTATGATATAGAGCGAAATGTGTAACGGACTGTGTACTGGCTGCTGCATACTACTTGGTTCCTGAGGAGCGGTTTATGCTCCTTACTAATAAACCGAATGGACTTTTTTAACCCTGAGTGTCCCAGCGTATGCCCCAGTGACCAGCAAAGCAAGTAATCCATGTCCACAGATAGTGTGCGACATTACAATACATATAAACTTTTTCTTCGCTCATGGTTACTGGTCGGGGTATGTAAACTTTTGAGCACTACTGTATATGTGTGTGTATATATATATATATATATATATATATATACATATACACACACTGCTCAAAAAAAATAAAGGGATGAAGGGAACACTAAAATCCCACATCCTAGATATCACTGAATGAAATATTCCAGTTGTAAGTCTTTATTCATTACATAGTGGAATGTGTTGAGAACAATAAAACCTAAAAATAATTAACGTAAATCACAACTAATATCCAACGGAGGTCTGGAGTTGGAATGATGCTCAAAATCAAAGTGGAAAATTATTTTACAGGCTGATTCAACTTCAGTGGAAATGCCTCAAGACAAGGAAATGATGCTCAATAGTGTGTGTGGCCTCCACGTGCCTATATGAACCCCCTACAACGCCTGGGCATGCTCCTGATGAGGCGGCGGATGGTCTCCTGAGTAGTGATGAGCAAGTATACTCGTTGCTCAGGTTTTCCGGAGCACGCTTGGGTGACCTCCGAGTATTTGTGACTACTCAGAAATTTAGTTTTCATAGCGGCAGCTAAATGATTTACAGCTACTAGCCTGCTTGATTACATGTGGGGATTCCCAAGCAACCAGGCAACTCCCACATGTACTCAGCCTGGCTAGTAGCTGTAAATCATTCAGCTGCCGCGATGAAAACTAAATCTCCGAACTCTAACAAATACTCGGAGACCATCCAAGTGTGCTCGGGAAAACCCGAGCAATGAGTACACTCGCTCATCACTACTCCTGAGGGATCTCCTCCCAGACCTGGACTAAGGCATCCGGCAGCTCCTGGACAGTCTGTGGTGCAACGTGACGTTGGTAGATGATGCAAGACATTATGTCCCAGATGTGTTCAATCGGATTCAGGTCTGGGGAATGGGCGGGCCAGTCCATAGCTTCAATGCCTTCATCTTGCAGGAACTGCTGACACACTCCAGCCACATGAGGTCTGCCATTTTCCTGCATTAGGAGGAATCCAGGGCCAACCGCACCAGCACATGGTATCACAAGGGGTCTGAGGATCTCATCTCGGTACCTAATGGCAGTCAGGCTACCTTTGGCGAGCACATGGAGGGCTGTGTGGCCCTCCAAAGAAATGCCACCCCACACCATTACTGACCCACTGCCAAACCAGTCATGCTGAAGGATGTTGCAGGCAGCAAATCGCTCTCCACAGTGTCTCCAGACTCTGTCACGTCTGTCACATGTGCTCAGTGTGAACCTGCTTTCATCTGTGAAAAGCACAGGGTGCCAGTGGCGAATTTGCCAATCCTGGTGTGCTGTGGCAAATGCCAAGAGTTCTGCACAGTGTTGGGCTGTGAGCACAACCCCCATCTGTGGACATCGGGCACTCAGACCATCCTCATCGAGTCGGTTTCTAACTGTGCAGACACATGCACATTTGTGGCCGGCTGGAGGTCATTTTGCAGGGCTCTGGCAGTGCTCCTCCTGTTCCTCCTTGCACAAAGGCTGAAGTAGTGGTCCTGCTGCTGGGTTGTTGCCCTCCTATGGCCTCCTCCACTTCTCCTGGTGTACTGCCCTGTCTCCTTGTAGAGCCTCCAGCCTCTGGACACTATACTGACAGAAAAAGCAAACCTTCTTGCCACAGCTCGCATTGATGTGCCATCCTGGATGAGCTGCACTACCTGAGCCACTTGTGTGGGTTGTAGAGTCCGTATCATGCTACCATGAGTGTGAAAGCACAACCAACATTCAAAAGTGACCAAAACATCAGCCAGAAAGCATTGGTACTGAGATGTGGTCTGTGGTCCCCACCTGCAGAACCACTCCTTTATTGAGTGTGTCTTGATAATTGCCAATTATTTCCATCTGTTGTCTATTCCATTTGCACAACAGCATGTGAAATTGATTGTCAAACACTGTTGCTTCCTAAGTGGACAGTTTGATTTCACAGAAGTTTGATTTACTTGGAGTAATATTCTGTTTATGTGTTCCCTTTATTTTTTTGAGCAGTGTTTATATATAATGTTGGAAATGTTTTAATTAACACTAATTGCAAAATTTTTTGATACTTCATATTGTATGCCCTGGAGCAGGTTGGAAAATTGAAATTCCTGAGGGGCCAGCCACATGACTGTTGTGAAGGGCCGAACCAATAGGTTAAAATTATTTCTGCTCAATATTACTATTAACATATTAATTATAATTATTTTATATTATTATTAATTGAATGACTGAATATAGAGAAGAATTAAGTATGCAGGTATACTGTATGAGCCCGCACACAGACGCCCTATTTACAGTAGGAGCCCACACATAACTCCCTATACAGCGCAAGAGCCCACACAGCATTCTATATATAGTATGAGCCTTTTATATACAGTATGAGCCCCCAACTAGACTCCCTTGTACACTATGAGCCTCATGTAGCCTTCCATGTACAGAATGTGTCCCACGTAGCCTCTGATATACAGCATTTGCCCCACATAGGCTCTGATATACAGTATGATTCCCACACAGCTCCCTATGCACAGAATAAGCCCCATATAGCCTCGTATAGAGCATATGCCCATACAACCTGCTGGCTCACACACTGATTGATTGAAGATGTAGTCAGCGGCACGTCCTCCACCAATGTATTCACAGCTGTCTGCATCCACAGAATGTGGAGAACGGTGACAGCGAGCAGGGGATGGAAGACAGGCGTGAGGGCATGGCACAGCCCGCGGGCCACTGTTTCAGTTCTTCTTCTGTCTTCATCCATGGGCCGGACTGGAACAGCCAGATGTGGCTCGCGGGCCACACTTTGCCCAGGTATGCACTGAAGCATTGAAATGGTTGCAACAGTGTAGCTTACCATATCTTTATATTGGGGTTTATTATTATTATTATTTATTTATATAGCACCATTGATTCCATGGTGCTGTACATGAGAAGGGGTTACATACAAGTTTCTAATTTTATGTAGAAAACAGAATATTCCTTGTGTAGTGAAAAATTAAAAACTTTGAATATAAATGTTTGCATTCCGTTACAGCAGGCAAAGATATTGAAAATTGTGAAAAAATCGGAAAAGGTAATGAACTGATGTTGAGCTGTTAAAGGGGTTTTATACATTCAGGATAGTGGACCCTTAACACTATGAAATAGCAGAAGTAAATACAGCAGGTACTCACCGTCTCCGGATCCAGCACCGGACGCATTTGTGCCTCTACTCTGGTCTTAGTGTTTTGGTTTCATCTGAGTGAGATCGACAGCGTGTATCACCACTGTAGCCGATCACTGAGCTTTCCAGCTTGTGCCATCTGGATCAGCATAGCTACTGAGCTCAGTGATTGTCTGCAGCAGTGATGCGCACTGTTGATGTGAAGTCACCGTTGCAGCAATAACACAGCAGCGGTGAGGATCCAGTGTTGGACCTGGTGAGGGTGAATACCTGCTCTCTTTGTTATTTTTGGTATTAAACAGCATTTGGGTTTACTTTTTGGAAAATGGAAAATCTACAGTATGTACACGGTCATACATGGGCAGCTAAGGGACTTTATTTATAATAGGCAATAAGGCATCTATTTTTTTCGATTCCCCTGCACATATTCCGCTCAGGCGCGTTCCAAATAGGGAGAAAGGAAAAAGCATTGCATATGTTGAAACCCAACATGACCACTGACATCCATGGGAAGTCAGCACAGCGCTATGCACTACAAACTGATTCTATCACAAGATTGATAATGACCCCATTCATTTTGCCATTTGTCACATTGATCATTGATTCATTAAAGGTCTTTCTTTCCTAAAAGAAAGTAGGTGTCCAAAAAGGTCACTCCCTTTTATTTTCTACAAATAAACTTGCTACATGCTACAAGCCTACAACCTGCAGTAACCACCGATTGACCAAACCGCTGCACGGCCAGCTCTACCCTCACCTACTGTATTCTCACCCATCCCTTGTAGATTGTGAGCCCTTCGCGGGCAGGGTCATCTCTCCTCCTGTACCAGTTGTGACTTGTATTGTTCAAGATAATTGTACTTGTTTTATTATGTATACCCCTCCTCAGATGTAAAGCGCCATGGAATAAATGGCGCTATAATAATAAATAATAATAATACATAAAAATCAGTGATTTCAGAACCTGATATGTTTACAGTGGACTTTTACTAACAAGAAGCTATGTGACCCCAACAATGAGGTTTTATTCATGGGGTCTATTGAGCCGATAATGTATTTTAACAAGGATATGCCACTAAAGCAACCGAACCAACACAAAGACCAGCCGATGTGTCACTTCTTATTAACAGCACTGTATCATTTCCTATCTGCATAGTGACAACCACAAGTAATAGCTCAACGTCCACATCCTGCACATATTTTAAATGTAAAAAAGTGCAGTGGGAGAAAAACATGGGATGTCTGTTTTAGGTTTCCAGAGTAAAATGTAAATCCATCATGATGCACTATACTGTGTGTGCAACGCAGCTGGATAACATGATATCTGCTGGCGGGACACATTATGATTTGGCTCATTGTGCAAATCCTTCAGGCTATGGTCACACATTCAGAATTTAGTCAGTATTTTCCATCAGTATTTGTAAGCCAAAACCAGGAGTGGAACAATCAGAGGAGACGTATAATAGAAACACGTCACCACCACTTCTGCATTTATCACCCACTCCTGGTTTTGGCTACAAATACTGATGGAAAATACTGACCAAATACTCAACGTGTGCACATGGCCTTGCAATTTGGAATATTCTGTTTAAAGTCATCAGTGCTGCATCAAAATCCATTCTTTTACCTTTACATTAATAAATTAGAATTGAATAGTATATTATCATTTGTTTGGATCATATACACTTTATGGCTAAAAAGTATACATTGACCTGGTATTTAGACTAAGACTAGACAATCCTTATGTAAAAAAATGCTTTACCAGTACATAATAAACAGTTCTCAAACGTTCTAAAATTATGTTTATTCACATCTGTTTAACTTTGTAGTATAGAAACAGAAATGTTTCCATTTACTAGGGCAGAAAACGATGACAGCTGCCGCTCTGTATTCTCAGAGCAGTGACTGAACTCACACCGGCACCGTCCCCATGACTGATACCGTAACACTGCCAAGGGAATAAAGTTAATTTTCTTCCTGCAGCGTTCTGCTAAGTGCGGCCGCAGGGCAGGTTAGTAAGGCCTTTTTCACACTTCAGTCTTTTTGCGTCAGTTTGAAACCGCCATTTTCGTCAAATAGCGGATCCGCCATTTTTTTGGCAGATCCGCTATTTTCCCATAGACTTGCACTAGCGACGGATTGTGGCGGATGGTCGTCCGTTCCATCCGCCATGTGACGGATCCGTCGAAATTTGGCGGACGTCGTCTAGACATTGACGGACATTGCAACATTTTTTGTCTGCGTCGAAATGGCGGTTCGCGACAAATCCGTCGCGTCCGCCATTTCCTAGAATGGCCGCCTATGGGAGATGGATCCATCGCGACCGTCATTTGGCGGATCCGTCACCCCAATCCGCTTTTTCAATTGAGCATGCTCCAAAAAGTAAATACTTTTCCCAGATACACGGATGCATCAAAAAAAGGGATCCGTTTGAACAGTTTTCTCAACAATTTTGACGGATCCGTCGAGATGTCGGAGCAGTCTGACGCCAAACAACTGAAGTGTGAAAGAAGCCTAACACTATTAACCTGCGGATTAAACCCATATCTGCAGGTTAATGCAGATTTTTTCTGGTGACAGGTTCCCTTTAAAATACAAAAAAGTGGCCAAAGAAGTGGCACAAAGTCAACCAAGAGGCAGTAAAAGTTTTACAAAAATGCAAAACTGTGTGATTAACTTGTCACATTTTTTAGACTGCCTAAATACAGTATTTTACATAATTAGCAAACCTTCCCCATGTGCTGTCCCCAGACATCCTGGTTAATTTATACTAAATGAAAGTGATTTGTGCCTTATAACCACTGTCATTTCTGACAAGCTTTGTAGTCTTCTGCTTTCAGAACACATCATGCGATCTTAATAACAGTCAATTATAAGTACGAATGTAATATGAGAATGGCATAATTACTGTCAGCTGATATTACAGAAATTTCTGGAGTCATCTCCTATAATATCCAAGGAATTAGGGCATATTTATAACATACAAACAGGGCCGGCTCCAGGTTTCTGAGGGCCCCGGGCGAAAGAGTCTCAGTGGGCCCCCCCCCTCTAACACATACCATGATTCATAATGCACAGATACAGGAGAGAAATATAGCACAGCCACGTAGCATATAGCACAGCCACGTAGCATATAGCACAGCCCACGTAGCATATAGCACAGCCCACGTAGCATATAGCACAGCCACGTAGTGTATAACAGCCCACATAGTATATAGCACAGCCACGTAGTGTATAACAGACCACATAGCATATAACACAACCCACGTAGTATATAGCACAGCCACGTAGTATATAGCAAAGCCCACGTAGTGTATAACAGCCCACGTAGTATATAGCACAGCCACATAGTATATAGCAAAGCCCACGTAGTGTATAACAGCCCACGTAGTATATAGTACAGCCCATGTAGTGTATAACAGCCCACGTAGTGTATAACAGCCCACATAGCGTATAACACAGCCCACAAAGTATATAGCACAGCCACGTAGTATATAGCACAGCCACGTAGTATATAAATAGCACAGCCACATAGTGTATAGCACAGCCCACATTGTGTATAGCACAGCCCACGTAGTGTATAGCACAGCCCACGTAGTGTATAGCACAGCCCACGTAGTGTATAGCACAGCCCACGTAGTGCATAGCACAGCCCACGTAGTGCATAGCACAGCCCACGTAGTGCATAGCACAGCCCACAAAGTATATAGCACAGCCACGTAGTATATAGATAGCACAGCCACGTAGTGTATAGCAGAGCCACGTAGTGTATAGCACAGCCCACATAGTGTACAGCACAGCCCACGGAGTATATAACACATCCATATAGTATATAGCACAGCCAGTCATGTAGTATATAGTCTATAAGTCCCACCCACACCCAGCATCACTCAGATGCCATACTGTAGGTCTGTGGTGGCCCCGTACAGTCGCACCTTGTCCTCTCCCAGGCTGCATCCCCCGCAATGCTTTGGGACCAGCCTGGAACTTGGAAGGAAGACTCACTGCTTTCACCCTCACTCACATTGTACAGGGACGGCCCGGGTGCACCGTTCACTGACTGCTGGCTGCTCGTGCTTGTCATCGTCTTCCTGCTTGGCGCTGGACCTGGCTGGACAGTGGACGATCGCTGAGCGCCTGAGCTCACCTGGAAGTGACGACACAGACGACCGCCGGCCCGGAAGTGACTCTTCATATCCATGGTGACGGTGTGGTGAGTATTCCAGCACCTGCGCAGCGAAACTCAGTCACAGAGAGAGCTCTGTGCCACGCCTGCTGCCAGGGATGGCTCCGCCTCCGAGTCCTGGCTGGGAGACGGAGATCACGGAGCTCAGCTGATCTTTTAATACACACACAGCACAGCCGGATGTAGTCTGGCTGCGGGGGCCCCCCGTCTCCAGGTCATCAGTGTAGTACCGTCCGTGTCTGTACTGCTACTACCTTAAATGGGCCCCCCCGTCTCGCCAGGGCCCCGGCACTTGCCCGGGTACGCCGGGTGCTGACGCCGGCCCTGCATACAAATATAATATAAATCATCAGTACAAAAATATCAGTTACCTTTTCCAGAGCGTCTTTATCTGTCAGCTCCTGAACAGCTACAAGCTTGATGCTGAGGATGAAATGAAAGATTAATAAGTAATGGATATAGAGAGTGGTCTATAAAATAGCAGCATAACCCTAACTGTCAACTAGGGCGGGTTGTCCATAGTTAGGAAAAAAGGGTCAGCGTCTGTTTCTAGAAACAAAGCCAGTTCCAAATAAGAATAGTAAAGCTATCCCAATAGTAAGGGTTTGAAGTAGAGTATTTGTTAGAGCTATAGCACATTTTGCACCAGTTATTCATTTATTTTACTCGCTTACATAGCACCATTAATTCCACAGCGCTTTACGGACCTTTTTGGCATTGACCCCAAACAGGCTCAGAATCTAGATTCCCTATCAGTATGGCTTTGGAATGTGGGAGGAAACTGGAGAACCTGGAGGAAACCCACGCAAACACGGGGAGAACATACAAACTCCTTGTAGATGTTGTCCTTCGTTGGATTTGAACCCAGAACCCCAGCGCTGCAATGCTAACCACTGAGCCAATATCTGTCCATGGAGTGGATTGGCACCATTCACTTTTTCATCAACATTCTGTTAAATATTTTAACACCTTTGTATACCTTTGTAAATACATTTATTTCATGTGTATCTTTCTAGCACAATTTTTCCACTTCCCAGGACCTTTTTGCTCTCTAGACAAAGGCTGGAAAATATTGCACTAGACTAGACTATGCTCACAGTGCTTAGAAGAAGGGAGAGTATAGCACAAATCAGAGTGTACATACAGTAGTCTAAGAAGCTGGAAACCATTGTACAGAAATGAAATGGACTTGGGATAAGGAAACTCTATTAGAACGATTGGAAAGCTGGCCACTGGGTATTTTACCAAATGTGGACCACTCAACATGTTAAAACATCAGGCTGGTCAACATATGATGATACAATGGCGTAAAACATCATGTCAGGGGCAGAAGCTGCGCAAAGATCAAGCACCCGCAGGATGAGGGAGCCAGCTGAGACCGCCGACTCCCCATAGAGGAAGCAGAGATGGTTTATTACCATCTCTGTCTTCCTGACTGTTGTATACGCAGTGCTGGGTATACAATTCAGGCAGCAATAACAGCTCTTACTGTCCCAGAAATAATGTGATCAATGGGTGCCAGCGGGAAGGATGAGTTTCTGGGTCTTAGCATATCCAGATCAGCTCGGCAATACAAACAGGAGGCTGAGTTCATCCTGAAACTAAGTCTGATATACCAGCCCTAGTTGCAGAGGAAATTAGTAATAATAAAAAAGTAATTAAGTGTTGAAATGCTATCCTAAAGCTCTTTATGTCCATATAGGGGGAGGGGAATTACGTGTAAAATAAAGGAAAAAAATACATAGATAAGAAAGCATAGAAAAAAAATAAAACAAAATGAATAAAGAAAGTCATTACCAGTCTACAAAGCCAAGATGTTGATTTAGCCACAATTTTTTCATTTTCACAACAGGGGATAAGGGTAAATGGACCCCACAATTTATTACGCAATTCCTCATGAGAACACTAATACCGCATGTGTGAGGTGAGAAATCACTGCTTGGTCACCCGGTAGGGCTCAAAATGACAGCAGTGCCATTTGACTGCATTAAATTATAGATGCCAAGCTGAAGGTGCAGAGCCCTTGAGGAGCCAAAGCAGCAAACAAATAAAGGTACACTATTAAGGAAACTATACCCATCAAGGAATTCATCCAGGGGGGTAGTGACCATTTTTAATACATGGGACTTTTACAGAATGTTATAATGTTGGCCATTGACAATGAAAAATTATTTTTTTTTTATGCTAAAATAACCTCATATATGGTGGTACACTTCTGTATTGGCATAGGGAGAGGCTGAAACTGTTGATAGACACCATTTACAGAGCGTCTGAGGTGACAGAATAGCAGAAAAAAAACAAAAGTAACCCCATTTTGGAATTTACACCCCTCAGGATCTAGTCCCGATCTAGTCACTATTTTAATTCCACACACGTTATTCAGAAATAAATACGCAATTGGTGATGAAGTGTGAAAATCGCAAATATGCCAACATAGTGCGGATTACACTGTGCTCAGCTTGTGCTTCTACAAACATGAACGCCATACATTTTAATTGTTATTTTGTTCTGTTCCCTACAGCAATGCCACACATATGGTTGGTGACTGTGCTGCGGACACTGTGTGGCTCAGAAGGTAGTGCAGGCGTTTGGCTTTGGGAGCACGGAGTTTCCTGGATTGGTGTTTGACTACCATGCTGTTTGTCTAGAGCTTATGAGCTACTAGCTGCTATTTGTAAACTCCCTATTTTGCCATTCTCAAAGCCATGCAAAGGGAACTATAACTTTTTTATTGTTTCACCGACACCGCATGAAGCATTATTTTTTTGTGAGACGAGTTGACGTTTCAATGATGCTATTTTGGTGTACGTACAATTTTTGAATATATTTTTATGCCATTTTTTTCTGTGGCAGTATGATGAAAAAAACATTTTGGCATGTGTTTCTATTAAATCGTGTTCACTATAGGTTAATTAATGTGACAGATTTACAGATCAGGCCATTATGGATGAAGTGATAGACAATTATTTGTATTAGTTTCTAAACTTTTTTTTCTACAGAAAACTTGTGTTTTTAATGACAAACTTTCTTTTGTTACTTTTCACACCTTTGTATTTTTTTTTACAGATTTTACTGTTTTATTTAGTCCTATCATGGGACTTGACCATTTACTTTTCAGATTGCTAATGAAGTACACCACATACCTTATGTATTGCAGGATATTAGAACTGTCAGACTAACCCATGACCACCGAACAGAAACTTGCACCTCCCCACCCAAGTCCATGACTTGGTCTTCAACTGCCATGGTGATCATGGGGTGCTGATGAGGTGAAAAGGGGAGCCTCTTACCTCCATCATTCATCTAGATGAACAAGATGGGGTGTGACTTAGCCTGCCCGGCAATTTCATCAAAATTTACGCCAATCTTGACTGGGGCAACATTTCTGGCAGAGGTGCAAAGAACTTGTATGATGTGTCTAATTAATTAATGGTGTGTGCATCCTACTGCAGAAGTGTCTTAATTAAGAATGGTGTACAAAAGGCTAGTCTTAATGAATTGGGTATACAATTATGGAATCATCTCTATCGCAAAGTACATGAACTTCACTCCATTCATGATCCTGAGCAGCAACCGATGGTCATCCTGTTCAAAGAGTTGAATATAAAAGTTGTCCGTTCAATGTGGCTCTTGACAGCGCACTAGCAGAATAATAAATTAACAACAAACAGGCGTAAGGACATGATAATACTTATAACACAAACAGAACGCCCAAACATGAGGAAAACAAGGGTTAAGTGCAGATTAAAATCATATACATAACATACCACATGATAACGTAACCACAACCTGCATGAGCCAAATAAATCCAGTCTAAGTTGTTTTCCAAGTTCCATGCAGCAATGTAATGTGTGTACTGTACAGCCCCAGAGCACATGTACGGCTCTGGATCATCTGCATACACTATAAACCATTGTTTAAAATACATAAGATTTGTTTTAGGACTTTTTAACAGTAAAATTAGTTTTGCTGTAAATCAGTTTCCTTTCTTTTCTCTAATATGGAACATATAAGCAGAGAATGCATGTCTCCCTGGGGACTGGTTTTCCCAGAATTACTCTCTTACCAATAACTGAAGAAATTACAGGCCTCCACACTAAACAAATGGAATATTTTCATGTTAGTGACATTGCTCAATTCTATTTTTCGGAGGAACTGTAAAGTTGTGAAATTGCTAAAGCTCTTAACTGAAAAATGTCTAATGTTTCTGAGATGGTCAATGACCATGTAGCTTAGCTCGGCATAGTGTTAGACAGACCATTCTACTAAGCCATGAAGGGAAGTGTTCAATTGTCAGCATTTCTTATAATAAAACTAGAATAGGGATCAAATGTTATTTCAGTAGCTCCTCTCTAAGGTATTGATGTCTTAGCAAAATGCAATGTAACAGATGGGAGCAAACAAATGTTGCAGGGCTTGAATAATGCAACAGTGGCATCAGACAGTGACTTTGCATTGCGTCAAGTACATTGCGTTAAACGGATCCGTTAAACGCATGTACAGAAAAAGAGCCAAATTTGTCGAAAAATCGGCTTCACGTTAACGCTTGCGTTAACGCACGTGACTGCGTTTTTGTCATTTGGATGTCCGTTCGAGAAGTATCCGTTTGTCACTGTCAATAAAGTTCTTCTTTTTTTCTCCTTTTGTCAGCGTCGGTTGTGGGTGCATACACATCACATTCTCCATTTTGGAAGCATCGAGTGAACTTCTGCTAGCAAGATGTTTGTGTCTGAGCTCGTTAGATTTCGCTTGATGCAGTTGCGACGTCGGCAGAGAAAGCACAGTTCTCAAAGGAGATATTGGATCCACGAAGTGAATTTCTTACGGAATACATATGGTGCCTTTCACACCCTGTATGTTCAGCTTCGGGATCATCCCTTCAAATTCCAACGTTATTAAAACGTATGGTTCTATTTGGAAATTTTTCCTGATTTGCATCTGGCTGCGTTTGCAATAGCCTTCTATGGCAGAATTAACGCTTCCGTTAGTCTTGCGTTAGCTTGGCCGGACCCGAAAACGCTGCAAGCCGCGTTCCAAGGTCCATCAGAAAAAAACGTTATGTGACAAACGCATGCCAATTTTGGCATGCGTCACGATGCGTCAGAGAATGCAAGTCTATGGCTGCGTTAGTATGTCCGTTATATTGCGTTTTCACTGCTTAAAAACGTGTCCGTTAGACGGACTCACCTAGCGCAATGTGAACCTAGCCTTAGAGAAATGGGGCCCAGATTCAGTGCCTTGAGAAAGTATTTGGCCCTGGAACTTTTGAACCTTTTCCCACATATCATGCTTCAAACATAAAAGATACCAAATGTAAATTTTTGGTGAAGAATCAACAACAAGTGGAACACAATTCTAAAGCTGAACGAAATTTATTGGTTATTTTAAATTTTTGTGGAAATTCAAAAACTGAAAAGTGGGGCGTGCAATATTATTCGGCCCCTTTAACTTAATACTTTGTTGCGCCACCTTTTGCTGCGATTAAAGCTGCAAGTCGCTTGGGGTATGTCTCTATCAGTTTTGTACATCGAGAGACTGAAATTCTTGCCCATTCTTCCTTGGCAAACAGCTCGAGCTCAGTGAGGTTTGATGGAGATCTTTTGTGAACAGCAGTTTTCAGCTCTTTCCACAGATTCTCGATTGGATTGAGGTCTGGACTTTGACTTGGCCATTCTAACACCTGGATACGTTTATTTGTGAACCATTCCATTGCAGATTTTGGTTTATGTTTGGGATCTTTGTCTTGTTGGAAGACAAATCTCCGTCCCAGTCTCAAGTCTTTTGCAAACTCCAACAGGTTTTCTTCAAGAATGATCCTATATTTGGCTCCATCCATTTTCCCATCAATTTTAACCATATTCCCTGTCCCTGCTGAAAAAAAAGCAGGCCCAAACTATGATGCGGCCACCACCATGTTTGACACTGGGGATGCTGTGTTCAGGGTGATGAGCTGTGTTGCCTTTATGCCAAACATAAAGTTTGATTTTGGTTTCATCTGACCAGAGCACCTTCTTCCACATGTTTGGTGTGTCTCCCAGGTGGCTTGTTGCAAACTTTAAACTACACTTTTTATGGATACCTTTGAGAAATGGCTTTCTTTTTGCCACTCTTCCATAAAGGCCAGATTTGTGCAGTGCACAACTGATTGTTGTCCTATGGACAGACTGTCTCACCACAGCTGTAGATCTCTGCAGTTCATCCAGAGTGATCATGGGCCTTTTGGCTGCATCTCTGATCAGTCTTCTCCTTGTTTGAGATGAAAGTTTAGAGGGACAGCCGGGTCTTGGTAGATTTGCAGTGGTATGATACTCCTTCCATTTCAATATGATTGCTTGCACGGTGCTCCTTGGGATGTTTAAAGTCTTAGAAATCATTTTGTATCCAAATCCGGCTTTAATCTTCTCCACAACGGTATCACAGACCTGCCTGTTGTGTTCCTCGGTCTTCATGATGCCCTCTGTGCTTCAAACAGAACCCTGAGACTATCACAGAGCAGGTGCATATATACGGAGACTTGAATACACACAGGTGGATTATATTTATCATCAGGCATTTAGGACAACATTTGATCATTCAGAGATCCACAATGAACTTCTGGAATGAGTTTGCTGCACTGAAAGTAAATGGGCCAAATAATATTGCACGCCCCACTTTTCAGTTTTTGAATTTCCGCAAAAATTTAAAATAACCAATAAATTTAATTCAACTTCACAACTGTGTTCCACTTGTTGATTCTTCACCAAAAATTTACATTTGGTATCTTTATGCTTGAAGCATGTTATGTGGGAAAAGGTTGAAAAGTTCCATGGGGCCGAATACTTTCGCAAGGCACTGTACATCAAAACTGGTGTTTTTCATGCAGGTTTTGATGAGGACATGGTCTAGAGTCAGATGCTTCTGATTCATGGAGAGGAATACCCTCACTTCACACACAGATTGGGGACTATAGCATGCTCTATTGTTTTCTTTTATTCATTTATAAATTTTGAACACGTCTGAGCATAAAATATTGTTTATTGGACAACTTTAAAGTGTAACTGTGGTTTTATGAGAATTTGCAGCAGAATGTCATTGTCTGAGCCTTGCTCCTCCCCATCTCCTCCATAGAAGACAGTTGCTGCTTATAAGATTCTATCTCAATAATGTGAGAATATGTAGTAATTAAATAAAGATTTTGCAGAATTTACTCAAGATCAAAACATCAATCCAGGAGGAGAAAGAAACGGATTTGCACAGCCCCATGCGGGAAGTAAGCGGATCAATGCATTTCTATGGGTGCAGAATCGCTGCGATTCTGCACAAAGAAGTGACATGGTCCTTCTTTTTTTTCCGCAGCAATTCTGCGCGTTTTTTTTTTTGGGATTTTCCGCATCACGTGCACTGCGGTTTTTGTTTTCCATAGGGTAACATTGTACTGTACCCTGCATGGAAAACAGCTGCGGACCCGCAGCGGCAAAATCGCGGTGGTTCCGTAGTTAAAACCGCATAGTGTGAACATACCCTTAGGGTATTAATACCTCTGCCAATTATAGTGAACAATAAAGTTTTGTCCTGTTTCAGGGGGGGCGGTAGATGCTCCAGAGAAGTGAGTGCAGCACTCCTCTCCAGTGAAACATCACATAAAGTGAATTAAAAATAAAACTTCCAGGGATTAACAGGATAGGGAGTGTAGAACATTTTATAATAAAACCAATTACAAAGGTGATTAGGGTGTAAAAATATTTAGAAAGGACATTTTAGGAACTGGGCCAACTCTTTTTTATATGAATTATTTGAATTAAGTAACTATCTCTAGACAAGCAATTGTTGCATTCCTTTCACTCATTTTTTGTGTACTTTATTCATAGTACTCTTTACCCCAGGGTCTAATACAGTACTTCCACTAGAATATACCTATATACCGCTTCAACCTTCAGGTTTTCTTGAATATCGGTACGCTTTGTTTAGCAATGGTAACTCGGTTCCTTGCTCCTCTTACTTTATTCATAGATTTACCGTAACTTTTTAAACCTCTGCAACATTTGCAAACTATGTAATTTTATATTGCCACTGTAAATACTTCTATTGCATCTTATTTATTGCAGCTAAGGGGATAATTCCTCCACTTCAAACTAATTCACCTTCATGCAACCTGAAGAAATGAGTCATAGAATACAGGATCCCGTCATCTGCATATATAAATATTCAACCACTCAAGGTGTCTTTAGGAATACTACTGTACTATGGAACAGGATGCGATTTCCTACATTTCTGTACATCACTGCATCAGTATCAGTTTGTGCTCCTCTCTGTGCAAAAAAACAGCCGAGAGGTGCTACTGCGCAGGCACGGGTGGCGCTATCTTGGAGGAGGAATTTTTTTCTCTTGTCCAGGAAGATGTCGCCGTCAGCGCATGCGCAGTAGCAGCTATCGGATCACAGCTATATACACTGATAGCTGCTACTGCGCCATTTTCAAATTGATTTTTACTTTTCTCCAAGCTGAATAACATGAATAAAATGTATTATTGGCACACTAAACATGCGATTATGCTGCAGAGCAGGTGCCACGGCTAGCGCCTGCCAACAGAAGTTTTTTTTTTTTTAAGTATATACAAATATTCATTATGCAAACTAGGGGGCAGGTCAGCAAGGGATCAGTGACTTGTTAGCAGTCTTCAGTATGAATACTTAATTAGAGCCCCACATGCATATCTCCCCCCAGACCCGACCCCGGAGCATGAGCATATCATTAACACAAAACTGAAAATAAAGATTAAACAACAACAGGATGGATTTCATCAACCAAGGGATCATTTTAATCAGTATAACGGCGCCGACCTTACACTGTGTGTAGGTCACTGCGCACAATCCTGCTGACAGATTCCCTTTAAGTAGCATCTGTCTACAAAATAATTATATTCTTCATGAAATAACAAATCTGGAGCATCTTTTCTTAGAACTTTACACTGTGCCTTACCTCTGTATTTCCTCCTGGAAATGTATAAGTAAATTAACAATTGGTAGTTACTAGTCGGATGTGTGTCCTCATACACACTGACCTTGTCCTACCAGTGCCAGAATATGAAAACACCAAAGAGAAGGAGTATAAGCACCATAAAAAAAATATTTTATTAAATACATTAAAAAAAAAATACTATATGTATGAAATATAAAATTGTAATGTCAGAGGCTGCAAAAGCCATATACAAATCAAGAGAGGCCAAATCAGATGTATTTTACCCAGAACGGGTTCTTCTACATGTGCACAGGATTTAAATCATTAAATAATAAATTAATGCTGGTGAGAGTGCATATAGTACGTAAAGCTGCATTGAAGCATGCAAAAAATAATAATAAATATCAATGAAAACATTACATTGAAGAACAAGGGTATAGTGATAGTACTCCCGCCGCCCCAATGCACGTTTCGTTATGTAACGTCCTCAGGAGAATGCCTCCAATTTTTAATAAAATCATTTTTTATGGTACTTATTCTCTTTCTTTTTGGTGTTTTCATGATGATCAAGAGTTAAATGTACATTTTTCTATATTTTGGGGGTAATTTTTGTTGTTTTCAGTGCCAGAATATGTAGGGATGCACCACTTTTCACAAGGAAAATGGTTCCTAAATAAAAAATATAAATATAATGCATATCCCTATGTACATTGGAAATGTAATTGCACTTTCCTTGTTATAAGATATCCTAACAATTCATTAAACTGATCTAACATTATGTTGTTATCTTTTTAATGCAAGAATTGTGCTTTAGCAAACTGGACTTGAATTGTATTTCCACTTTGATTTTTCAAAAATGTCCTCTGCAAATCCCTTCCAGGCCGACAGGTCAGGGCAGCACATTGGACATTGACGGAAAAATGGGGCAATCACCTAAGTCAACACAGCAACAAACGAGACACAGTTTACAGAGGTGAATATTTAACTTTATCAGATATGAGTAAATGGAAGAAGACGACAAATTTGATGTTTACGTAACATTTGCATGGCTGAGCACTCAGACAGATATCATAGGAAGCGCATAATCCTCTCCTATTCAGCAGGGCATTAAGAAGTGGCTTAATCCATTTTATCTATCCAGTAATACATTCCCTTCTAGAACACAGCTTGGCGCTGTGGCAAATGCCACACATTACTGTATATTAGTGCTAAACCAACAGGAACATGTGCTGAGAGAAGACATCACGCATGTTACCTGCTTATAATGAACATACATTATTAACAATATGTCATTAAAATATTTGAACATGTTTTCATTGCAAACACATTACTTTAATTTCTGACAAGCTTATCATGCAAGAATTGGCAATTAAATAATAAATAAGATAAGAAAAATGTATATACTGTACATACACTATTCTGCTAGGACAATAAAGCGGTGGACATATAAAGAGAATAAAATGGCAAATGGCATCTTGTCATGGGTTGTATCTTGGTTACATTGGTTGTATCTTGTATCTTGGAGCCATGATATATGGGTAAGGTGAAGATCTAAGCGATCTCGTCAAAGTGCAAATTGCATCAATAAAACATATTTGGAGAGAGTACGTGTTCAAGGGGTTCTATCAAATTTGAAGCTTATCCCTTTCCAGTAGATGTGGGACAACTTCCAGATTGCTGGGGGTCTGACCACTGGGACAACCTCTGATCTTAAAAAACAGGCATCTGAAGAGCCCTGTTGGAATTGAGCCATGGTTTATCGGGGTTGTACCAAGTTTCCAAAGGAGATGACTTTCTGTTCTCTAGGGGTCCGACGGCTAGGAGCCCCACTGATTCCGAGATCCAGGGCTTTTCATCCAGTGTGAATGGAGCTGTGGTTGATCTTTCCCACCTCCGCTACAAACATTCACTATAGGACCACCAAATATAGCTGAATTATGCATTTTGCTTGTCTTTGGTACTCCCATTAACAATGAATGGAGTATTCATTGTTAATGGGAGTACCAAAGACAAGCAAAATGCATAATTCAGCTATATTTGGTGGTCCTATAGGGGTACTTCACACTGAGCGAGGTCGCTAGCGAGATCGCTGCTGAGTCACAAGTTTTGTGACGCAACAGCGACCTCAGTAGCGATCTCGCTATGTTTGACACGTAGCAGCGACCAGGCCCCTGCTGTGAGATCGCTGGTCGTGTCGGAATGGCCTGGACCTTTTTTTGATCGTTGAAGTCCCGCTGGGTATCACACATCGCTGTGTTTGACACCTTACCAACGACCTCGTTGACGACTCAGACACCGACACATAGGCGTGCATTTGCGTTGCCTTTTCCGCGCCCATTCAGTTCCGATTGGTGGTCGCTTCTGCGTTCTGATTGGCGGTCAACAGAAGGCGACATAGTAGCGCTTCCATCCTTTGTTCCTGACCGCGTGGTGGTTTGCAGATCATTGTAGAGTTCTCCGGCCTGCGACTCCTCTTCGATTTATCTATTCTTCAACGATTCTTCTGGCACCTTTTGTGCACGGTAGGTATCACTTGGGGTCTCAAATGCGTTCCCACCGAAGGGCTATTGTGTCGCCTCATAAGGCAAGGCCGCCAATCAGAACGCAGTAGCGACCACCAATCGGAACTGAATGGGCGTGGAAAAGGCAACGCAAATGCACGCCTGTGTGACTACAACGTCACACAGGACGTCCCTCATCGAGGTCTGAATCGTCATAATAGCTGCCATGTGACAGGGTCACAACGACCAACGACATCGTTGTACAGGTCGCCGCATCGCTGCTGCGTTGTTGGGAAGATCTCACTGTTTGACATCTCACCAGCGACCACATAGCGACGCAGCAACGATCCCTGACAGGTCGTATCGTTGTCGGGATCGCTTTAGCGTCGCTAAGTGAGACGGGGCCTTTAGTGAATGTTTGTAGCGGAGGTGGGCAAGATCAACCACGGCTCCATTCACACAGGATGAAAAGCCCTGGATCTCGGAATCAGTGGGGCTCCTAGCCGTCGGACCACTAGAGAACAGAAAGTCATCTCCTTTGGAAACTTGGTACAACCCCGATAAGATAAAATCGAAAACAAATGCTTCATCTGTCACCTTTAGTTCTATATCCTTATATCCCAAGAACCACCCAAAGTCATTTTTTAGAGGACAAATTAGTTACCTTCTCATTTACATATTTTATTTTTCAACTACACTTCACAGCATATATTGCTACAAAACAAAGAAAGTCTTAGAACCGTAAATGAATAATTAGAGGACTCCAGACATTATAACATATTACTGATTTTAAATAAACGTTTTCTAACCAATATGAAATTTAGTGCGACAGGGTCGTGAAAATAATACTAATTAAAAATAATAATAATTGATATGCAGCTCCCAGACTGCCACTGCTCCACTCTACTCAGTGCTGCATTCCTGTCCAGACCGAGAGGTGAGCATCAATTTTTTATCACCTGCTTGGACCCATTAACAAAACTGTCCAGTTGTGGTCAACCTCGTTACATAAAGTAATGAAGAAACCGGTAAAGACTCTGAAGCGGACCAAGTGATGGACAAATAACATAGTAACATAGTAACATAGTTAGTAAGGCCGAAAAAAGACATTTGTCCATCCAGTTTAGCCTCTATTCCATCATAATAAATCCCCAGATCTACGTCCTTCTACAGAACCTAATTGTATGATACAATATTGTTCTGCTCCAGGAAGACATCCAGGCCTCTCTTGAACCCCTCGACTGAGTTCGCCATCACCACCTCCTCAGGCAAGCAAATAGTAACATAGATGCCAATGAAAGCTAATATAGCTAGAAATGGTAATGATTATACAGCTACTATCTGTCCCACGAACACAAACAGATGGGCTTACAAGAACAACTGGATAAATAAGTCCTGAGAACCGCAAAGAGGTTTAATTTATGGTCAGATCTAGATTTTGAAGCAATGGTTGTGACAGTATGCAATGAATTTAGATAATATTATTGGTATAGAACAGCAAAGATGAAGAAATTGTTTAAAAAGAAAAATTGCAACTTCACTGTTGTATTCGGGAAGAAAGCACACTTTCTCATCTTTATACACGCATATTGATATGTTGTTGGATTTTGGCGTTCTTTATGTTTATGTTAATTCAGCTTCTGCTTAATAGGTCATTTAGTGGTCAGAATATAGTTAATAACGGAAATCGTCTTACTGCTTTTTATTCCTAGTCACGTGGAAGTGCTTACAAAACAATGGTTGCATTTGTCAGTTAAGATGGAGGAAATCTTAGAAAATCCATGATCAAAGTAAATCCAAAGTACAGCTGAAATGGTTCAAGCTTTTAATGCTATCGATTAGAACTGTTATAGGAAGAGAGCTGCATAATTTAGAAGAGAGGAATAGGGGCAAATATACAAAAAGTCTATAAATGTAATCTCAGCAGCCTTGCTACAGCTATTGATATTTCCATTAGTAACAGATGATCTATATTCAGAAAATGAAAATTTTGCAACATCTTCTGTAACTTTTCTATCATCACCACTTAGCCATCATTCAAATTGTTTATTATCTAGTCTGAAAAATTATCTTGCTACTGGAAACCATCACCACACAGATGTTTACAGATATTTTCCGCTCAAGGAGATTTTCAATGTATAATTTTTTCTTGTTCTGATTCGTTTCCACTAGGTTTTGGATGCACAACCTGCAGTTCAGTTGCTGAATTCACCCTTCAATGCCATTTGGTGCAACTCCCAACCATATGGATACAAAAATGGGTTAACTATATGGCTATGGCTATATGGCCACACACACAGATTAGTGGCAAGTAGTTGGGGAGCAAGGACTGGCAAGTACTAATTTGGATGCCTCATACATTGACATTTGGGTCACCCATTTATCAGTTCAGAAAGGAGTATGGAATTGGACATGTTAGGGCATGTTAGGTTAGGCTATGGGTTGAACTAGATGGACTTAAAGTCTTCCTTCAACCTTAATAACTATGTTACTATGTTACTATTCTAGTTTATGGGGGTTGTAGAAAGCAATGAACATGCATAAGTTCTACCTCAATCATCAGGGTTCACATCATATTTGACCCTATGTTACATCCGAACCCCAGTAAAACGGAATTTGGGTGTATACCGCACTGGAGGGGGGTCATTGACTGTAATGATTCAGATGGAGTCACCTAGAGGAAGCACGGCAGTATAAAATACTTGTACAAACATATTAATCTTCAAATACTGATTCAGTCTAGATCTGGCAAATATTAAAAATATTCTACATATATATTTTGACTTACCATTTTACCATACACTCTATTTCAGACGGTGCACAAGTCATCAACGGGTTATCCTCCACAAAGTGAAAAAGTAACCAGGGTAGTGGAGTAGATAAGACAAGATTCCGACTCAAAATCCTTCATAAATGTCCATTAGTAATATATTTAGAAATGGACTATAATTAATAAAAAAAAAATTATCTGTAATAAAATAGTAACTTGACTATTTCACTTTTTTTTTGTATAAACAAGGGCCTTTGATTGATAAAAAATATTTCTGTTAACATATCTAAATTCTAATCAACATTTAGAAATCAACCAATATAAAGCCGGAGTCAGAGTTCTTACATTTCTACCGACTCTACAACTCTGACTCCACAGCCGTGGAAGTAAGCTCATCCGTCATCAGCAAAAGAACCATAAAGGCAATTGTGTCTGTAAAGCTGCTGAAATACTGCAGTTTACAAAGCAACACCACTAAATTTTTTATCATGTGGAATAAAAATTCTCCATGACCTGACTAAAGATGGAAGTTTACAGTCATTTACAGTTTGCTTGTATAAAATTCCAATGGGCTTTAAATAAGGATTAATTATAAGTACTGATAGGCAAAGTGTGGAGACAGGAACAAACATGTACTTGTATGCTAAAGTGAAGAAACTTAAGTTTCATGTAAACATCGCAGTCAATCACTGACTTTAGTGGCCATGAACCATATATTTTGGGCCACCATCAGAGAATTACAGCCCTTACTGGTGTAGGGGGCCCGAGGAACAGAAATAAAGTGCTTCTGCTCGACAGGCACCAGGGTATAATAAAGAGTCGTGTGCCGGCGCGCAAGCATCTGTGGCGCACATCTCAGTGCAGGGAGTCTTCTGTTGTGAATTCTGTTGTCGAGCTCCCTCCTGTGGTCGTGAATGGTACTTCGGCGAGTTCTGTCTATGGGCTCCCTCTGGTGGCTATGAGTGAAGCTGCTGCTTCTGAGGTTCCTTACACAGCTGACGTGGTTTATCCTTTGGTTGGCTGCTCTATTTAACTCCTCTCAGATCTTTACTCCATGCCAGCTGTCAATGTTTTTTGCATTGCTTCAGTTCGCTCCTGGATCTCTCTGGTGACCTGCCTTCTCCTGCAGAAGCTAAGTTCCTGATAGGCTTTATTTGTTCACTGTTTTCTTGTCCAGCTGGTTATCATGATTTTGTCTTGCTAGCTGGAAGCTCTGGGATGCAGAGTGGCCCCTCCGCACCGTGAGTCGGTGCGGAGGTCCTTTTTGCACACTCTGCGTGGTCTTTTGTAGGTTTTTGTGCTGATCGCAAAGTTACCTTTCCTATCCTCTGTCTATTTAGTAAGTCTGGCCTCCCTTTGCTGAAACTTGTTTCATTTCTCCGTTTGTGACTTTCATCTTTACTCACAGTCAATATATGTGGGGGGCTTCCTTTACCTTTGGGGAATTTCTCTGAGGCAAGGTAGGCTTTATTTTCTATTTCTAGGGCTAGATAGTTCTTAGGCTGTGACGAGGCGCCTAGATCTGGTCAGGAGCGCTCCACGGCTATTTCTAGTGTGTGTGATAGGATTAGGGCTTGCGGTCAGCAGAGCTCCCACACCCCAGAGCTCGTCCTGTATGAGGTTTAACTATCAGGTCATTCCGGGTGCTCCTAACCACCAGGTCATAACAGTACAGCTGGCCAAAGTATTAATGCATCTCAATAGAGAGATAAGAGAACTTCTGAGACCATTTTTTTTTCTTTGCACTGTGTTTTGTCTTTCTTTTCCCCTAGACCTTTGGGTGGTTCAGGACACAGGTGTAGATATGGACATTCAAGCTCTGTCCTCTAGTGTGGATCATCTCACTGAAAGGGTACAAAACATTCAAGATTTTGTGGTTCAGAATCCTATGTTAGAGCCTAGAATTCCTATTCCTGACTTATTTTCTGGGGATAGATCTAGGTTCTTGAATTTCAAAAATAATTGTAAATTGTTTCTAGCTTTGAAACCCCGCTCCTCTGGTGACCCCGTTCAACAGGTAAAAATCATTATTTCTTTGTTGTGTGGTGACCCTCAAGACTGGGCATTTTCCCTTGCGCCAGGAGATCCTGCATTGCGTGATGTTGATGCGTTTTTTCTGGCGCTTGGATTGCTTTATGATGAACCAAATTCAGTGGATCAGGCAGAGAAAATATGGCTGGCTTTGTGTCAGGGTCAGGATGAAGCGGAGGTGTACTGTCAGAAGTTTAGAAAGTGGTCTGTGCTTACTCAGTGGAATGAATGTGCCCTGGCGGCAATTTTCAGAAAGCGTCTTTCTGAAGCCCTTAAGGATGTCATGGTGGGATTTCCCACGCCTGCTGGTCTGAATGAGTCTATGTCTTTGGCCATTCAGATCGATCGGCGCATGCGTGAGCGCAAAGCTGTGCACCATCTGGCGGTATTCTCTGAGCATAGGCCTGAGCCTATGCAGTGTGATAGGACTTTGACCAGAGCTGAACGGCAAGAACACAGACGTCGGAACGGGCTGTGTTTTTACTGTGGTGAATCCACTCATGCTATCTTCGATTGTCCTAAGCACACTAAGCAGTTCGCTAGGTCTGCCATCATTGGTACGGTACAGTCTAAATTTCTTTTGTCCGTTACTCTGATTTGCTCTCTGTCGTCCTATTCTGTAATGGCATTTGTGGATTCAGGCGCTGCCCTGAATCTGATGGACTTGGAGTTTGCCAGGCGCTGTGGTTTTTTCTTGGAGCCCTTGCAGTATCCTATTCCATTGAGAGGAATTGATGCTACGCCTTTGGCCAAGAATAAGCCTCAGTACTGGACTCAATTGACCATGTGCATGGCTCCTGCACATCAGGAGGATATTCGCTTTTTGGTGTTGCATAATCTGCATGATGTGGTCGTTTTGGGGTTGCCATGGCTACAGGTCCATAATCCTGTGTTGGATTGGAAATCTATGTCTGTGTCCAGCTGGGGTTGTCAGGGGGTACATGGTGATGTTCCATTGCTGTCAATTTTGCCTTCCACTCCTTCTGAAGTCCCTGAGTTCTTATCAGATTACCGGAATGTATTTGAAGAGCACAAATCTGGTGCCCTACCTCCTCATAGGGATTGCGACTTTGCTATTAATTTGATTCCTGGTAGTAAGTTTCCTAATGGCCGTCTGTTTAATTTATCTGTGCCAGAGCACGCTGCTATGCGGAGTTATATAAAGGAATCCTTGGAGAAGGGTCATATTCGTCCGTCGTCATCATCACTGGGAGCAGGGTTCTTTTTTGTGGCCAAGAAGGATGGTTCTTTGAGACCTTGTATTGATTACCGCCTTCTTAATAAAATCACAGTCAAATTTCAGTATCCTTTGCCGCTGCTGTCTGATTTATTTGCTCGGATTAAGGGGGCTAGTTGGTTCACCAAGATAGATCTTCGTGGTGCGTATAATCTTGTGCGAATTAAACAGGGTGATGAATGGAAAACAGCATTTAATACGCCCGAGGGCCATTTTGAGTACCTGGCTATGCCATTCGGGCTTTCTAATGCTCCATCAGTGTTTCAGTCCTTTATGCATGACATCTTCCGAGAGTACCTGGATAGATTCATGATTGTATATTTGGATGACATTTTGGTCTTTTCGGATTATTGGGAGTCTCATGTGAAGCAGGTCAGAATGGTGTTCCAGGTCCTTCGTGCGAATTCCTTGTTTGTGAAGGGGTCAAAGTGTCTCTTTGGAGTTCAGAAGGTTTCATTTTTGGGTTTCATTTTTTCCCCTTCTACTATCGAGATGGACCCTGTTAAAGTTCAGGCCATTTACGATTGGACTCAGCCGACATCTGTGAAGAGTTTGCAGAAATTCCTGGGCTTTGCTAATTTTTATCGTCGCTTCATCGCTAATTTTTCCAGTATTGCTAAACCGTTGACTGATTTGACCAAGAAAGGTGCTGATGTGGTCAGTTGGTCCTCTGCGGCTGTAGAGGCTTTTCAGGAGTTGAAGTGTCGTTTTGCTTCTGTCCCTGTGTTGTGCCAGCCAGATGTTTCGCTCCCTTTTCAGGTTGAGGTTGATGCTTCTGAGATTGGAGCAGGGGCTGTTTTGTCGCAAAGAAGTTCTGATGGCTCGGTGATGAAACCCTGTGCCTTCTTTTCTAGAAAATTCTTGTCTGCTGAGCGCAATTATGATGTGGGCAATCGGGAGTTGTTGGCCATGAAGTGGGCATTTGAGGAGTGGCGACATTGGCTTGAAGGAGCTAAACATCGCGTGGTGGTCTTGACGGAACACAAGAATTTGACTTATCTCGAGTCTGCCAAACGGTTGAATCCTAGACAGGCTCGATGGTCGCTCTTTTTCTCCCGTTTTGATTTTGTGGTTTCATACCTTCCGGGATCTAAGAATGTGAAGGCTGACGCCCTGTCGAGGAGTTTTGTGCCTGACTCTCCGGGTGTTCCGGAGCCGGCGGGTATTCTTAAAGAAGGGGTAATTTTGTCTGCCATTTCCCCTGATTTGCGGCGTGTGCTGCAAAAGTTTCAGGCTGATAGACTTGACCGTTGTCCTACGGAGAAACTGTTTGTCCCTGATAGATGGACTAGTAGAGTTATCTCTGAGATTCATTGTTCAGTGTTGGCTGGTCATCCTAGAATCTTTGGTACCAGAGATTTGGTGGCTAGATCCTTTTGGTGGCCGTCTTTGTCACGGGATGTGCGTTCTTTTGTGCAGTCCTGTGGGACTTGTGCTCGGGCTAAGCCCTGCTGTTCTCGTGCCAGTGGGTTGCTTTTGCCCTTGCCGATCCCGAAGATGCCCTGGACGCATATTTCCATGGATTTTATTTCTGATCTCCCTGTTTCTCAAAAGATGTCGGTCATTTGGGTGGTTTGTGATCGCTTCTCTAAGATGGTCCATTTGGTACCCTTATCTAAATTGCCTTCCTCCTCTGATTTGGTGCCATTGTTTTTCCAGCATGTGGTTCGTTTGCATGGCATTCCAGAGATTATTGTCTCGGACAGAGGTTCCCAGTTTGTTTCGAGGTTTTGGCGGTCCTTTTGCGCTAAGATGGGCATTGATTTGTCTTTTTCTTCGGCTTTCCATCCTCAGACTAATGGCCAAACCGAACGAACTAATCAGACTTTGGAGACATATCTGAGATGCTTTGTTTCTGCTGATCAGGATGATTGGGTGTCCTTCTTGCCTTTGGCTGATTTCGCCCTTAATAATCGGGCCAGCTTGGCTACTTTAGTTTCTCCGTTTTTCTGTAATTCTGGTTTCCATCCTCGTTTTTCTTCAGGGCAGGTTGAGCCTTCGGACTGTCCTGGTGTGGATGCGGTGGTGGACAGGTTGCAGCAGATTTGGACTCATGTGGTGGATAATTTGACATTGTCCCAGGAGAAGGCTCAACGTTTCGCTAACCGCCGGCGTTGTGTTGGTCCCCGACTTCGTGTTGGGGATTTGGTTTGGTTGTCATCTCGCCATGTTCCTATGAAGGTTTCCTCTCCTAAGTTTAAGCCTCGTTTCATTGGGCCATATAAGATTTCTGAAGTTCTTAATCCTGTGTCATTTCGTTTGGACCTTCCAGCTTCTTTTGCCATCCATTATGTGTTCCATAGGTCGTTGTTGCGGAGATACGTGGCGCCTATGGTTCCCTCCGTTGATCCTCCTGCCCCGGTGTTGGTCGAGGGGGAGTTGGAGTATGTGGTGGAGAAGATTTTGGATTCTCGTGTTTCGAGATGGAAACTCCAGTACCTGGTCAAGTGGAAGGGTTATGGTCAGGAAGATAATTCTTGGGTTTTTGCCTCTGATGTTCATGCTGCCGATCTTGTTCGTGCCTTTCATTTGGCTCATCCTGATCGGCCTGGGGGCTCTGGTGAGGGTTCTGTGACCCCTCCTCAAGGGGTGGGTACTGTTGTGAATTCTGTTGTCGAGCTCCCTCCTGTGGTCGTGAATGGTACTTCGGCGAGTTCTGTCTATGGGCTCCCTCTGGTGGCTATGAGTGAAGCTGCTGCTTCTGAGGTTCCTTACACAGCTGACGTGGTTTATCCTTTGGTTGGCTGCTCTATTTAACTCCTCTCAGATCGTTACTCCATGCCAGCTGTCAATGTTTTTTGCATTGCTTCAGTTCGCTCCTGGATCTCTCTGGTGACCTGCCTTCTCCTGCAGAAGCTAAGTTCCTGATAGGCTTTATTTGTTCACTGTTTTCTTGTCCAGCTGGTTATCATGATTTTGTCTTGCTAGCTGGAAGCTCTGGGATGCAGAGTGGCCCCTCCGCACCGTGAGTCGGTGCGGAGGTCCTTTTTGCACACTTTGCGTGGTCTTTTGTAGGTTTTTGTGCTGATCGCAAAGTTACCTTTCCTATACTCTGTTTATTTAGTAAGTCTGGCCTCCCTTTGCTGAAACTTGTTTCATTTCTGCGTTTGTGACTTTCATCTTTACTCACAGTCAATATATGTGGGGGGCTTCCTTTACCTTTGGGGAATTTCTCTGAGGCAAGGTAGGCTTTATTTTCTATCTCTAGGGCTAGATAGTTCTTAGGCTGTGACGAGGCACCTAGGTCTGGTCAGGAGCGCTCCACGGCTATTTCTAGTGTGTGTGATAGGATTAGGGCTTGCGGTCAGCAGAGCTCCCACATCCCAGAGCTCGTCCTATATGAGGTTTAACTATCAGGTCATTCCGGGTGCTCCTAACCACCAGGTCATAACAGTCTTCATCAAAACTGAACGGCCGTGCAGCTCCAAGAGAATCCCTTCCGCCTTTTCTGTGATGCGCTGGTGACGAAGCGTATGCCATGACATCACTGTGTATGCGCCATCATGTACACACGCCACTTGCCAGGATACCAGTCCAGAAGTGGAGCTGTAGGGGATCGTATGAGAAGTATGAAAAACTTTTCTTTCTAAATAAAATGAATTAAATGGGCTTGGGGGAAGCAAATGAAGATGAATTGAGGGTGTTGGAAGGGGGAAAGTTAATGATGTATTGAGGTGGGTGGGCATATAGTAATAAATTGGGGGAGGGGACAGCAAATGATGAATTGACGGTGGGAGATGGGGGACAGCAAATGATGAATTGAGGGTGGGGAGGGCAAATAATGATGAACTTAAGGTGGGGAGAGCAAATGATGAATTGGGGGTGGAGGGAGAGCAAATGATGATGAATTGAGGGCGGGGGAGAGCAAATGATGATGATTTAAGACGGGCACAGGAGACAGCAATTGGGGTGGGGAAGAGTAAATAATGAATTGAGTGTTGGGGAGAGGAATTGATGATGAATTGAGGGTGGGAGAGAGAGAGGGCATGACATATTGAATTGGGGCAGAGGGGGCATGTAAATATATTGAATCGCGGAGCAGGAGGTACACAGTGGTAGGCATTGAGGATGCAGGAGTATGACTGGTAATGAATTGGGGGAAAGAGTACAGGGACTAATTAATATAATTATTGGGTGGGGAAAGTGGTTATTTATAGTTAGTGGCGGACACAGTGCTGGATTACAATTTATATTTGGAATGGTGGGTTGCATAATAACAAATGATATATTAAATGGTGGGTGCATGTCTGTATTCCATTGCGTAGTGTAGAAGTTGGGAATATGCTCTTGAATTGGTGCTCTAGATAACTGTGTTATTTTATGCAGAGAATATGAGCTTCTGTGTAAAATGTCACTGGTGTTCACTGTACTACCTGCATAGTTACACTATACACTGTATACTATGTACAGAGCTCCTGTGTATAATGGCATTTATGGTAATATTAGTATTGTAGTTTTTATTAATGATCAGTATTGTCATATTTGGTCACTATGTGGTGGTAATATGTGGTCTGGTCATGATGTGGAGGAATTTGTTCCTTGTACTGTAAGTATCATTTGGTCACTATGTGGTGGTAATATGTGGTGGTATTTGTTCCTTGTATGTTTTATTATTGGTCACTGTGGTGGTAATATGTGGTCTGGCCATGGTGTGGCAGTACTTGTCCCTTGTATGTGGTATTATTGGTCACTATGTAGTGGTAATATGTGGTCTGGTCACGGTGTGACGGCATTTCTCCCTTGTACATGGTATTATTCAGTCACTATGTAGTGGTAATATGTGGTCCGGTCATTGTGTGACAGTATTTATCCCTTATATGTGGTGTTATTGGTCATTTTAAAAAATATATGTGACACATTCCCTTAAAGTAAAATAAACAAAAATATACCTAAAAAGCATATTGGATATTTTTAGAAATGTTTAATAGGTTAGAGTAGAGTAGGCCGCTGCCAAAAGAGACTACCTTGTCATGGTGGCAGGCTTAAAAAATCTTTTGACAAAAACAAAAGCTGATGGCTATATATGTGATGTGGAGTCAAATGGGAACTGTTAATGTGTGATTGGTGATGACATGGTGCAGAAGTGGAGTTTTTCCAAGAGTGGGCGATGGGACTGTGGAAGGTTTGAGGGGTGGAAGCGGAGCTGGGGTGGAGCCTCAAGGGTGTCCAAAGATTTTGCCGGTATGGGGCCCTGAAATTCCTGGTGGCAGCTCTGCGTAGATTAAATATACGACTGCTGAGACAAGCAATTGGCTGTATTCATTCTGTAAGTGATCTAAAGCTAGGGATTTTCTCAGGACCACAATGAACCACTTTGGAGTGAATGTTAAGTGAATCAGCAAAGAAAGAGGTCATGTATGGAACTTTGCTATAGTATCCCCCCCTTCTCCATGTAAAGCTGCATGTCCATTGCAACTGTATCTTTCATAATCACTTTGCACTAGCGACATATTTATCCACACCTTTCAACCTGGCAGATTTATAAAAATAATTCAGAAGAGTCACTTAAAAGCTGAGTCTTCTATGAAGACTAATGTTCAAATATTCCAGCAACGCTTAAAATAAAAGTCTATAAATACTTGTGATTTCACGGAACAGATGGTCTCCATAGACAAGAGGAACACATTTAGTAAGAAAATAATTATAGGTAATTATATCTTACTCAAAGCTAAATATTGAGGCTTAAACAAGAATCCTGGCATAGATCTTCAGTCAGTAATTACATGAGAAAGTTCAGACTTGACTATAAGAATTCTAGAAAATCTTTGCCCAATCCTCTCTGCCTGACATCTGCTACTTGATGTCGCTCTGAGAGGGATGGGGAATGTTGAATTTTAAACTCCAGATTCTTTATTCCTACAGAAGGTAAACTGATAGAGTTGGATGACAGCAATGTATTCCACTCTGCCTTTTGAATGCAGAGGCAAGCTTGGCCATACATGCATGTTTTATGGTGAAGTTGGCATAAATAGTTATCAGTTGAACAGCTATGTGCATGCAAGGCCTTGTATTAAGGGCTCGGCCTTGTTAGGTGAATTTTCTAAGCTCTGGGTGGGCACACGGATGTTGGGAGTTTATTTAGCAGAGAAAGGCACGTATAGAGCGAGAACTTGAAGCACTGGAGACCGCAGGCGGGCATGACCCAAGGAAAGCATGCATGGAGCAAGAACTTGAAGCACTGGAGACCGCAGGCGGGCATGACCCAAGGAAAGCATGTATGGAGCAAGAACTTGAAGCACTGGAGACCGCAGGCGGGCATGACCCAAGGAAAGCATGTATGGAGCGAGAACTTGAAGCACTGGAGACTGCAGATAGACAGGACACAAGGAAGTCCAAATAATGTTGGCAGAGGCAGGCCAAGAGCAGCTAATTGTGAAGAGTGAAATAAACAGAACTGAGAGTCTTAATAACAAGTCACCGCTGTGTCTCTTGGGGAGTCTTATATAGACCAAGGCAGATGATGTCATGGGAGCACGCTGGGCCACTTGTAAAACCTGGCGTGGGGTATACACATGACATCAGTGAATCAGCAGGTATTGGGAGGCTTGTCAGAATTTTTGACTCATCAGAATGACTAGATTTAGCCTTTAGAAAACTAATGGGAATAAATTACGAAATCATTTTGATGCCAATTTTTGTGGAAATCCAATAATACATATGTAGCGGCATGATCAAATTCAAATACCTGGGTTTTGCCGTATATATCCAACCACAGATTAAACAGTACACTCAGATCCTGGGCAGCACTTTTTAAAATGTCTTGAACAGAATTCCATACAGGTCATGATACACACTGCTCACAATCTGAGAGGATTAGCTGACTGCATGAGAATCATACAAAAAGACCCAGAAAGATCTCTTCAATGGAAGGTCCTGAGTAGATAGAACTTTGCTCATGGTACATGCTTCTCAATTTATGGGGTTCTACAAAACCGAGCTTACAGCAGCATAGATCCTTATAGTGCTAATGGTTCAGTTTAGTGCAACCAAGACAAGTCTGGGTGCTACTTCAGAAATAACTAGGACATAACACATGGTCCCAGGCCAGCTTTTCAAATATTTTTTTTTCTGAAAATCTGCAGTGTTTCAAAGAAATACATTCCTGGCAACAATCACACAGCCAGGCTCCGATTCATGCTGCCCCAAACCGTGAATCTAATGATCGGCTCCCTTCTAATATAATTATACTTCATTTAGAAAACTCAGATGAACACAAGTCATACAATACAATATACATAAACATTCTTGAGATCATGCAAAAGGAAAAATAGAGATTAATGTACTGTTGTTGGGCTATAAAACTGATGGCCTATCCTTAAAATATACCATTAAGATAAGATTTGTGAAGGTTTCCAACTCTCAACAACAATGACTACTGTATTCAGGTCCATTTTCTGAAATCTTACATCGTCATCAAATAGTATTTTTTTAAACAAGTAACAAGTAAATGTGTTAAGAAATAGATTTTGTGTATGAAACCTCAAATTCACTCATGTTTGAAGCTACCGTCTGATCAATGCATATTAGTCTAGAGGGGTTTAAAAGAGGCAGAGTAGAAACCTCCAAGGATTATGCTGACCTGCAGGCACAAGACAAGAAACAAGTCTACAAACTGCCAATCAACACCCTGTGAACCGAGCCCTTCTACCAGTTCCTAGTTAAAGAGCTGCAATGAATGTGAGGCACAGTTTGTTTTGTCACAGCTTCCTTCTTGGCTCAGCTGGAGCTCCAGATAAAAAGGAATGTCCTGTAGTAACCTTTGTACATGGTTAAAATGTTGAACTCTGATAAACTGGCAAGACCAATAACCCAAGAAAACATCAGGGACTTCTGTGGTTCTATGAAGACAGAGAGCGTAGACATCAAAGGGCGGCAAATATTGTGGAGTCTGCATTAACTGAATTCATCAGAGTGGACAGTTACTAAAGTTCTTTGAACTCAGAAAAGAACCCGACTTACGTTTAGGACTGCGTAAAACAGTCTTCCTTTTGAAACTGCTCAGCTGATTAAGTACTTACAAAATAATCAATTCGTTTCTATGTTCCTAGTTGGGTGAATTGCGAGACAATGTCCCTGTTTGTACCATGCTCATATTCTTAAAACTGGATTTTATCAGCACAAAGTTCATTTTTATATAATAGGTATTTTGTGTCCACTATTTAATGCGTGCAGTACTTTAAATTGACTGCATGTAATTTCATAGAAATTCTACCATAAATGAACACATCCTAATTGCATTATACTAAAGGTACCTTCACACATAACGATATTGTTTTTTTTTTTTTTGATTTAAATAGATTTTTATTAACAATATAAAAAAAAAGGAGAACAACAGAATGCCATTTACATTGCATTATATCAGATACACATTTTCTTACTTTAATAAACCCCAACATTACCCCAACTACCCCCCTCCCCCATAAGACAGCTCAGTCTCAATCTCCACCCCACCGAGGCATTATCTGCCTCTTGTAATTTATCCTCTTCCAGGTCTTAGGAAACACGACGCCTATACTCCTCAATCCAAATCAAGCCAAGGAGACCATATTTTATTAAAGAGTTCTATTTTCCCCCTTTTACTGTACACCCCCTTTTCCAATTTTAGACCATGTTGAACATATTGGAGAAATTCCCTTCTCACAGGTGGTTCCGCGTTTATCCAGTTTCGTGCTATTACTTTCCTGGCCATGTAGAGTAGCCTAGCAATTGCAATCTTCCAAGTATTGTCAACTCCAATTTCTTCCACATATCCCAGCACACATACTATCGGGTCTCTAACAACTCTGCACTTATACGCTGCTTCAACTCGGCTCAAAACCACCACCCAAAAGGCAGCCAGTCTCGGACACGTCCACATCATGTGATATATTCCTGCCTTCTCACTCGCACACCTCGGACACCCAGAATTGGCACGCAATCCCGCTTTGTATAACACTTCCGGAGATTTATATACCCTATGCAAAATGTATAGCTGCGAGAGCCTATATGGTTCACTCAAGGATAGTCGCGGAACCCACTCCATCACCGATTCCCAGGTTTCATTTTCCATCGGCCCCACTTCTCTCTCCCACTTAGCTCTCGCCTTTATAGGGAAATCTAGCAGAAATGTGTGCATAAGGTCCTTATACAGAGTGGAAATAACTCCCCTTGTAGTACCCTCACCACACACATACTCCAACACTATATCATCTTGAACCCTGATATCAGCCTTCTTATTCTGAGCTCTAAAGGCATGTCTCATCTGCGCATACTGATATTCCCCTGTGGAACGCAAACCAAATTCTTCCTGCAATTGGGAAAAGGACTTCAGCTCCTGCTGCTGGATTATCTGGTGAACAAAGCAAATTCCCTTATTCTGCCATTCCATCAATCCTCCCAGGGCCTCAAAATCCTTTAAGTTGTGGTTAGACCATATCGGTGTGAATTTAGTCAACCCTGTAACCCCACGAATCTGCCTTAATCTATTCCATAATTTACGAATCAGGAACAGGGTTGGGTATATTTTCCCCAGCGCGCCCAATGAGCCATCCTCCAAACACCTGGCCATCGGTCGTCGGTCCGTCACCTCTTCCAATAGCTGTTGTACTGCACTGGATGACGCCCCTCGCGCCCAGCCCTTCAAATGCTGGCTCTGGGCCGCAAGGAAGTATATTTCCGGGTTGGGCAAAGCCAAACCACCATCTTCCTTGGGTCGTTGAAGCGTCTCCAAGCTAATACGTGGATATTGTCTACCCCATATCAAACTTCTAAAGAGGGCATTAATCTGCCTGAACTTCCCCCGAGGGATCCAAATTGGTGCGTTATGCAGAACATAAAGAATTTTGGGCATAAGGACCATTTTAATAAGGTTTACCCTACCGACGACCGATAGATGTAGCTTATTCCAGGCGTCTACCTTTGCCTTGAGTACCCCCATAACAGGAGTCAAATTTCTTTGCAGAAACTCCGCCACCGGCACCGAAATCCATATTCCAAGATATTTAAATTGGGAAACCACCTTCAGCCTCTCATCCCCAACATCCTCACTCACATTCTCTCCTACGTCATCCACTCTAAAAAGAACCGTCTTATCCCAATTAATTGTTAGTCCCGACACAGTACCAAATCTCTCAACAATTTCAACGGCCCCTCTTAGTGAATTGTCTGGATCCTCCAGGAACAGCAAAACATCATCCGCATATAACGCTATTTTTTCCTCTACTTTGCCATACCTAAACCCAGGGACCCCATCCGACTGCCGAATCTTAGCAGCAAGAGGTTCTACAGCCAACGCGAACAGGAGGGGTGAAAGCGGGCATCCCTGCCTAGTACCCCTAGCCAGCCCTATAGGACGAGATAGCTCCCCATTTACTCTAATTCTGGCGGATGGTAATGAGTACAACAGCTGTATCCAGGCCACAAACTGCGGGCCAAACCCCATACATTCCAGCACCTGCCAGAGGTACCCCCATTCGACGCTGTCAAACGCCTTGTGTGCATCTAGCGATACAATCACTCTTCGACCACAGTTATCAGACTCTACCTGCAAATTTACATATAACCTCCGCAAATTGATCGCCGTTGATCTATCCGGCATAAAGCCAGATTGGTCCGAATGCACCAGACTCGCAATAACACTAGAGAGGCGGAGAGCCAACACCTTGGCCAGAAGCTTGACATCAATTGTTAGTAAAGAAATTGGGCGGTACGACTCCGGTTTCCCCAAGTCCTTATCCTCCTTTGGAATGACCACTATTATGGCCTCTCTCATAGAGGCTGGCAAGCGCCCACAAGACCTAGCTTCCTCCAATACCATTTTTAATCTAGGAATCAACACTTCTGCCAACCCTTTATAGATCTCAGCGGGTAACCCATCGACCCCAGGCGCCTTCCCATTGGCCATAGACATCAATGCCCGACTCAATTCCTCCTCAGTGATAGGGGCCTCAAGGCTCTCCCTATCTGCCTCACTCAGTCTCGGCAAATCCAGACCTTCCAAGAAAGTCAGTGCATCCTCGACCGATTCACCAACCCGAGAGGAATACAAATCTGCATAGAAGTCCGCAAAGGCTCTCAAAATTTCAGGTGTTTCCGTTATTTTACCTCCACTAGCAGAATCCAAAGAGTGTATATATGAAGAACCTCTCTGAGCAGCAGCCACTACCGACAGCATATGTCCCACTGTTTCTCCCTCCTGATAGAACAATACCCTTTGGAAATCTCGTTTCCTCTCAGCTTTGCCTAGCAGAATTTTTTCCAAATGATTTTGTGCGTTTTTCATTCTTCTCTCTGCCTCAGGGGTTCCCAGTGTGGCCATCCCATCCTCTGCTTCCTTCAACTCCTCAACTGCCGCTTTTTCTACCTCTCTCGTCCTCCGCTTACACCTACTAATGTCCCTAAACAGTAGTCCCCTCAGGTACGCCTTCATTGCATCCCAAATTGTAAGAGCGTCGGCGCTTCCATCATTTAAGAGAAAGAATTCCGCCACCTCCCGTCCTATACTTTCCAACTCAATACTCTGTAACCAATTAGGATGAATCTTCCATTCTCTCCCACTTAGCGAGCGAGCCCCCTCCAATCTAACCTCTACTTCAATTGGACTATGGTCCGACAAGGCCCTTGGCAGATATCTCACCTCCCCAACCAATGTGTCCAAAATCCTGTTACCCAGAGCCATATCAATCCTAGAGAGTGTGGCATGTGCCGGTGAATAACATGAGTACCCTCTCTCCCCCACATGTCTAACCCTCCACAGATCAATCAAACCTATCTCCTGTATATAGGTGCCAAATGTTGTTATGTGTCCCTCCGACCTATTCTGAGTATTTTTATTTTTATCCCAATATTCATCACAGATGTTATTTAGATCTCCGATAATTATTAACGGTGTCGGTCCCCATTTTTCCACTCGCTCCATTACTTCTCTAATCTTCCTGCTAGAGTAGGGAGGCGGAATATACATCGCGGCAACACACAGCATCACTCCATACAGTATACACCGTAATAGTACATACTGTCCCTCCACGTCCACATATACCTTCACCTCCTCATACTGAACTCCCGCTGGAACCAAGATTGAGACTCCTCTTGCATACGTGGAGAAGGTAGAATGATATCCCCTCTGGATCCATCGTCTATTCAAAACATCCACTTTTTCCCTTACCAAATGCGTCTCCAGCAAGCATATCATTGAGGCCCTTTGGTCTCTTGCATATTGCAAACACGCAGCACGTCTAGATTTCTCCCCTAGGCCTCTCACATTCCAGCACAAAATCTTAAAACGGGTCCCCATCACTTGGCTCATCTTCACTATAAGTATCATCAATTTTGAGCTCAGGCTGTCTAACTACCCTCCCCCCCCCCTCCCAACTCCCCCTCCCACCCTTCCCCCCTCACATCTAACCATTCCACCTCTTTCCAAGAGTGGGGCATCATCGCCCATAGCGAACACTCCGTTTGGCATTACCTTCCCAACCCTCCTCCCACCACTGTACATAACAGGATTTCAGACATTTTGAAAAATAACGTTCTCAAAACATTTTAACTTAGAATTATTTGCACACACAAGAAGCCTGCATAAACTTAAAATATGTCGCAAGCCCTTCCTCCCCCTTTCCCAGCAGCCATTACACCATCCCTTTAACTTTAACTGGATATAATCCAGCTCCCTTCTTCCCCCCCCATACCCCTTGGCTTGTCAATCACATGACTCTTTTCCAACTGACAGATAAGTAAACAACTTCAGACTCTTCCCACAGTTTCAGTCTCCTTTTCCTTTAAGCTTTTTAGCATTAATATCGATCCACTGGGTAGCGTCCTCCGGCTTCTGGAAAAAATGAATTTTATCAAACGCCAC
Organism: Ranitomeya imitator; assembly: GCF_032444005.1. Taxonomy (NCBI): domain Eukaryota; kingdom Metazoa; phylum Chordata; class Amphibia; order Anura; family Dendrobatidae; genus Ranitomeya; species Ranitomeya imitator. The sequence goes on along the minus strand of NC_091287.1, from coordinate 157,067,582 downwards.
CACCCTCAGTCTTGCTGGGAACATCATGGAATACTGCACACCCAATTCCCTCAGCCGTCTCTTGATACCCGTGAACATCATCCGTTGTTTCTGCACCAGAGTAGAATAGTCTGGGTATATAGCAATCTTTTGACCTTCAACTGTCAGATCCGTCATGTCTCTGGCCTTCCTCAGGATATTGTCTCTGTCTCTATAGTTTAGAATTTTGGCGAGCATGGTACGGGGATTCGCTCCAGGGACAGGTGGTTTCGGCGGGACCCTATGCGCTCTTTCTACCGCGAACACTTTTGTTAGCGCCATATCTCCAAATGTTTCTAACAGCCATTTTTCAATATATTCCGTTGGATTCCTCCCTTCAGCTTTTTCAGGGATGCCCACTATACGAATATTATTTCTTCTGGACCTGTTCTCAAGGTCCTCATTTTTCGCAGCCAATTCAGCTATTGCTTGAGTGAACTTTTTCTCTGCTTTTTGCAGCTGCACTATATGGTCTTCTGCAGTGCTCACTCTCTCCTCTACCTCCCCCACACGTTTGTCAATCTTCTGCATGGCTGCGTTTATCTGGGCTGTGTCCCCCTTAACCTCCTGTATCTGTATGGTCAGAGATTGTTTACATGAAGAGACTAGCGCAAAAACGTCTCTTAGGGTAGGCTCAGCTTCTGGCGCCATTTCCTCGGGTCCCCCTTCTGCCACCGCCATTTTACTCTCCTTTCTCCCCTGTTGTACCTCATGTTCTCCTGCTGGGCTCTCCTCCTCCTCCTCCTCTTCGGTATCAGCTCCGGCTCCCTCCTCTGCGGCCTCCGCTCTCGCAAACTGCTGGAGCTTTGCCGCTACCTCCATGCGCTTTCTGCATGCGGCGTTCTCCTTGTCTGCCTTTTCCCTCAAGTCGGCGCCATCTTGGATTGCGCCTGCATCCCCGGCTCCCGCGTCCTTCTGCCGTCTCCTGGTCATGTTCGTCGGTTCCAGCGCTACCGAACAGCACCGCCGGCCTCTCCAAGTCTCCCCGCAGCCAGTAAGCCCCCGCAGGGACCAAACAGCAGCGGCTCTGCAGGATTTTACAATATACAGCGGCGGGAGCTCACAGCCGCACGTCCGCTCACATGGACTCTCAGGCCACGCCCCACATAACGATATTGTTAACGATATCGTTGCTATTTGTGACGTAGCAACGATATCGTTAATTAAATCGTTATGTGTGACAGCGACCAACGATCAGGCCCCTGCTGGGAGATCGTTGGTCGCTGAATAAAGTCCAGAACTTTATTTCGTCGCTGGACTCCCTGCTGACATCGCTGGATCGGCGTGTGTGACACCGATCCAGCGATGTCTTCACTGGTAACCAGGGTAAACATCGGGTAACTAAGCGCAGGGCCGCGCTTAGTAACCCGATGTTTACCCTGGTTACCATGCTAAAAGTAAAAAAAAACAAACACTAGATACTTACCTACAGCTGTCTGTCCTCCAGCGCTGCGCTCTGCACTCCTCCTGTACTGTCTGTGAGCCGGAAAGCAGAGCGGTGACGTCACCGCTCTGCTTTCCGGCTCACAGCCAGTACAGGAGGATAGCAGAGAAGCAGAGCGCAGCGCTGGAGGACAGACAGCGGTAGGTAAGTATCTAGTGTTTGTTTTTTTTAACTTTTAGCATGGTAACCAGGGTAAACATCGGGTTACTAAGCGCGGCCCTGCGCTTAGTTACCCGATGTTTACCCTGGTTACCGGCATAGTTGGTCGCTGGAGAGCGGTCTGTGTGACAGCTCTCCAGCGACCAAACAGCGACGCTGCAGCGATCCGGATCGTTGTCGGTATCGCTGCAGCGTCGCTAAGTGTGAAGGGGCCTTAAGTCTTCCTCAACCACTGACTCATGACCCCAGCTGATTGGCTTGCCACAGGAGCCTGAATCTTGACAACATGCGCTTGCTACACAATTATATCCAAATATAAAAATACAGACAAATCCCATTCCCAACACTGCCACTTTGTTAGAGACTTCTTCCTTTAACCATGAACTTATTAAAAGTATTTGCATAATTTGGACATTTATTTGTAAACTATAGTAACATAGTAACATAGTTAGTAAGGCCGAAAAAAGACATTTGTCCATCCAGTTCAGCCTATATTCCATATTAGTGTTTAATTAATTTTTGTCAAAAGTGATCTAAATACATAATAGTTTGCCAACACATTATATATTGTTTTACCCTAAAGTGGCAGCCATTAGACGCCAATAGATGAGTCACTTCTGTGTAACTTGAGTTCCACTACTGCCTGTTGTGAAGTGTAATCCATCACTAGCAGCAGAAACACCTAGACAGATTACAGGAATTGGGGTGGGGATTTGGACTGGAGGACTCTCCGCCACTACTCTGTCCATCAAGCTGCACACAGGTATAACAGAGAGGCCGCCTTTTCGTTTAGGGTATTGGACAATGTCAGACACCCTACATCCTGGAGAGAGTTAGCAAAGGGAAGTTTCAGCACTTCTTGTTCAGGTGGAACGTGATGGTTACAGGCCATCAGCAGCAATTATTAGGCTGCAGCCATCAAGTGACAATAGTTTATTCCAGAAGATCGAAGGGTGGTACAGAAGCCAATGGAGATGGACGGCACTGACTCAGGAGCTATGCACGGGTTTTTTAGTTATAATTCCTCAACCCCAGCCCATACAGAATACATTTTAAAATAGGGAAAATACTTTCATGCTGATCAACCTGATGATGGCTGACTAAAAAGCTAGTAAAGTATGTGTACATGAGAACTCTTGATTACAAGTTTGTGTCACAAGAGAACATAATGCAATGCTTTCACCAATAGCGCATTTTCCCTGGGAACATTAAGACACATTAGAACTTAGCAATATATTATTGTGGATAACCCTGATACTTGTCCTTAGAACCCTGCAATATATAGAGAAAACACACCAGACAAGGAACATTAGGTAATATAAGTAACAGGATATATATTGCAAAACGTGTATTATGTAAGTTCCTTGTTATGCAACTGTATAGAGAATCTAATGTATTTCAGTTTATCCATTACCACCTGTTACATTAATAGCAATCTAAAGCACAAAGCAAAATTTGGCTTTTGCCCAACATGGAGAATATACATGCAAATGTTCATTATACAATAACTTCGTGCATAACGAGTGCAATGTAGCAGACAGAAGCTGCTCAGATCATCTATTAACAAACCCAATTTCAAAAAAGTTGGAACGCAGTGTAAAATTTAAAGAAACCAAGAATACAATGATTTGTAAATCTCTTAGAGATAAAAAAAAATGTATTCATAACAGAACACGGATCAGAAAATGACATTTAAATGTTTTTCTATTTCATTTTAAAAAAATAACACGTGTAGAATTTAATGGCAGCAAGACATCCTAAAAAAGTTAGGTTAGCAAAAGGCTGGCTAAGTAAGTGGTACTAAGCGCTTTAGATTGTAAGCCTGCAAGGGCAGGGGCCTCTTCCCCCCGTATCAGTCTGTCATTGTTAGTTTCTTTACTGTAAGTGATATCTGTATTTTGTAGGTAAACTCTTCTCATGTACAGCACAATGGAATCAATAAATACATAATAATCATAAATAGCTGGAGGGTAAATTTCCTACAAAGTCACTTGTTTGTGTATTAAAAAGCATGTAAGAGAGGCAGAGTCTCTCAAGAACAAATATGGTCAGAGGGTCACCAATCTGGGAACAGCTGGGTCTAAAAATTGTGCAACAACAACAAAAAAATGTTCTGCAATGTAAAATTGAAAAGACTTTGACATTATGCACTATAAATGGTGGGATATTCAAATTACTACTAGAGAAATGCATGTGCACAAGATACACTATTGCATGCTTGTCATCTATGGCCCTCAAGTAGCACTGCATTAAAATCTAGCATGAATCAGTCATGCAAATCACTGCATGGGCTCAGGAATACTTCCAGAAATCATTTTCTATGAACACAGACCACCATGCAATCCACAAATACAAGCTAAAGGGGTGTTCCACTGCTAATACCACCCCTTCTCAATAATACCTATAGTCACCTCCAGTGCAGTCGCCATTCCAGCGGAGTCAGCACTGGCTCTCCAGGGACTCGCGTGACATTGTTATGACACGTGAACCCTGCAGCCAATCAGCAGCTGCTTCACTCTCCACTCCTTCGGGCGTAATTGATATCCCGAGGAAGTGGGACCTGCAACTGCTCTCACTTCCTCTGGATGTCGGATTGGTCCAAAAGAGTGGAGAGTGAAGCATCCGCTGATTGGCTGCAAGGTTCACATGACATAACAATGTTATGCAAGTCCCGAGAGTCCCAGTACTTACAACGCTGGAAATGTCACCGATTGATTCAAAATGTGAAATTCTTTATGGAAAACATGAACGCTATTTCCTGCGGACTCAAGAGGAGAGAGAACATACAGCTTATCAGTGCACAGAGCAAAAGCCTGCATCTCTGATAGTATGAGGTTGCATTAGGACCTATGGCTTGGGCAGCTAATATATCCTGAAATGCTGAGCACTACATACATGCTCCCATCCAGATAACATCTATTTCAGACAATGCTAACCACATACTGCATCCACCATAACAGCATGGTTTAGCAGAAGAGTTCGGGTGATGAAGTGGCCACATGTAGTCTAGATCTTTCACCAACAGAAAACATTTGACTCATTATGAAATGAAAAATCGTGCAAAGACCCAGAATTGGTGCGCAGTTACAATCCGACATCACACAAGAATGGGACAAAATTCCTCTCCCAAAACTCCTGCATTTGTCCCCTCCCTTCTCAGCCTTTTAACCCAACTTTTTAGAGATCTGTTGCTGCCATCAAATTCAAAATGAGTACATGGTTACAAATTAAATGGAAAAGCGTCTAAGTTTCAACTTCTGATCGGTGTTCTATGTTCTGTAATGAATAAAATATGGCTATGAGATTTCCAAATCATTACATTCTTGTTTTCTTTACATTTTACATAATGTCCCAACTTTTTTGGAAAATATTGTTGTATTTAAAGGGAGTCTATCACCTCAAAACACTATATGCCTTCTGTGTAATACCTTTAATGTCCATGGAAACTGTCTGACATGTAAATGAGGGTGTTTGATGCTCCACCGGTTCACCCTATATAGAGAGAGTGTTGCCTTAAAAAAAACATAACAGGGGCCCAAAAGGTAAGAGGGGCCACTTTCACCTCTAAAACATAAGGAATTATACATTTTGATGAGTTATTTGACTGCAGAGTGCCCATATACTTCTTACACAGGGGCCCATTTCTGTCTGCCAGTGGGTTTTGGCACCATGAATTTAGTCACCAGTTCCCTTCAAATATAATTAGTTCATATAGGAACATACAACTTAAAATATGGAACAATTGGTTACTATTACAACACAGTCTATTTTGTATACATATGTAAATAAAAATATAAAAAAATATAAAACTAAAAGAATAAACTCAATTTTTCCTATTATTTTCAAATAATTACTGGTAAACATAAAAACTATACATATTTGGTATCCTGTAATCACAATGGGATACAAAGAAGAGTTCATATATTATTTAAACTGCACAGTGAATAGAGTAAAAGAACAACCATCCGAACAATGGTGTAACTGAACAGCTCAATAGAATACTGCAAAAAGTATATGCTACAAATGGAAAATTTCAAAGTGAGAGTTCAGTCTAAGGCATCGTTCAGACGTCCATGAATCACATCCATGTGGTATTAGCGTTTTTCACAAATAGAACACCTAACCAATACAGTCAGTGTGGATGTTCACTCATCCGTGTTATTTTGTGGATGTTCACACATCCATGTTATTTTGTGGATGTTATTTTCGCTATCCGTGGCCTCGGGGTAACTCTTGACTCTGCCCTGTCCTTCAAAGAGCACATCCAAACTCTTGCCACCTCCTGTCGCCTCCAACTCAAAAATATTGCCAGAATCCGTCCCTTCCTCAGCCCTCAATCTACTAAAACTCTTGTGCATGCCCTCATCATCTCCCGCCTCGATTACTGCAACACCCTCCTCTGTGGCCTCCCCTCTAATTCTCTTGCACCGCTCCAGTCTGTCATCAACTCTGCTGCCCGGCTAATCCACTCTCTCCTCGCTACTTCCCTGTTTCTCCCCTCTGAAAATCCCTCCACTGGCTCCCAATTCCCCAACAAATCCAGTTCAAACTACTAAAACTGATCTACAAAGAAATCCACAACCTGTCTCCTCCCTATATCTCTGAACTAATCTCCCAATATCTTCCCTCACGTAATCTTCGATCTTCCCAAGACCTCCTACTCTCCTCCACACTTATTCGATCCTCACACAAACGCCTCCAAGATTTCTCCCGAATATTCCCCATCCTCTGGAATTCTATGCCTCAACACGTCCGATTATCTACCCCCCTCGGATCCTTCAGATGGAACTTGAAACCCCATCTCTTCAGGAAAGCCTCCAGCCTGCAATAACCATTCTTCCGCTTCACCACCACCCGAGCTGCCGCCTCACCAACCACCCGAGCTGACGCCTCACTAACCACCCGAGCTGCCGCCTCGAAACCACCCGAGTTGCCGTGTCACCACCGCCAGAGCTGCTGCGTCACCACCGCCAGAGCTGCCGCCTCACCTGCGCCAGATCTGCCGCCTCACCTGCACCAGAGCTGCCGCCTCACCAGCACCAGAGCTGCCGCCTCACCAGCACCAGAGCTGTTGCCTCACCACCACCAGAGCTGCTGCTTCCTCGACCTTCTGTCTCCTCCCCATTATCCCGTAGAATGTAAGTCCGCAAGGACATGGTCCTCTCCCCTCTGTACCAGTCTGTCATTGTAAATTTGTTTACTCTAAAAGATATCTATAACCCTGTATGTAACCCCTTTTCTCATGTACAGCACCATGGAATTAATGGTGCTATCTAAATAAATAATAATAATAATTTTGTGGATGTTCACACATCCGTGTTATTATGTGGATGTTGATGCATCCATATTTCTTTTATGGACCAAGTGGTCTGCAAAAAAAGTGGAGACATGTTTGTACTTGATCTGAGTCATAGATCAAAATTACCACTACAAGTCTATGTTTCATGAAAAATTACGGTCTGCAAACATTGTCATACATGTACAGTCCATGTGCTGTCCGTGATTAACACTGCAATGAATAGGAGAAGCTTTGTAATGTATTTCTTTTTTCATACCGGAAAATAACTGATGAAACGCTCATGGTAAAATGAGACACACTGACACACGGACCAAATACTGATGGAAGTCTAATCCAAAACACCGATGAACAACAACCTTTTTTTTTTCACGTACGATATAAAGCACTGACATCTGAATGAACTTAACAGGCTGGTTTTCTTTTACTCAAGTATTTTATTAAAAAAAAGGTAGTAAACACATTGACATCATATAAAGCTTACTGATATTTTCTGATTTTCTTAAAAGGGCACTGTCAAAATAATTTTCTTAGGACTTTGGAAAAACAGTATAAATGTAACAGCATCAACCAGCTTATCGTGAGTTTAAAAAGACATTATCTCATAACAAAAGCCTTATTAAAAGTCTCAACTTTTCATATTGGGCTCCTTATATTACTTCGTTTAAACTGATTCTTTTTAGGGTCATGAAAACAACTTCACTGGTGAGTAGGGTAGTAAAAGACCACAAGTGGATATCACTGAAAAAAACAACTAATATTTATGTAAATGAGGAATCTACACCAAGGGAGGACCAAATCCCTGGCAAGTGCACAGACCCCCACATTATTTCCCACTTAATGCCACAGTTGAATGCTTAAAGGGAATCTGTCAGCAGGTTTTTGCTATGTAATCTCAGGACAGCACGAGGTAGGGGCAGAAATACAGATTTCAGGCATGTGTCACTAACTAGGCTGTGTGCTGTTGTTTTCATACAATGAGTGTTTTATCAGCAGAAAATGATCACTGCCTATGAATCAGTTGTATGCGGTGAGGCCACAAATAGTGATTTTAGAATAGTGGAGTGAATCAATCAAATCCCTTACTGATGTAGATAAAAATTTGTTTTCTTGTGACTCATACACCAGATAATTACTATAATACATGCAAACTATTTTTTATTCCCAATGTTCTAACTGATCCATATTTTTGTTTTAGTTGATGATCCTGAAGACAAGACGAGACTTTAAAAGAGCTACAAGTCATTTTAGTTGTGCGACTTTCAATTAGAAATGGAAAAACAATTGTGGTTTACACCTCTGGTCCAAAATACAAGGATAAGCGCCTCGAGGAAGAGGCACATTGGTATAATTAGTAAACATCACAATGATCTCATGGCTGGAGTTAAATGCATGAGTCATAAAATATAACTGAATCACGTTGTCTCGGTGCCTGGACACGCACAGGTACAGTACATACTGTATGAGCCGGCCCTTTTGGCTTCATCTTATATTGGGAAAGTTCTAAGAGTTTTATTCCTATTTATTACTAAAGCATTTTAATTACAAATACATACTCATTTACATTTTTCATAATACGGTACTTCATTTTTATGTGTATTAAGAGATTTTGTCGCATCCTCATTATAGTCGTTCAAATACTCTTACTATGTCATATACAGCAAAAATGTAAAAGATGTCTCCATAAGAGAAGAAAAAAATGTGGTGCTTGGGCTGTTAACACAACGACAGCCATACAGTAGCCAAAGTGCATGGCGTTCTATATACATATATCCATCCAGGCCAATAAGCAAGCACTGCAGGCTCAGGGTACTTGCGACTGATAGTGTAACATGGCGACATATAGATAGGTGGGGTCCACCTAATGTAAATGTACCCGGTGGCTCCACATCTTAAAAAGGGTGTTGGAAGGTTATAGTCAGCTCAAAAGGGGCCAATTAGATTATTACATGGGATGGAAAGTTAGAAAAGCGGGGCTTGTTTGCCTTAGAAAAAGGGCGTCTTTGCGAACATAAAGAACTGGCCCAGAAATTATTACTTTCAAGGACCCATTGCACATACCTTACTCAGAAGAAAACAGTCTACATGGATAGAATTAATTTAAGGGAACGTGTGATGTCCGATTACGCTATTAGTCGATATGGGTTTAATCTTCAGGTTGATAGCGTTAAAATATACGAGAAAATGGCAGGGAAAAAATTTTTTTATTCCTCCAGGGATCCGATGGATTTCAGTCGGGGCGGCTACAGCCATCACTCACTATACTGTGAGCAGCGGCTGTACGCACGCCCCAACACATTGATTGACAGCCATCAACGCAGTTCATCAGTGCTCCTGGGAGGAATAAAGTTAATTTTCTCCCAGGTGCCGCAGTTTCAGTAACGTGGCCGAGCATCTTCATAACACTACTAACCTGCGGGTTAACACAGCGTTGTCAGACATGACAGGTTCCCTTCAAAAGAAATCAGCTTTTTACTGTAAAATGTGAACAGTAATTAAAAAACTATAATAAAACAATCTCTCCTATATAATACGGCAAAAAGAAACCAACAAAAAAAACCATGCCATTAAAGGGGTTATCCAGTCACAAGATATCCTTAGCATAGGTCATCGATGTCAGACTGGTGGTATCTCGTGACTGCACAATCCCTTTAAGCTCTTATAAGACTAGGGTAATTAAAGATGGGAAAACCACCAAAAGTTGTCTGCTGGCTACCAATAAAAAACAAAATGCTGTCCGTAAAACCATATCAGGGGAAGACATGCTGTAGTAACTGTATACAGGGCATAGTAAGTAGAAGGTCAGGCGATTATGGTAGATGGTTTACGTACAAATTAAGGCTGAAACACATGTAGTAAAAAAAATATGGCACCTACATTAAAATAGTAATAAACCAGAGAAAGCTTTCCCTGACCCGCTCGCCTTGGAGTTCATTGACCGGCAATTACTGTAACCAGTCAAAGCAGAGAAGAGGAAAGCAGTTTGCAGCCTCCATGACGCCACAGACATGTGACTGACCTGCTGCATGCTGAATACAGAAAAGCCTAAAGGGCTTAGCTGACAGGAAAACCATGGGCAAAACACAAGCGTCACATACAACTCTAAATAATACATTCACCTCTGGATCCCAGAAGCAAATCTCGCCAGATGACTCATACGCAATCTATTCTGCTTGACATGGCTGCGGAGTACAGTATAGGACATTTCCAGACAAAATACTGCAGAGCATAACGACCAGCAATCCTAATATGTCACATAACGACCAGCAATCCTAATATTATGTCACATAACGATCAGCAATCCAAGTATGTATGTCACATAACGACCAGCAATCCTAATATTATGTCACATAACGATCAGCAATCCAAGTATGTCACATAACGACCAGAAATCCAATATTATGTCACATAACGACCAGCAATCCTAATATTATGTCACATAACTACCAGCAATCCTAATATTATGTCACATAACGATCAGCAATCCAAATATGTCACATAACGACCAGCAATCCTAATATTATGTCACATAACGATCAGCAATCCTAATATGTCATATAACAACCAGCAATCCAAATATGTCACATAACGACCAGCAATCCAAATATGTCACATAAAGACCAGCCATCCTGATAATATTATGTCACATAACGACCAGCAATCCTAATATTATGTCACATAACGACCAGCAATTCTAATAATAATATCACATAACGACCAGAAATCCTAATAATATTATGTCACATAATGATCAGCAATCCTAATATTATGTCACATAATGATCAGCAATCCTAATATTATGTCACATAACGACCAGCAACCCTAATATGTTACATAACGACCAGTAATCCTGATATTATCACATAACGACCAGTAATCCTGATATTATCACATAACGACCAGCAATCCTAATATTATGTCACATAAGGACCAGCAATCCTAATATTAGGACACATAACAACCAGCAATCCTAATATTATGTCACATAACGACCAGCAATCCTACTATGTCACATTATGACCAGCAATCCTAATATGTCACATCCTAATAATAATATCACTTAACGACCAGTAACCCTGATATTATTACATAACGACCAGCAATCCTAATATTATGTCACATAACGACCAGCAATCCTAATAATAATATTACATAATGATCAGCAATCCTGATATTATCACATTATGACCAGCAATCCTAATAATATCACATAAGGACCAACAATCATAATATGATACATAACGACTGTTATGGCTGGCGGAACGCACCGAGTAAATACATATGTTAACTAGGTGCATGCGCAATCCGGGGTCCACCGTGCAGGAGAGAAACCTGTTGCTAGCAAATGGCGTTATAAGCGAACTCTGTTACTTCACAGAATCGCAAAGATATGAAAACGCTGTGCCCTGTTAACCTCACAGAGGATCACAGCTACCTAACTGAGCAAAAGCAAAGAGTGGTCATGCAGTCAGCCCAGCACACGAACCACTCCTCTCCTGTGGAGCGGGAATTCTAGTGGCTATACGCCAGCCCTGAATCCATACACACAAAACTCATCGGAGGTGCCAGTATTCTAGTGGCTTATTTCAGCCAACCCTGACCACATGCATACATGACCACAAGATAGCAAAAGCTCATAACATAGGTTGATACTAGCGCATGGCTGTGCAGCCATGCAAACCTTTTATAGCTGCAGCAGACAAAGACCATCCTAGTGGTCCAATAGGAACCGCTAAAAGACCTGAGCGTGTGACCCCGACCTCCAATGAGTGGTCCTCCCGTGGGCATGCTCAGTGTGTGCAAAGCAGGACTTAGTCTTAGAAAAGCCTGCTTGCCGCTGACCAGTGCTGGCTACAAAAGCAGAGCCTGGAAAGGCAGCAGTAACCCTTTGCACAGTATCAGGCTGAGCGAGACGCTGGGACCGACAGGCTTCACTGCGGCTGATGCAGAATGGGAGACCACAGCAGACATGGTTCGAGATTACCCCTGTGCAGCGGCGGGAGTTCGACACCCAACATTCTCCCCCCCCCCCAGGGCCTTGCTACGCTCCAAGGCTGCAATGAGCAATGGAGCCCGAATATGCTCCACAGGTTCCCAGGTTCTGTCCTCTGGGCCGTGACCCTTCCAGTCTACCAGATAGTATTTTTTGCCACGTACCACCTTGCACCCCAAGATAGAATTCACCTAGTGAATCTGTGGACGAACCCGATGTCCTGGCAGATGACTCGGAAAACCGGGTCATATAGACGGGCTTTAAGACGGATACATGGAAAGTGTCGATGATACCAAGGCGCGGAGGAATAGCCAAACGGTAGATCACAGGGTTGACCTGTTCCAGAACCTTGAAAGGGCCTATGTAGCGAGCCACAAACTTAATGGACTCAAATCGCAGCCTCATGATACGGGTGGAGTTCCACACTAAGTTGCCAGGAGCAAAGTTCGGAGTAGGCCGCCGGTGTGCATCAGCAGAAACCCTCATTCTCTCCTTGGAGGCCTGGATGGCATCCTGATCCTATGTGCGGTCCCAAATGTCACGTGCCTCCACCGCCCAGTCTGCCACCCTAGAATCGGTGGATGACACGGGCATCGGCACAGGAATATGCGGATGCTGGCCGTAATTAAGCAGAAATGGAGTCTGCCCGGTAGAGTCGGCTACGGTGTTGTACGAAGCAAATTCTGCCCAAAGTAGCAAAGATGCCCAGTCATCCTGCCTGGAGGAAACAAAATATCGCAAGTATGTGACCAGAGTCTGGTTGGCCCTCTCTACAACCCATTCGTCTCGGGATGGTATGCAGAAGAGAGATTCAGCTCAATGCTGAGTAAACGACAGAGCTCTCTCCAGAACCGAGATGCAAACTGAGGACAATTTTTCAGGCATGCCATGTAAACGGAAAACATGTTTGACAAACAACGCCGCTAAAGCCCGTGCAGAAGGAAACCGTGGAAGCGGAACCAAGTGCACTATCTTAGAAAAATGGTCGGTGACTACCCAGATAACTGTACAGCTACGAGACTTGGGTAAGCCTACGACGAAGTCCATCCCGACCATCTCCCAGGGCCTGTCTGCCATTGACAGGGGGTAAAGTAGCCCAGCAGGCCATTGCTGAGGAGACCGATTCTTGGCGCAGGAGACACACGCCCGAATATAGTCCCCGACGTCACGGGTCATATGCGGCCATCAGTACGTCCTCGTCAAAAGCTCAGATGTCCTCTTGGTAGCAAAATGTCTACCCATCCTGGACGAGTGAGCCCAAGAGAGAACCACCGGTCGCAAATTAAGGTACCGTCACACTAAGCGACGCTGCAGCGATACCGACAACGATGTCGATCGCTGCAGCGTCGCTGTTTGGTCGCTGGAGAGCTGTCACACAGACAGCTCTCCAGCGACCAATGATCCTGAGGTCCCCGGTAACTAGGGTAAACATCGGGCTACTAAGCGCAGGGCCGCGCTTAGTAACCCGATGTTTACCATGGTTACCAGCGTAAACATTAAAAAAACAAACACTACATACTTACCTTCAGCTGTCTGTCCTCCGGCGCTCTGCTTTCCTCTGCACTGTCAGCGCCGGTCAGCCGGAAAGCAGAGCGGTGACGTCACCGCTGTGCTTTCCGGCTGGCCGGCGCTGACACAGGATGCAGGAGGAGTGCAGAGAAGCAGAGCGCCAGGGACAGACAGCTGAAGGTAAGTATGTAGTGTTTGTTTTTTTAACGTTTACGCTGGTAACCAGGGTAAACATCAGGTTACTAAGCGCGGCCCTGCGCTTAGTAACCCGATGTTTACCCTGGTTACCAGTGAAGACATCGCTGGATCGGTGTCACACACGCCGATCCAGCGATGTCAGCGGGAAGTCCAGCGACGAAATAAAGTTCTGGACTTTCCTCAGCGACCAACGATCTCCCAGCAGGGGCCTGATCGTTGGTCGCTGTCACACATAACGATTTCCTAAACGATATCGTTGCTACGTCACAAAAAGCAACGATATCGTTAACGATATCGTTATGTGTGACGGTACCTTTAGATGGAACGAAAGTCTTGCCTGGGGGCACAGACTGTAGCAAAACCGGAGCCACAGTTCTCAGGCTCTCTGAAGGGACAATAAGCCGAAGCTCCTCCTCCTCCTCCTCCTCAGATGACACTACAGAGCAAGAGAGAGCGTCGGCACTAATGATCTTCTCCCCGGAAAGATAATGGATTGTGAAATAGAACTGGGAGAAGAACAGGGCCATATAGCCTGGCGAGAATTTAGCCGCTGGGCTGTCTGCAAAACACACCAAGTTCTTGTGGTCTGTGAACACTTGGAAGGGAAAGTGAGCTCCCTCCAGAAGGTGTTTCCACTCTGAGAAAGCAAACTTCATGGCTAGCAACTCCTTGTCCCCGATGGAATAATTCCTCTCTGCTGGTGAAAAGGTTTTGGAGAAGAAGAAGCAAGGATGCTTCCGACCTTGAGCATTCTTTTGGAAGAGGACTGCTCCAGCACCAATGGATGAGGCATCCACCTCCATAATAAATGGCTTATCTACATCGGGGCGATGTAGGATGGGAGCGAAAGCGAAGTGTGACTTAATCGAGACAAAGGCCTTGGAGACCTCCTCCGACCACGACTTGGGATTTGCTCCCTTCTTGGTGAGGGCAACCAAGGGAGCTACCAAAGTTGAGAATTGGGGAATGAACTGGCGATAGTAATTAATGAACCCCATAAAGCGCTGCACCGCTTTGAGAGACTGGGGTTCCTGCCAGTCCATCACAGCCTGTAGCTTGGCAGGATCCATAGCCAATCCCTGGGCAGAGATGATATAGCCAATGAAAGGTAAGGACTCCTGCTCAAACACACACTTCTCCAACTTGGCATAGAGGGAGTTAGCCCGTAGGAGGTCGAAGACCTTGCAAACATCTCTCCGGTGGGAGTCAATATCTGGAGAGTAGATTAGAATATCATCCAGATAAAGTACGACCGAGGTGGAGAGCATATCCCAGAAGATGTCGTTTACAAAGTCTTGGAAAATGGCTGGCGCATTACAGAGCCCGAAAGGCATCACCAGATATTCATAGTGCCCATCCCTGGTGTTAAAAGCCGTCTTCCATCTGTTCCCCTCACAGATGCGAATAAGGTTGTAAGCACCTCGCTGATCTAATTTAGTAAATACCCTTTCTCCCCGTAGAATATCAAAAAGCTCAGATATCATGGGTAGTGGGTACTTATTCTTAATAGTGATGGTGTTAAGACCCTTGTAGTCTATGCATGGACGCAGTTCTCTACTCTTCTTCTGTACGAAGAAGAACCCAGCCCCTGCGGGTGACACTGACTTCCTAATGAATCCTCTTGCCAGATTCTCTCGGATATACTGGGACATTGCCTCCATCTCCGGAGGAGATAATGGATAGACTCGACCCCGGGGAGGCTTTGCACCAGGCAAGAGGTCAATAGGACAGTCATAGGGATGGTGAGGTGGAAGGGTCTTTTCAGCCCTTTTGGAGAACACGTCTGCATAAGACCAATAGTGCTTGGGAAGAGAGAAAAGATCTGCGGGTACCTGAATTGTAGCAACCTGAACGCACTCCCTCTGACATCTACCCTCACAGGATTTACTCCATCCCAGAATTCTTCCTGAGGACCACTCTATATGAGGAGAGTGGTACCGTAGCCAAGGTATCCCTAACAGGTCCTCATCAATTCCGTCAGAAATGATGAGCAGAGATATAATCTCCTGATGAGATGGCGACATGGATAGAATAAAAGGGATGGTCTGGTGTGTAATGTGTGAGGGTAGTGTCGACCCATTCACCACTCGTACGGTCACTGGTTGGGCGAGCATCACCAGAGGTATTGCGTGCCGTTGGGCGAAGGCAGATGACATAAAATTGCCCTCCGCCCCAGAATCCGTGCAAAGCTCTACCGAATGAGTGGATGAGCCTATTGTAATTGTCCCCTTAAAGGACAATTTGGAGGCAAACATCGCAGTGTCTAGTGTACCTCCACCTACTACCACTAGACGCTAACGTTTCCCCGACCGCTGGGGACATCTGGTAGCAAGATGTCCTGACTGCCGGCAGACATGAGAGATCTTGGGTGCACGAGCAGTCCGGGACTTAGATCCTGCTCGTGACACCTCCATGGCCTCATGTGACTCGGTCGCCTGGACCGGAGATTCCAAAGGGCTCATAGCAAATGAGAATTTCTGCTACACACAGGTGATTTGATCATCACCAGTATGTACCAGAGGAGATCAGCGGACTGCAGCTTCTAGTCTCCCATGGAGACAACTGAAGCATGCAAAAAGTAAAAAAAAAGTTTTTAAAGATACAAAAAAATTATAAGTTCAAATCACCTTCCTTTCGCCACATAAAAAAACATTACAAAAAGCTCAAATGAACACACATTTGGTATCGCCGGGTTCAGAATCGCCCAATCTATCAATATTTAAAAAAAAGGCTATGCCTTGAATGGGCTGCTTTAACGCAAGGTGAACCTGGCCTAACACTTATCAGTAAAGACATGATGAAAGAACCTTCTTATCCATCTCACAAGAAGCACATTGGCCACATATCGACTTCCAAAAATATACAGTATATTAACTGTAATAAAGGCATTAACTAATCAAGAATTTTTGGCTCTTAAAATACATTTATAATTAATATTTGTAGCTGCAGCAAAAAAGATAATTATTTTTTCCAGGAGTTAAGAAGAGGTTCTAAAAAAATAGCAGATTAAGACGTCTATTGGGCAAAGATTTAATTACGGATGAAAGGAGCAGAGCGGGTTTAGGACACGTCAGGCTCAAATCCCTATGTACGGTAATCATATACAGAGCTCTCCCACTGTGTCAGGAGTTCTCAGCGCTCATCTCATGTAGGTGCTTGTATATATTTCCATGTGCTGTTATACAAGGATTGCTGCACATGGCAGCGCTACCAGGAGGATGCACAGCAGCACACATACTACAGAGCCGCCTCGACCCAGGGAACACACAGACATTACCGTATGTTCACTCTTATACATGTGCTCCTCCATTGTGTTACTCTGCTTTTTTACCTCCAGTGTTTTTTATTTATTATTTCAGTAAAAGCTATGTTTTCAAGGTACAGGTCTAGACAGAGATGTCCTGACCGACCACGGATCTCCTAATCTGAACTCAAAGGGTGGACAACATGGTCTATACTCGGACATCAAAGTCAGATATGTGGTGCAATACATTTAAAGGGAATCGGTCAACCCCTGGACGAATTTAAGCTATTACTATGTGCATACAGGTAATAGAATGGTTAAACCAGTCTTGCCTGTATTCCTGAAAGGTGTTGTGTAGATGTTGAGAAAAGCAGTTTTAATATTATATGCTAATGATTATTTCCAGGCTCCGGGCGTATGGTGCTCCTTGCTACATAATAATGGCACCCCCTGCCGTCAGCGTCGCACTGACCTGTAACGTGCAGTTGTGGCGCTGTAATCCCGCACATGCGCCGTTCACTCTCGCGGTTGTGTGGACCTTATCCGCTCTTCTATGGGTAGAGTCTTCTATAGGAGATCTCCTATGCAGGCACCGGCAAGTCACTGCACAGTAGCCGAGACTCGCCGGCTACTAGATTCTTGGTAGTGATGAGTAAACGTGCTATGATAAGGTGTTATCTGAGCATGCTCGGGTGCTGACCGAGTGACTCGTGCTACACATGCAAGGATTGCCTAACAAACAGGAAATCCCTACACATGTTGCGGCTGAGACATGCAGCCTCGGTGACTCTACCATATTTTGCGAGCGCCCCGAAGTCACTCAGTTAGCACCTGAGAATGTCGGATAACTTCTTGTCTGAGCACGTTCGCTCATCACTAGTCCTTGGCTAAATACTTCACTATTGGTGGGTTCAGCCGACATTAGTATAATGTGTAAGGGGGGAGCTTTAGACTTCTACTAAACAACAGATGCAGAAGTGAAGGCTCATGGTTGTCATCACGGATGTTGACTGTTTCCATTAGCAACCAACAGAATTGTAACTGCAGCTCTACACAACAATATAGACAGTAAATGGATGTGCAAAGTTGCTCAACTGTCTACGTAATTTTTTTTTTCTTCAACTACCGATGTATTGTTTATACATCGTGCATATAAAATGTATACTTGCAGGCTAAAATACTCCAGGAGCACTAATTTGTTTTTAATTGAGCGATCTGTCATTTTATGTACTCTGCAATCACATGCCTGAACTTGTAAGCTTTATTACCCTGTTTACTGAAGTAGTTAATACTGTATATGCCATGTAAAGGTGCGACTTTCAGAAAACGCCATTCTTCAGTTTAAATTGAAGTTGTGAATCAGCTCGGGAACAGGACCGGTAAAGGTTAAATCAATTTAAAGCAAGAAGGTTCAAAACATTCTGACAAATACCTGCCGGGGACAAATGGTCGTCTCCTCTCACATGGGAGCGATGAGACTCTGACAATGGTGTATCAGTATTTCCATCAAACCTGGACTTGGGATCTGTAGCTCTACGAGTGTGCCGACGCTCCTGGCAAAGCTGTTGGGCGCTCGGAGCCACGCTCCAGACTTCTATTGTGAACCTTTGTCTGGGGCTCATCAAGCTTTCCAAGTATTTCTGATAGACTGATAGAATATTTTTACCATTAAATAATAAAGAGTCTCAAAACCCAGTAAAGTCAAAATAATGTGTTTGTGACTGTCTGAAACCCATCAGATAAAGGATTCATCATTATTACAAATGGAAGCCTTGACGCTGGTGAGAGCAGACAACATGCTGCTTTCTAATTCATCTACTGAAATAGGTCATTTAAATATTTATTTTCTCTTCACCACACGCAGAACTTCATCTGCGTAGCTTCATCTTCAGTGCACTTCCAGTTAGTGGACACAGGGTTATAGATAAACTTGTGCTAATATTGCAAAGCCTTCAGTAAATGATTACAGAATTATTGTCCTTTGCAAAAAAATCAAGGTCATCCAGGCCTTTTCTATGACTAGACAATATGCATAAACTGTTGCTATTTTCATGCTCTGCAACTTGTCATCCATTATATTTCAGTGGACATTTTGTCTTCATCAGTATTCTACCAGCACTATAGTTGCTGGAACTTCCTATCACTTCCCAGCATTTATTGCACCTGCTAATGTTCAATAGTCTTCCTGACAGATGTAAAAGCCTCCATTTCCAGTATGCATCCATACAATTAGACAGACAAGAGTGCAGAAGAACACCCTCCCCAGCACACACACACCTCCTATACTAAGGTTTAGAGTTTCTGATGCTATATACAGATTATACATGTCAGTGGACAACAACTTAGACAGAAGTGGAGTACAGAGTAGTGGCCGACATCTTAGAGTGATTTTTTTGGAGAGTAAAAACATAATTTTTAAAGGCGCACTCCTCCCATCAAAGTTTTCAGACTGTAAATATATTGCACTCATCATACTATATAGAACTGTGTACTTACAACTGCTCATTTTGCCTTTCTACCCACTTATTTCTTCTCTTTTCTCTCTGCTCTGTGTAGTAATAGGATATATCTTGTCTGTTTTTAATCACGTCATTGAGAAGCAAAAGTTTTTCCACGCTGTTGAAGATTGAAGAAAATTCACTGCCAAGAGTTATTAATAATGCGGTTTTTATTCGACATGTTTCGAAATATATCACACTTCTTCAGGAAGTATCCACATAAGAACACATCAACATAGAAGACCTATGTGGTCTTATGTGGATACCTCCTGAAGAAGAAATGTGATATTCTTCAAAACGCGGCAAATAAAAACCGCAGTGAGCAAAAATTCCACAAATGTTTCCTTCTCAATCTGCTATCGGTCTGGTTACCAGTTGATCTGCAGCAGCTGATCACCTGGTTATATGCATATTTATCTACTGTATCAGGTTAGCATATCCTGTTTTAATATAAGTCAAGAGTGTTGGATAAGACCCTATTTGCGATTTTTGGTTTCCAGCTTTTTTACTATTTTAATCACGTGATGTCATAGACCTAATGGAGAAGAGAAGAATTCGCTGGGTAAAAAGGCAAAATGAGCAATTGGAAGTACACAGTGCTATATAATATGATAACTTCAATATATTAAGTGGATAATATAAAATCTTTGATGGGAAGAGTGCATCTTTACATAAAGTGATTTTCAGATTGTCAATTTATCACATTACCAAATGAGATCACGTTGGCAATTACACTAATCATTTAGCAAAGAAGATGGCTGAATGCCTTGAATTGAAAATCAGGAATGACCGCATTCTTCTCTTATAAACATCACATTAAATAACTCAGTACAATTATATATTGGTCACTCATTAGCCCCAAGTGACAACACAAGAAACTTCACAGAAATAAAAGATCTGAGTATAGCGAGCAGATAAGGAGTGTTTGCTAACTATGGTGCATTGCCCAAGGAAGCATAGCCTCTGAACACATTTCCACCCTGTATCTCCAATGTAAATATCAGGCAAGCAGAGGCCATCTGTTAAGGTTAATGATTTAAAATGACAAACTAACAAAAGCAATTTTTATTATCATAAGCCAAGAATCACAATTGCAATATGGGGCATATTGATTCAATTGGATGTGAAAAACAATACAGCTATTGCTCATGTTTTTCTCTTTTTTTAAGACCGTTATATGTTTCATATTAAAGTCTGGATGAAAAGAACAGGTAAAAATGTGGTAAAGACTAAAACTGTCATTCTACAAGCTCCTTAGACCATAATTAAAAAATAAAATAAAAAACAACAACAACATAGAGCGCCGAGTCATCTAGTGATAAAAATAAATGTTTGCCGGCAAAGTGAATGCAAACTGATCAAAATGAGTATGTTGGCAAAAACTAAAAGAACAAGAGGACAATGATGGTGTGACCAAGGTCCAACCGTTCAATGCTGGCGTATTTGTGTAACAGACATTTATGAAGTGAACACACTCAACATACATATTTTACAGTAGGCTTTCACATTTCACGAAGTCTTAAAAGGCAGCAGAATTGCAAAACCTTGAAGATGGGGCAATAATAACGAGTGGAAGCGTAAAGGAAATTACAAAAGCTCTTTAGAAAAATTAAAAGGCTTTTCCGATCTTTTGAAAATTACATATATTTGCAAAAACCTTTTTCTTTTTCACCACACACTGCAAACTAGCATGAGAAAAACATAATGGAAGAGATTAATCAAGCAAATAGGTACCAGAATTCTGATGCAATTTGTGCCGAAAACCATGACTTTTATTATTTGCATCATTTTTATCATGTGTTTTAGACACATGCTATCAGTATTCAAACAATGAAAATGTCAGGAGTAAAGGTTCATTCAGATGTCCATGAATATCGGACAGAAATGCTCATCCACTGACTTCAAAACAAATAACTCCAAAAAGTATGACGCTATGTGCAGTACTGGGAAAAAGTTTTAGGCAGGTGTTGGAAAAAGTGCTGCAATGTAAGAATACTTTAAAAAAAAGGTGTTATTTTATTTTTATCAATTAACAAAATGCAAAGAGAATGAACAATATATAAATTTAAATCAATATTTGTTATGACCCTCCTTTGCCTTCAAAACAGATCCAAAGCCTTAAACTGTACATCTGGGACTTTGTAAAAAAAAAAAGTGCCTAAGCATTAACAGGCAGGTAGTTACTAACAGGGTCGGCTGCAGGTTTTCGTTGGCCATAGGCAAAAGAGTCTCAGTGGGCCGCTTTAACACATACTATGATTCATGATGTGAGAAGATAAGAAATATAGGTATAGTACAATGCCAAAGATTTCACTTACTTCTTACCTTCTTACATTACATGAGTAGTGAAGTCATCACGCCCTGAGATGTCACAGACAGTCAGAAGAGGATGAAGATACTACAGCTGAGGGGAAAGGGGAGAGGTGAGTATTTGAGGAGGGCCATTGCCAGTGCTTGCTCTGGGCTACCCATTTTCACGGACCTCATAGCGTGCTGGTGTCCCCGACAGCGAGTCCCCCCCCCATTTGTCCAGGGCCCCGGCACTTGTCTGAGTGAGTCGGGTTGTAACACCAGCCCTGGTTGCTACCTTCCTGTTGTGCTGGGCACCATTCTTCGCTGCCATCACGTCAACAGAGCGATGGCTGCTTTTCCGCACTGCTCTGTCAATGGGGCTTGACTGCTAATGTCATGCTGAATCATAGCCAGTTCCCCCAGTTAGGCAGCGAAGATACGGATGTCAATCAGAATGACATAGGCAGTTCCACCCTTTTAACAGAGCAGAGCGGAAAAGAAGCCACTGCTCTGTTGACATTACGTTAGAAGAGGCAGCTGCATCGTCAGCAGTAGTGGTCTGTGACCCCTTTGTGCTGGCGAAGAACGGCACCTGGCCCAATAGGCAGGAAGGTAGCAACTAACTTCGTGTTAGTGTTTAGGCACATTTTATTTTACAAAGTCCTGGATATACCCTTTAATTCTTCTATGTACACATGGCATTTGAATGAACTCAGCAGGGAGATTGTTCTAAAAATCTTGGCGATCTTATATTAGATCTTCTGTGGATGTAGTCTTGCACAAGCAATCCTGGTTCTTCATATTTTGACTCATCAATCTAGAACATCTACTGCCATTGTCTGCATCCTAGTTCAAATGTTTTCATGCATAACTGAGTAACTTGGCCTTTTGTTTTCATGTCAAAGGTGTGGCTTTTGGCTCTGAACACTAGATGGGTATAGCTGGGTTCCAATGGTTGATTCCAGTTCTGAACTGAAGGCACTGCTAGACATCTTCCGATTTTGAGGGAGAGT
Organism: Ranitomeya imitator; assembly: GCF_032444005.1. Taxonomy (NCBI): domain Eukaryota; kingdom Metazoa; phylum Chordata; class Amphibia; order Anura; family Dendrobatidae; genus Ranitomeya; species Ranitomeya imitator. The sequence continues at coordinate 157,044,918 of NC_091287.1, read as the reverse complement.
ATGCATGATGTGTCTTTCATCTGCTGCATTAAGTTTCTTTGGTCATCCAATATGTCTATGGTCCTCAATATTGCCAATTTCTTGGTGCTACATCAAAAGAACTTGTACAGCACATCTTGAAACTCCATTCTGCTGGGAGAAACCTGGCTGATGCAGTATAATTATCGCATGTCTTCTTGCTGTGCTTCATGTTTTGCGATATGAAACTGTTTTCCATAACATCACGTTTGTTGAAGTGATGAAGTCCTAACCCAGCTTAAGCCTCCTACACAGCTGTGTCTGTTTCAGTTAATGACAGAGTTTAAACCTACATATGAAAATGATAATTATCATCATTGGTTTGGTATAATTGGTAACTCATACACCTGACTATAATCCTACAAAATCCCTGACTTTGTGCAAGTGCACCTAGAAGAACTGATGCTGCTTTGAAGGCAAAGTGTTGTCATACTAAAAATGTTTTTGATTTCGATTTTCTTCTGTTTACTCACCTTGCATTTCATTAATTGACAAAAATAAACTAATACTTTACTTTTAAAAGCATGCTTACTTTGCAGCATTTTTTCCACACTTGCCTAGAACTTTTGCACAGTACTGTGTATCTAGAGATCTATAGATCTGTATATACAGTTGTGTGAAAAAGTGTTTGCCTCCTTCCTGATTTCCTATTCTTTTGCATGTTTGTCACACTTAAATGTTTCAGATCACCAAACAAATTTAAATATTAGACAAAGATAACATAAGTAAACACAAAATGAAGTTTTTAAAATGAAGATCTTTATCATTAAGAAAGAAAGAAGTCCAAACCTATAGGACCCTGTGTGAAAAAGTGATTTCCCTTCCCCCATTTAAAACATAAATTACCTGTGGTTTATCACATCTTTGGGAGGCTCAGTTCAAATTCTCTAGCCACACCCAGGTCTGATTACTGCCACACCTGTTCTCAATCAAGAAATCACTTAAAGGGAACCTGTCACCCCCCAAAATCGAAGATGAGCTAAGCCCACCAGCATCAGGGGCTAAAATAAAGCATTCTGGAATGCTGTAGATAAGCCCCCGATGTATCCTGAAAGATGAGAAAAAGAGGTTAGATTATACTCACCCAGGGGCGGTCCCGCTGTGGTCCGGTCCGATGGGCATCGCGGTCCGGTCCGGGGCCTCCCATCTTCTTACGATGACGTCCTCTTCTTGTATTCATGCTGCGGCTCCGGCGCAGGCGTACTTTGTCTGCCCTGTTGAGGGCAGAGCAAAGTACTGCAGTGAACAGGTGCCGGGAAAGGTCAGATAGGCCCAGCAACTGCGCACTGCACTACTTTGCTCTGCTCTCAACAGGGCAGACAAAGTACGCCTGCGCCGGAGCCGCAGCATGAAGACAAGAAGAGGATGTCATCATATGAAGATAGGAGACCCTGGACCGGACCGCGATGCCCATCGAATCAGACCGCCCCCCCAGGTGAGTATAATCTAACCTCTTTTTCTCATCTTTCAGGATACATCAGGGCTTATCTACAGCATTCCAGAATTCTGTAGATAAGCCCCCGATGCTGGTGGGCTTAGCTCATCTTCGATTTTGGGGGTGACAGGTTCCCTTTAAATAGGCCCTGCCTGACAAAGTGAAGAAGACCAAAAGAGCCTCAAAAGCTAGACGTCATGCCATGATCCCATGATCCAAAAAAATTCTGGAACAACTGAGAAACAAAGTAATTGAGATATATCAGTCTGGAAAAGGTTGTAAAGCCATTTCTAAAGGTTTGGGACTCTAGCGAACCATGGTGAGAGCCATTATCCACAAATGGCGATAGCACAGAACAGTGGTGAACCTTCCTATGAGTAGCCAGCCGACCAAAATTATCCAAGAGTGCAGTGACCACTCACACTCACAAAAGACCCCACAACAACATTCAAAGGACTGCAGGCATCACACTTGCCTCAGTTACGGTCAGTGTTCATGACTCCACCATAAGAAAGAGACCAGACAAAAATTGCCTGCATGGCAAAGTTCCAAGACGAAAACCAGTGCTGAGTAATAAGAACATAAAGAGTTGCCGCAGATTTGCCAGAAAACATCTTGATGATCCCCAAGACTTTAGGAGATTACTCTGTGGACTGACGAGACAAAAGTTGATCTTTTTGGAAGATGTATGTCCCATTACATCTGGCGTAGAAGTAACACAGCATTTCAGAAAAGTAACATCATACCAACAGTAAAATGTGGTGGTAGGGTGATGGTCTGGAGCTGTTTTTCTGTTTCTGGACCAGGAAGACTCGCTGTAGTAAAAGGAACTATGAATTCGGCTTTATACCAAAACATCCTGAAAAGAAGGTCCGGCCATCTGTTTGTGACCTCAAGCTGAAGCGCACTTGTGTTTATGAAGCAGGACAATGATCCAAAACACACCAGAAAGTCCACCTCTGAATGGCTTGAAAAACAAAATGAAGACTTTGGAGTAGCCTAGTCAAAGTCCTGACCTTAATCCGATTGAGATGCTGTGGCATGACCTTAAAAAGGCGGTTCATGCTCAGAAACCCTCCAACAATGATGAAAAGAAGAGTGGGCCAAAATTCCTCCAGAGAGTTGGAAAGGACTTATTGCCAGTTATCACAAATGCTTGATTGCAGTTGTTGCTGCTAAGGGTGACACAACCAATTAGGTTTAGGCGGCAGTCACTTTTTCACACAGGGCTCTGTAGGTTTGGATTTCTTTTTCATTCAGTAATAAAGAACCTCATTTACAAAAAGCATTTCGTGTTTACTTGTGTTATCTTTGTCTAATACTTAAATTTGTTTGGTGATCTGAAACATTTAAGTGTGACAAATATGCAAAAGAATAGGAAATCAGGAAGGGGCCAGATACTTTTTCACACAACTGTATATACATTCACAAAGTGAGATTGTTTTACCCAGCTGCCTAACTTATATACCATGCTTGACACCCTGATTTGTACCTATGCATACAGCTGGTGAGCAAGTCACAGATGCTAACAAGTGTAATATATCTAAGTTACTTTCCATACTCATTAGGGCTATTTTGCTTATCTTGAACATCAGGGACTTTTCCATTAAAGTTGTAAAAAAAAGAACAAATGTAAAATGTTTCCCTGTGATGAAATAGAAAAAAAATGATATGACAACAATGCTGTGTTAAATGACTTTATATTCAAGGAAAATGAAAATAACCTGACATTCGAGATGTACTCTCCCCCCACCCTCAGAGCCACCCCCCACCAAAAAAAACAACTACAACTTTGCAACTTGTTTTGGGATTTTACAATTCCTCATTTCAAAACAAGAACATTAATAGTGATCCAGTCAGTAAGTTTTTACATATGCAAGTGGTGGTATGAATGTATTAGCCTTTGTCTCCCCCACTAAAGATGGGGCATTTAATCACATCCAATTGTAGAAATTATCATTATTCCAAAATCAATTGATTAAAATGAGCTTTGTTCATGGGACAACCCCTTTAAGCACAACATTACCATTCAACGTAGGATCCCACATAGCGATTGCTATACGTCCCCAGAGCGACTCAGTCATGGAAGTCACAGACTCTTTCCAATGGATTATTTAAAAAAAAAGGTAAATTGATTGGGTATTGTTGGTTAATAGTCACCTAGTTGTATAAAAAATACAGTGCCATTAAAGGGAACCTGTCACGTAAAATAATGCTATTAACCCCTTAGTGATGTGGCCAAATTTTTAAAATCTGACTTGTGTCACTTAACATGGTAATAACTCTGGAATGCTTCAACAAGTCCCAGTGATTTGAGACTTTTTTTTCGTGGCATATTATACTTTATGATAATGGTAAATTTAGGTTGATATGTTTTGTGTTTATTTATAAAAAATATCAGAAATTTTACAAAAATGTAAAACAATTTTCAAACTTTGAATGATTATCCCTTTAATTCAGATAGTCATGCTACATAAAAACATTAATAAATAACATTTCCTTCATGTCTGCTATACATCAGCACCATTTGTAAAAAGCGTGACGTTGCAACGATATCGTTAACGATAGCGTTATGTGTGACGGTACCTTAAGGCCGCTATTTTGCCGTGAATTGCCATGGCAAACATCAGGACCTCACAATCATGATCTCAGGGTGCCGATGGAGATAAAGAGGAAGCCCACACTCTGTTAACCATTTATATGACAGCAGCATCTAAGGGGTTTAACAGATATGGACAGTGTCAACACTGATCATGGCTGATTAAGCAAGTTGTCAGCTATAGTGTCCAGCCGACAGCTGCTGGATTGTCATCTGTATGGGGAGGCTACTCTCTTATAATGCAGGTCAGTAAAAAGTCGTATTGGTGGTCACTAAGGGGTTAAACTGCAGGTATGAGGTTAATCTGAAGGTTACTAGCATGCTGAACCTGCCTGGCACCGGCACCTAAATCCCAGCTGCCGAGAGGAAATCAACTTTATTCCTCTCAGCTGCGTTTGGCGCTCAGTCACAGGGGTCGGCTTGTGCTGGTTACCGCTCTGTGTATAGAGAGTGGCGGCTGTAACCGCACCCCCAGCACTGACTGACAGCCGGCCCTTATGATGAGCTGCTGTTAGTGCCATTACAGTTGCCACTCTCTATACACAGAGTAGTCACTGTACCTGTGCCAGCCACACCCCGAGACTGAACGCCGAACACTCAAAGAAGAAAAGAGAGCAGCATCCATCTCAGGTGAAAACGATTTCCAAAAACGTGCTTTAATCTGCCATACAAAATTACAACGTTTCGGCCAAGGTGGCCTTTGTCAAGTGGCCTTGACAAAGGCCATACAAAATTACAACGTTTCGGCCAAGGTGGCCTTTGTCAAGGCCACTTGACAAAGACACCTTGGCCGAAACGTTGTAATTTTGTATGGCAGAATAAAGCACCTTTTTGGAAATCGTTTTCACCTGAGATGGATGCTGCTCCCTTTTCTTCTTTGAGTTTTCCTGGTATGATTGGATCCTTGGACTTTGGAGCGTGCATCCTTCAAGCCGAGTGCTGATGGTTGAATTTACCTACTTGTGAACGCCGAACACTGTCACGAGAAATAAAATGAATTTCCTCCCTCAGCGGGGCTTTGAGTGCGGCCGATGGTCAGGTTCAGAATGTTATTAACCTGCAGATTAACCCCATATCTATAAGTTTATAGCGTTTTTTTCACGTGACAGGTTTCCTTTAATGACAAGCAAATGTTTTACCCAATTTATGACGGGGTCACATCATGTGGTGAATTTGTAATGTCTGCTGAAATTGTTGGACACTGAAAACTTTTACTAATGTGCGGGAACAGCAATAGAAGTCGATTCCTACTAAATTATTATTAGCAGACCTGTGCCCATGTTTTCTTCTGTAAAGCGTTGCCCCCTTGTACAGTCTGCTAGAAGGTATAACTCGTCAGCGACCTCCAATGAATAACACTGCATATGGTGCAGAACACGAGGAACATGAGGTGCCACGCACAATGTTACTCAATGGAGGCTAGCATTAACAGGATCATGTAATTACCTTGAAGGGTTGATACGCGTGCGACCTTTTATCAGAGCCCTGCTGATTGTTATGAGACACTGCTAGGAAAGCCTGAAAGGTTGCGGTGCTCTTAGGTTATTTTTTCAAGGTGCAGCACAATAATCGCCTTTTGTGCTTGTAGTAGGAACACCCCAGTTGTAGTTCACTTTTTGCTGGCATTTTTCATCTCTTTTCATCAAGCTAAATTCCATTATGTGGGCAGAATCAACCTAGTGTGTTACTTCTCTATACATAGCAACTGAAAATCCCAATTTCCTAATTAGTCACTTGCCTCAGAGAGAAAGTGATCTGTAGTGATCCTTCAGGAGAGAAGCAGACCCTGTAGTGATCCTTCAGGAGAGAAGCAGACCCTGTAGTGATCCTTCAGGAGAGAAGCAGACTCTGTAGTGATCCTTCAGGAGAGAAGCAGACTCTGTAGTGATCCTTCAGGAGGGAAGCATACTCTGTAGTGATCCTTCAGGAGAGAAGCAGACTCTGTAGTGATCCTTCAGGAGAGAAGCAGACTCTGTAGTGATCCTTCAGGAGAGAAGCAGACTCTATAGTGATCCTTCAGGAGAGAAGCAGACTCTGTAGTGATCCTTCAGGAGAGAAGCAGACTCTGTAGTGATCCTTCAGGAGAGAAGCAAACTCTGTAGTGATCCTTCAGGAGAGAAGCAGACTCTGTAGTGATCCTTCAGGAGGAAAGCAGACTCTGTAGTGATTCTTCAGGAGAGAAGCAGACTCTGTAGTGATCCTTCAGGAGAGAAGCAGACCCTGTAGTGATCCTTCAGGAGAGCAGACTCTGTAGTGATCCTTCAGGAGAGAAGCAGACTCTGTAGTGATCCTTCAGGAGAGAAGCAGACTCTGTAGTGATCCTTCAGGAGAGAAGCAGACTCTGTGCCCTGTTCAGTATATGCAAATCTATACAACACCAGGAACAAGGTCTTGTCCAGAACAAGGTCTTGTCCTTGGAAAGGGTAGATACGTGCACAGGAGGACTGCAAGCCCCACATATAGCTATGGCTTGCTCGTTTGGGAGCTATTCCTCACGCTCTCCAATTCACATGCATGCTCCATCCAGCCGAGTGTGCTCATCTTCCTATTGGGAAGAAGAGAAATAGCTGCAGCCAGACATCTCCAGCAGAGTCTTATCTCCTATGAGAACCAGCAAGTTCAAATCCAATATGCCTGATCCATGTACAACATCGGCCATTGGAGGAATTACCATTAGATGGACAAACAATTGGCTGACATTCATCAGATGCGTGAAGGAACTCTTCTGTTTTCTTTAAAAGGTGAAACTGAAGTTACGGTACTTTTTTTTCCCTGATTCGGGCTGATCCTAACCTGTGATCCGACACTCACGTTTCACAAAATTCTGTCCCTCAGATCATGGTGTTTTTGGGACTTTCATAAAATGGCATGACATTCCCATTAATGTACTTGTATGGCGCTATCACATTTTCACAGCACGGGACAGGCATTATTATCATTTTCCCAACTGGGGCTCACAATTAATAAATTCCCTATCATCTATACAATGTGGTAGGAAGCCCAGCCACATACGGGGAAAAGATACAATTCATTGAAGATCTTACTTTTGATGGGATTTAAACCCAGGAACTTGGCACTGCTAAGGAACAGTGTTAACCACTGAGCAATTTTTTTATTAAATAGAAAATATAAGATTTACATTCAGAAAGCTATAGGTGAATAACAACACCCTTTAGTACAAGAAAATATACTGGGACCATAGCTGTTTCCTTTCTCAGTAGTGTCAGTCATTTAATTAATTCCCAGGAAGGATAATGGAGGAACGTTACAGCACAAATCCAGTGCAATAGTCTACTAGATGAGGTACAACTATAAAGCAGATCTGTCACCAAATTTCACAAATCAAACCGCATACATTGTTTAAGAGAACTCTCATACCTGGTGAGGCTGGTGTACTTACTATGAAAATCCATGTATGAATAGCTGAATAATCCTTTGTAAAATTTCCCCTGTCCAGTATTAAAATAAGCATTTTATGAGTTCTGATCGACTCATAAAATGCTTGTTTTACTTACTCAGAATTAAACAGCCAATCTGACATGGATTATCAAAATAACTACACTAGCCCCATTAATACATGTAGTTTGCACTATAGTATCTGGTGACAGATCCAATTTACGTGGGGTATCTATTCTTTACGAATGATACATTTTGTAACAACAAATTATCAGAACCAAATACAGTACTGAATGGGGGGCATCACACCCGAGCCCAATGTAAAGTAATGGTTTTGATAGGCATGCTTATTACTTAGTAAAATGTAGACAGACATCATTGCTTTCTTCTGCTGACGATCATCGATGCTGAAAGTCTACATCTAAAGGACTACCTTGAGAGAAGAAAATTAGCTTTTTTTGCTGTGAATTGAACTTTGAAATAAATTCCCCATGGAATCTTCCTAGTTTCCATGATCCTAAAATGTTCAAGTTTATGGTCCCAAAATGTCGCTCTTGGGATAGAAATTATTCTGCGTTATCACGCATTTTGTTTTGCTTAGCTGTGAAAATGCCAGCGAGCGTTAATAGTACATAAGTCAGCACTGATATGGCACAAACACATCCTTGTATTTGACTCAGCAGCAAATGATTCACAATTTCTTACTCTTGGCATTTGGCATTTTGTACAGTCTAAAAATGCAACACTAAATGGAAAATAAATGGTCAAATGTATTTAAGCATTTACAATAGAAAAACACAGTCTACCTGTAATTCTGATACATGCATCAATGTTTCGCAGTCAAAATGATGAACACATTAGCAGAACCCAATGTACCAGATTTCAAACCAAAGTGTTTTGTTGGTAGCCGACAGTGTCCATCATACTAAGGCTATGTGCACACGTACAGTTTTTTTTCGCGTTTTTTTCGTGTTTTTTCACGCTAAAAACGCTATAAAAACTCATTAAAAACACATACATTATGCATTCTATCATTTAGAATGCATTCTGCATGTTTTGTGCACATGGATGCTATTTTTTCGCGAAAAAAAACGAATCGCGGTAAAAAAATGAGCATGTTCATTATTTTTGTGGATTTTCTGCGTTTTTCCCGCAATTCTATGCATTTGGGAAAAAACGCACAAAAAACGCATCAAAAACGCGTCAAAAAAGCGTCAAAATCGCAGTAAAAACGCATGCGGATTTCTGGCAGAAATGTCCGGTTTTTGTCAGGAGAATTTCGGCAAGAAATCCTGACGTGTGCACATACCCTAAGGCTATGTGCACAGGTTCAGGATTTCTTGCAGAAATTTCCTGAGAAAAACCTGAAATTTTCTGCAAGAAATCTGCATGCGTTTTCTGCGCGTTTTTGGTGCGTTTTTTTGCAGATTTTTCCGGACATTTCCCAATGCATTATATAGTGGGAAATCCGCAAAAAATCCACAAAATGAATGAACATGCTGCGTTTTTTACCGCGATGCGTTTTTTTCGCGGAAAAAAACGCATCATGTGCACAAAATTGCGGAATTCATTCTAAATGATGGGATGCATAATGTATGCTTTTTTTGCGGTTTTATAGCGTTTTTATAGCGAAAAAACGTGAAAAAAACGTGAAAAATCAGCAACGTGTGCACACAGCCTAAGCATCCAGCACAGTGTGGTAGCTTCTGTTATAAAGAGATCCCACCACGATGATGTGAACAGAGCACCCATACATGTACAAATCTGCCTTGATGTGCAGTGGTGCACAGATATATAGCTTCAACATTGCAAAGTCAGATAAAGCTGAGTAATCAAACCTGGTGACAGTAAAAGTGACCATGATGGTTGGCACATGGCTCTTATAGAAACAACTAAAATCAGCTTTTATTACAGCCCTTCCACCTACACATGCGCAGTCAACTTTCTCGCTAAACAACTGTGACACAAGCTCCCTTGATCTCAGCAATGATGGGGTACCAGAGGACAGATGCTTAAAGAGGACCTTTCACCAAATTTTTCATGTTGAAGTGGACACATAATGTAATTGAGCCCGAATAAAACTTTTTTCTTTTATTTTACTTATCTGGAATTTTCACTAGGGGGCGTGTACTTCTTTCTCCTGTATCATTCTGACCAATAACATGCGGACAGCAACATAGCAGAAAAAGAACACACCTCACAATAGCTTGGAGCAGGTTTCTCAGAGTGTAAGACATATGCAGACAGCCTGATCTCCTGGTCTATCCTCCTATAGGATTAGAAAGCAGATTACTAACACCATTCAGATAAAGTCCTTTTGGAGGAGGGGCAGCACAGATGAGTTTAGCTGTGTCACATTACAAACCCTTCTATCAGCTCTCCTCCTGTCATAGCACGATCACCTCTGATGTACTACCCCATCCCCACACTGCCTGTCCAGAGATGTGATAGTGATCACACTTATGTCTGTTGCACTCAGGGCAACTTGTTCTGCAGTGAGATTGGAACAAGGTCTCATTAGATCTTGCATAAGAGTAGCCCAGAACAGCTCCTGTGTGATATGTATTGACAGCCTGCCCTGATCTCACTGCAGAGTGGTTACAAGTTGTTTGAGCACAACAGACATAAGTGTGATTACTTACACATCTCCGAACAGGCAGAGTGGGGGAGAGGTAGTACAGCAGACATAAGATCTCACAGACTGAGACACCTTCTCTAAGCTATAATGGGGGGATGTTCTTTTTCTCCTTAGAGGTGGGCTTCCTGCTTATGATTGGACAGTGTCAAACAGGGAAAAGAAGTTCACAATCACAGTGAAGATTATCTGATAACACCACTAAAGGTACCGTCACATTTAGCGACGCTGCAGCGATACCGACAACGATGCCGATCGCTGCAGCGTCGCTGTGTGGTCGCTGGAGAGCTGTCACACAGACAGCTCTCCAGCGACCAACGATCCCGAAGTCCCCGGGTAACCAGGGTAAACATTGGGTTACTAAGCGCAGGGCCGCGCTTAGTAACACGATGGTTACCCTGGTTACCAGTGTAAATGTAAAAAAAACAAACAGTACATACTTACATTCCTGTCGCGTCCCCCGGCTTTCTGCTTCCCTGCACTGTGTAAGCGCTGGCCATAAAAGCAGAGCAGTGACGTCACCGCTGTAATTGCTTTACGGCTGGCCGGCGCTGACACAGGATGCAGGAGGAGTGCAGGGAAGCAGAACGCCGGGGGGACGCCACAGACACCGGAATGTAAGTATGTAGTGTTTGTTTGTTTTTTACATTTACACTGGTAACCAGGGTAAACATCGGGTTACTAAGCGCGGCCCTGCGCTTAGTAACCCGATATTTACCCTGGTTACCAGTGAAGACATCGCTGGATCGGCGTCACACACGCCGATTCAGCGATGTCTGCGGGAGATCCAGCGACGAAATAAAGTTCTGGACTTTCTGCTCCGACCAACGATGTCACAGCAGGATCCAGATCGCTGCTGCGTGTCAAACACAACGATATCGCTAGCCAGGACGCTGCAACATCACGGATCGCTAGCGATATCGTTGTGAAGTTGGTCAGTGTGACGGTACCTTTAGACTTAACAAAAATGAATTCATTAGGTGCCAAATACCATGATTGATAACACCCTTTGATCGCAGTGAATTTCTTTAATGTGTCATGAATCCAATTACAGGCATTCCATAAAACACGACTGTAGGTTGTAATTTGAATGGACGTCTGCATAAGCCTCACATAGCACTCACATTAGGCCGGAGTCACATTAACGTAGAATACGGACCAGTGCTATGCGAGAAAACATCGCATAGCACTGGGACCAGTGTTAATCTATGGGGCAGTTCACATCACCGTTTTTTTTGTACGTGCGAGTGAAATTGCAGCATGCTGCAAATATACGTGTATATCGGCCAAGACTCACCA